>NC_090923.1:1414667754-1414978754 GCF_040938575.1 Ambystoma mexicanum | reverse complement strand
TCTATGCAAATGCGAATGTCAGCGGAGTCTCTTTTCGGGACTGGTACAATGGGGGATACCCAAGGAGTGGGGCCTTCAGCAGGTTCAATTATGTCCGCTTCTAAGAGTTTCATTAATTCGGTTTCCACTTGTTTTTGTATATTGATGGGAATGCTGCGGTAATGCTGCGCTACCGGAGGAATGTTGTTGTCTATATGTAGTTCAATTTGTCTGTCCTTCAATTTTCCGAGTCCTCTGAATAGTGCAGGGAAAATTTTGTCGATGTTGGCGGTGGGATCCAGGTGTTTGTGCATCATGAGTCTATATAGAATATGAATTAGACCCATGTCGACCGCAGATTTGTAGCTGAGAATACATCCACTGTCAGTGGCAGCTTCAAGAACATGCATGAGTATTTCCTTCACGTGATCTTTGTATCGACATGATGCCGTGAAGAAGCCTTTACATGGTAGCGGCGTCTTGGAGCCATATGGAAAAATGAGTGCTCTCGCGGGTTGCAAACGTGGGGCATTTGGCATGTTGTTGTACACTTCCTCACTCACCACGTTTACTGTGGCTCCTGTGTCCACCAGAAATTCGGCAGCCACTTGGTTGACATTGATGATGAGAGTAGGGCTATTTTCTTTTGCTGTGGGGTTTCCAAGTGCATATAGGTAACCTTTTGTCCGTGGTTCTCCTCTATGTGGATTTGATTCCTTCTTGGGTTTGTCCTCTGAGGAGGTGCTAGAGATGCTGTCAGAATGTGATTGTTCTACCAGACACCTGACATATCTCCGGGGACGTCTTCTCCGTCCGGAGGATGAAGATTTGTTGTCACGCCATTCATGTGTGGTCTTTGGTTGTCTTCTATCGGACGTTTCTTCTCGTTGTCGGCGGCGTGTTGCGTCATTATGGTAGTGTGACTCACGACTGGGACTCATACGCCTCACTTCTCTTTCTGGTGTGGAGCATCTATTTCTTCCACTTCCTCGCACTTTGCTGCGATAGATGAAACACACAGCCTTGTAGTGATTTTCTCCCCCGCAGGCAGAGCAAATTTGACCCATGGCAGGACAGGTGCCTTCATGAGGATACTCATGTCCACAGCAATAGCAGAATGGATCTGTGTTTCCTCTGGTGGTGCTTTCAAGTTTGTGTAGATTTTCATGCTTCCCGTGAATGATGGTGATGCCATCAAGACCTTCCACCTGTGCTGTTAGCGCCGCCTCGGATCGAGCCAGGCGTAGAATCTCTTCCAGGTTTCGAGGCTTTTGTAGAAGTCGTTTTCTGAAATCACTGCTTTCACACCCTACAATTATCTGTGAGCGAAGGGCTTCCTCATTAGAGTAGTTGTTAAAATCGCAGTGTTTCATCTTTATTCTTAATCTCATCACAAATGCATCCATTGTTTCACCTTTTAGTTGTTTAGTGGTGTGAAAAATGTGACGCTCATAGTACACGTTTGTGTGTGGCGTGAAGTAATTGGTTAGGGTTGTCTTTAATTTGGTGTAAGTGTCTATGTCATCTTCAGGAATTTCATCTAGAATGTCTCTCACATTTGATCCTATGGCATGTGTGAGCAAACTGTGTTTCCTTTCATCCTCCAAAGGCCCTACCGCCTTGAGACACACTTCGAAATCCCTCACCCACTTTTTCCACCTTGGTCCCAGTGTGCTGGTGTCGCTCAGGTCAAAATTGGGGGGCAGTTGTGATATCAGGCCGTCCATCATGCTTCTGCATGTTGTTTTGGCGGGAGTTACTTGTACTGTTAGTGATTCCTCAGACGAGTCATCAAGCATGACAGACAATGTATAATTGCGCACTCAGTAAGTGTAGTGGATGACAGATTAATACGTCTTACTTGAAGACCTGATGATGGTGGTTGTTCCGTGTGGTGTTTGTATACGTAGCCGATGTGCTCCACTTGCGTGCTCTTAAATCGATCGTACCTGCGTGAGCGTGGGGAGCCGACGCGCTCCACCCACTGATGTTACTGCCTTTTTGGCGGGAAGCGCTGTGAGGAGCCGACACGCTCCACTCACACGCTTCAGCGCAAGGAGCCGACTGCGCTCCACTCACGGGCCAAATCCTTTCCACAGAAAAGGAGCCGTCGCGGGGAGCCGACACGCTCCACCCACTGATGTTACTGCCTTTTTGGCGGGAAGCGCTGTGAGGAGCCGACACGCTCCACTCACACGCTTCAGCGCGAGGAGCCGACTGCGCTCCACTCACGGGCCAAATCCTTTCCCGGAAAAGAGCCGTCGCGGGGAGCCGACGCGCTCCTCCCGCGAAATTCCTACACGTTGCTGGTGAGGGAAACGCTGCGAGGAGCCGACCCGCTCCACTCACGCGCTTCTGTGTGAGGAGCCGACGCGCTCAACTCACGGATGACTCTGCCACTCTGGAGCGGTCGCGAGGAGCCGAATGCGCTCCACTCGCGCACCACGTGTGACAATCGTGGGGAGCCGACGCGCTCCACCCGCTGACCAACCTGTCGCCGTTGACAGATGCTTACGAGACCTCGCTCGGACTTCTAGGAGAGTCTCAGCAGGCGGGGAGTGTATATTTTCTCCCACCCGCCTTACGCCGTACGCTTCCGTGTGTTCGCTGCGTGAGTTCCTCGTCGCCAGTGTCGAGATGTGCAAAGCGTCACACTCCGTAATAAGGCACAGACGTGGAGCCTTCATTCAACACATCCTTTATTCTCTCACACGGTCTCCGAAGTGGTTACCCCACGTCATATCCCGTCCCTCCCCTTCCTGTTGCCCCGTGTTCCTTCACACGTGACTAGGGAGTCATGTGCCAACATCACAATACAGAAACTTAAACTTCATCCAAATATAAAAAAAATGTTATGTGATTCTTTACACATGTATGGGCTGTTTTCTTTGGAATGAAACAGAAGGGAGGAGGCTTCACAGTAAGATTGTTTTCCAACCCATTCATTTGTGTTCTAGCACATCTCCTGTTTACATTTCTCAGCTGATTTAGCATGAGACAGAGGAAGGGCTATGCACCTTTGCTTTTCTAGTCACAGAGAGCACACAGAGCAGCTGCCCAGATTAAAAGCAAGTGTGGGCTACTCTCTGCTGCTTTCTGTGACACGTTTCTAAAACATCTTACCAACCTGTGTCAAAGCTGTAAATGTGAGAGCACACTTCAGTTAATAAACCCACATTGCAGGGTTGCAGGTTATTTTGCCTTTTAAGGCCTACTCGCACCTTTTCCTGGTGCTCCACTTACATCTCCAACCACCTTACACTATACACACAAACCCCACATAGAAGGCCACCATAGGCCTAGCCGTTAGTACATCAACACTAGTTGAGCCATAGCTAAACTCTGCTCTTTAGTCCTGTCACACTCTCCCACATCAGCAGCTAACCAGACCCAAAGTGCTGCCTGTAGTCCATTAGATCTTGGGCTCCTCCCTGTGGATAGCATACTCCCAAGTTTCTTCTGCCAAACCCATGGAAAGAAGATTGGCACTCAGGGACCGGGTACTTCCGACTTGCACCCATCAACACCACAAGTTCTGCCTTTCCCACTGTCCCACTAATGAACCCCCCCCCTTTTCTTGTATAGGGCCAAGCGCAGTGAGGCCACCAATAGTGGCAGACAGCAGCTATACAAGACCACTTAAATTACATGTTTCTGCTGCAAATTGAGCGTATTGTCTTTCCAATTTTTATCATAACATGTTTGTATTGACTGTCCAATATCATACTTCGTGAAAATAAGACAGTAAATCAAATTTATAAACGTATTTATGAGATAAATATTAACAAGACCAATTTGAATATCACTGATAAATGTATATTGTAAGAAATGTGCTCCCGCTCGCATTTTGGTAGAGTAGTTGTTAGCGTTGCTTCCATAAACCTGCAGGTGGCGCTCCGTCATCAGAAATGAGGCGTCCATGTTTCTGACTCGTTGCAAGACCAGGGGCTCACTATATCCTACCAACAAAGGTGTCATTTACAGCTGGAAAGAAATTGCCATGTGAACGTGTAGGTGGATGGCAACCTCATGCATGTGTTGGGTACAGTGGGTAGAAGAATCAATGCTTTTCGGGTAATCGAGAGGGCTTCAGTGCTCTGATGCGGGCAACAATAAGTAGTGCTCCCACTCACAATTTGGTAGAATTGTTGTTAGCGTTGCTTCCATAAACCTGCAGGTGGCGCTCCGTCATCAGAAATACAGTGCCCGTGTTTCTGACTTGTTGCCAGACCACGGGCTCACTATATTCTACCAACAAGGTGTCATTTACAGCTGGCAAGAAATTGCCATCTGAACGTGTAGGTGGATGGCAACCTCATGCATGTGTTGGGCACAATGGGTAAAAAAAATCAGTGCTTTTCGGGTAGTCGAGAGGGCTTTAGTGCTTTGATGCTGGCAACATTAAGTTAGTAATACAATAAGGAGTCTCAGGCCATGCCTGCGGTCCACAGTTGAATTTTCCGGTGCGTAGATGAAATCAGCCTTTGATGTGATGTGATATGGCATTTTTAACGCGCCTAAACGCAAGTCTTTGGTGTGTCCTCAGTCAGCTCCGTTTAGCAACGATCTTTGAAAGATTAAGTAACAAATAAACAGTGCATCTGGCTTTGAAAGGCAAAGTATTATATAAACGGAGAGCAGGCAGCGATGGTCTTGTAAACAAAATGAGTCCGTTATAGTTTAGTAATGCCTTCTAAGGGCGCGCCGGGACCGAACCAGTGTTGCTTTGCGTCGATTTGCGCCCAAGACGAGCGCGTTGACACTGAGCTATAAGACCCGTGTTACTGCAGTAACACCATGCAGGCAGAAACTCACTTAGAAAGAGAAAGATGGATTTAAAAAAAAGGAGTACAGTCAGTTTACACTACACATCAAAATCAATCTATTAAAAGAGTACAAGCAAAAAAGACCGACTGAGAAAACTACATAGAAAGGGAGCAAGCAGCAGCTGGCTTTGAAAGAGAAAACATCATGGAATTATTTGCGTGAAAAACGCAGATTTGCGCACCTTTCTGCCCGAAAATCCCTGTTTGACGTATGGGGATTTTCGGGCAGAAAGGCACGCAATTCTGCGTTTTTCACGCAAATAATTCCATGAATCTGGCAGTAAATAAAAAGACCGCAGCCATTGTCTGTCTTTGCAGGCAGATTTAATTAAAAAAAAGACACCAGCTGCATCTGAAATATGAAATTAAAAGAAAACAGACAGCTGCTGGGGGCGGCAAATCTCGAATAGTTCATTTTTCAGAGTGCGTGAAACAGTTACAAAGAGCACATTTGAGGTGACTTTTGCAAGAAAGCAGGTGCATATATCAAAGACCACTAAATCAGTGTTAGCTAACCAGCTGAAGGCCTGCACCCAATGGCACCTCACCCACAGGGACTTACACATGACCCCACTCACTCTCACGCGCACTCTCCCACACCCTTAGTAGTTAGTATGCTTATTTTTCTGTCTGCTGCACAGTAGGCCCTAATCCGTTTTCAGCTGTGTCTTTGCTCTTTCTCTATGAAACTTTGATTACTTCCAAAATGAAAACAATTATCTTTTTTTAAAATTATTGATCTAGTTCAATACAATCAACCTTTCAATATAAAACAAAATATCGAATTGTTACAATTTCATAAAAATATAGGTAACAAGTCCATGTAAAATAATTTGTACAAATTTGTATAACATATCTCATTATTTGATAACATAAGAGTTTTCGATATACATCGACAATGTTAGAGAAATAAGATCATAGCAGATAAAAAACCAGTAACAAAGGATGAATTAACCCAATCTGAGTGACAATAAAAAATGTACAACAGCCAATCGAGTAGACACTTGCTGACAATGAAACAGTCCATTCCATAAGGACTTGCATGCTATAGTCGTGTATTCACAAAATAAGCGTTGGAAAAACGTCTTCGTTTTTGTCAATGATGCCGGGCAATCGGACAATGGATGTTCAAGAGTTTCAGGTGGATCCTCACTCCTACAAAATCTACAAAGAACTCTCTCCAGACGCATGGATGCGGGCAGAGTGAAGAACTCTGGTCGCCTTGGACCCAGTGCTTATCTGAGCCTTCGACCCCCAAAGACTCTGGTTCCAAAGCAGTGTAGACACCCTGATGAGCAATAGTTTACACGTTCCTAAGAAACAAAGACTAATATTAGCAATAATAATAATAATGTTAATTTGTTTTCTTATGCAGCGCTTCATGCCAGATTCCTCCCTCTTCTAAGTGCTGTAATACCAGGTGTTATTATTACCCGACATTTAATGGTACTCCATTTATCAACATTAGATGCATGTCGGCCTTGTCACAGGATTCCAACTTTGGAAATGCCGGCTGGAGACATGTTAGACTAGAGCTTAACATGTGAGCTATCCACCCGGACAAATTGACTTTATTACATTGAATTTATATAGAAAATCTTCATTACTCAGAGTCCCACTCTTCCTCGACACAGTCCTATAGTACTGACGAGGCCTGTGGCAAAGAGGGCCGATGCGGTAATGAGCCATCACTCGTGTAGGCCCAAGGTGTCAAAAGCAGCGTTGTCCCACTCCATGCCTGGAGGGCAGGAGACATGTTGGGCTTTCAGAATACCCTTCATTAATATTCATGAGATAAATTTGCATACAATAATTCTAAATGTATGCAATTGTTCTTTCATTAATATTAATGAAGAATATCCTAAAATCCCATCAGGATTCCGGCCCGCGAAGCCTGGAGTTGGACAACCTGGTGTAAAGTAATCACTCCTGCTGCTGGTGCAAAGTCTGTCCAGGGACACTTGATGACTGGGGTTCTGTGGCGCAGGTCCCTATCCCTCTGTATGATGGACAACTGGACCCTCATAAGTATGAGCAGTTACAGGGGACTGATAAGGTCACGCACACAGATTGGACAGTTACTAAATAAATATTAGTCACAAACAGGGCTAGGAAAGTTCAAGACCTTTCCTCTGCTCCTTCCATTCCAGGAACCCCGACGACCTGCAAACATGTCCGTTTGAGAGAGCAAAACACTGAGCCTCTTCATTACGAGTGAGGCGCGGCTATAACACGGAGCCGCCGCCACTTTTGCCGTGAATGTAATTGAAGGTGCGGTGGACGCTCGCCTATTTTCCTTTCTATTGACGGAAGGAGCCACAGGGAAGCCTGTGCCGCTCATGTCTCTCCTACGGATAGCAAGTAGGATCATCTGGCGCATGGACTGTAATCCAATAATAGAAAGCGCGTAGAGGGGAGGCCCCATGATAGTTTCTAAGTTTATAAATCTGAGGCCACCTTTGGCAGCTTTATATTTACCTCAATCAAGTGTAAAGAAGCCCCGGCAAAGCCAGCAATTCTGGTTCTGTATAGTGAAACTACTGTGTTCTGGCATTTCCGAAAAAGGCCCCGGTACCCAAATCACATATCAAACACCAACCGCCGAAAAACACAGAACCTTTACTTTTTTTAATTTGGTGGGGTCCCTTCCCCAAACGGCCCAATTGTCCACCCTTATAATGCCACCCCAACCCCATCCCGACCCATGATAGCCCCGTACCCACTTCCCTTTATATATTTCTTTCATCTGTTTGGTGTTTTTCAGTGTTATTGTCTGCTCTGTTATGTACCACTCTGTAATGTTTGCGATAAAATAACTGGATACTGTTACATCATATGCCATATATTGCTATGATGCACCGGGTATTTATGTGATATGCCCGATATCACCGCCAAACGGCAGAACTCCCAGCATGCCACGCACTCTCATCAAAAGCCGTACACTTACATAATACGGAAGGCAGGGGTGGACTGGGAACCACAAGGGGCCCTGGAAATCATCTTCAAAGTGGCCCCATATTGCACACTTTTCCTATGAGGCATTTTAGAACAAATAAAATAGGTTACCACACACCAGAGGCCAGGGGTGCAGAGGCCGAGTGGGACATCTCCAGAGTTTCCTATAGGCCAGTCCACCCCTGATGGCAGGTACTGCTATTAAGTAGCACATCCTTAAGTCAGGTGCAACATATTGTCATGAAATGCCAGGTAGTCATATCATTTGCCATGTCTGTCCATGACATGTTCCAGTTCTTACATTTAATGTCAGGTGCGCAGATTGCATGTCAGATGTTGCCACACCATGCCAAGGTACATGCATCATAGGACAGCTTATTGCCATTACGAGCCAGGCCCTCCCGCTATATCCCAGACAATGGCAGACTGTGCCATCAAAGGACCAGGCACCCCTGCCTGTTGCACAGTGCTTGGATCACATGTCAGGCATTGCCATTGAATATCCGGCGCGCTCAAGGTGTGGTGTTCTGATGCAAGCGGGGCTGCGGGGTGCACCGTCCCACCGGACACTCCCAGCCTCACCACAGGGGCAGCAGAACTGATGAGGCTGCCAGGTGAAGGTGACAGTAACAGGCATGGGGCAGGGCACGGCGTCCAGCTGTACCCTGACTCGCCGACAGCCCTAACAACCTTTCAGCGGTATTGGTCGCCAGTGGTGCTCACTTATTGGGGAAAGTGTGCTATTTTTTGTTTGGGATTAGTTAGTCGCTCCTTTTTGGGATTTAGTATTTACATTGGTGACTGTGGTCTCTGATGACGTGTCATCTCACCCTGACTACTTTTTTTGACCAAATTCTGTGATATTTGCCAAACCACTTTACTGCCAAGTGGTCGTAGTCCCATTATCGGTTACAATTGGGAGCACTTTGAATTTAAGTCTCAGCATTTGGATAAATTAAATAAATAAACAGCAATTAATAATATGAACTTTTTTATTGTGCCTCCTTATAAGTGTGCCTTGTGCACATGATTAAGCCTGCATTAATTAGAGTGTATTCATATTTTATTCACACCCCATTTTGGACGTTCAGGCCCGATATAAAATAAGTGGTGTTTCCATGAGCGAGCAAAGGGTCAAATGACTTTCTGGTGACCAACATATTAGTGATGACTCATATTATTAAACATGAAGCAACAGTATTGCAACTTCTTCTTTTCATGTTTCTAGTCACTAACCATCTTCTCAAAAAGGAGAGTGGTTGCGGGGTTAATACCTCCCTGCATCAGCACCTCTGTTAGTGACCCCCCCACCCTCAACGTCCACCCAGCATGGATCTCTTATATGTTACATGCATCCCACCTGGACAGAAATAGATCATGTCCTATTTCTTTCTTTCCACTATTAACCCAGGCTGGCCTAGACACCAACAACCTCTTCAAAGCTCTTCCTGCTACACTAGCTATTGCCGGTGTACCATACACCGTTCTAGCATATCTTAAAGATCAATATCGGTTGTTAATTCTTAGGGTCACTTCAGTCCCCTCTTCTTAAATAATCAAAATTACCACTATTCGCTTCTAGGAAGGGGGCATAGATCCCTGTGACCTATTTATTAATGGTTATTGAAAAGGCTAAACGTATCAGATTAAATGAGAGGTATGCACGGTATAAGTACAGTATCTTATTTCCCTTGATCACACAGTGCCTTTATGACATGTCTTATGAAGACACGTAATTGTTAACCTTGTTGCATTGCAGAGTCCCTGTGATGGCGTACAATTGCATAGTAGCATAATTACAGCACCTACTTTCTGTTTTAGCTCATGAAGAGGCATTCGTCCTACAGTGTTTCGCTCTTTAGAGACTGAAACGTTGAGCCGGTAATTAACTGTACATTGACAGTGGAACCGCTGTGCCCTGTGTGAAGAGAAGTGGGGGTGGAAAGAAGTAACTTCGTAATGTTTACGATAGTGGAAGGTGAAGGCGAACGCATAGAACCGTGCTCGTTCTGTTTGTTGAAATTGTACCTGTTCTTGAAGTGGGTGCACTTTGCCATTTGGACGGCAGAGGGCAACCTAACAATGATAAATTGCATCTGTATTGAAATGATAGCTGTTGTTGAAGTGGGTGCACTTTGCCTTTTGGACAGTAGAGGGCAACGTAACACTGATAAATTGCATCAGCTGAGTACGGAAACATACCTACGCATTTTATATATATAGATGGTCTTTATTTAGACCTCAGGCTAAGATCTATTCTGCTGCTGTGGCAACGTCTGAAACACCTCCAGATAATGCCTAGAAACCTCTTTGGGGTATTTCCTCTATGCAGGATATACATACCTAGGACATAAAGTCTTCCATCTTTTTGGTAACACTTCCTACCTTATGCTGTGGAATCCCTAATTGCCTTTGAAAGACGTAGACCAGCGGCCTTGCAAACCCTGGCATGAGGCACAATCACTGCACTTGTTGCTGGGTAGACGCAGCGTTGCCTTTGCATGCAGGGAACTCTGGAGATTTCCTGGTTGGGATCTGCATGGAACTCTTTTGTGTGGGTACCTTGGTTTCCTGCTCTTGTTACCCTCTCTCCTAGTCACCCCTCCCCCCTCCCATCATCTCTCCTTGTTCCCCACATCGCTATGAAGTAATGACTTGGTAATAAAGCTCCCAGTATGTTATTCCTCACTCTTAATGAATGTAATATTTCAATGTCTCTTGTGTTGAACTATGTTTTAACAGCTATATTGGGACAAATGTTCTTTATCATTCTTTTCAAATTTCTTTTTTTTGTGGGCCAGGGGGTGCGGAGGTGGTTAAACCCTACTTGGAAGGGTTGGGTTTGCTTGATACATTTGCTCACATGATGTAATATGGGGCCAATTTGAAAAACCTTTCCAGGGCCACTTTTGGTACCCGGTCCATGTGTGTTTGCACAGATACTCATTTGGAACACAGCTTGGCTATAGGCAACCCGCAGTGTATAGACCTTGTTTTAAGATCTGGTTGTACAGGAGGAAACATGTGAACAACCGCCTAGCTAGTACACTTGGAGAGAGTAGAAGACTGGCCATGAAGATTTAACCATTGAGGATTTCCCTCTTCCCTTTGACTGTTTGTCATTAATGCAGGTCATGTTCCTCTCTCATCAGACATCTGCTACTATCGCTGGCCTATTATGAGGTGCCACCTTCCTCCAGCAGCTCCCAATGGCATAGGACACCCTCCAGCAAACAGTCCCTCGCTTGCAGGCACACTCTTTCAATCAGGTTCCACCCTGTCACACAACCAACACCTCACCTGTAGCACACTCCACCGCAATCTCCGAATTGCTCTTCTCCACTGTCCTTCCACTGCCTGGTCTCTTGGACCATCTCCGCTCCACCTGACCTCACCCAAAGCACGCTCCTCCTGTCTGAATCTTCTGGGGTTTTTTATTCCCCTGACTTCCCTCATCTTCCTTATTCTCCCTTTCTCATTGGCTCCCTTTATCACGTGATTGTGTGGGCCAATCTACCTTCCTGGTAGCCACAGCCACAGGAACATCTTAAAGTGCTCAGTAGCCTCGCCCGTCCTCACACGTGTCGCATAATGCAGTCTCTCGGTTGCGGGTTGTCAGGTTTCTGATGCCAACGCGGTTATACAACGAGTCTGGAATTGAAGGTGATCTGCTTCGCTGGACCAGCGTTAATGTTTATTTTTCTTCGACAAATCCCCTCCGCTGCATGACCCTCTGGGACAGTAGTCCTGTAAGAGTAGAAACAGAAATTGGGTGCGATAGACTGTGGTATGTGGTAGATACAACATGGCACTAACTGGGTTGGTGAGGGGCAGAGACTGGGGCCCTCCCAACCCACTCGCCATACCTCTGGGACAGGATTGGCTCTGGTGAAAAGCCTGTAGGCCTTGTGCCCCACGTTGAGAGGCGTACCAATCCCCTCCGCCTGAATGGAGGTAGTGCATATTCATGGACTCTTGCATTGTCCCTACTCAGTGTCTGGCCTTTACAAACCCATTTATTCTGGTGTGAGCTTTGTAAAGGCAGGTTTTTTTTAATTTTCATGTATAGTATTAGTAGCCATTTCAATCTTCATATGTGTATGTGTTTGTGCGTTATGACATAAAGCATTTAAAACATTCTTAATATTGCATACATTTCAAAATGAGCTTTTCATAAATATGTGATCTAACTGGACCACTCAAAATGCAATGTTAGTCTTGTAAAAATACTTGTCTAATGTTCTCTGCTTTTGGAAATAACATTTGGTTACCCTGTTAGTTGATATCGACCCCCAAAAGGCTTGACACACCCTAAATTAGTAAGGATAATACAGATGTGTACTTCTCGTTCTCTGTGCTGTGGAGAACCAGATGGAGGCAGACTAAGGTGTGACATGTTCAAGGGTGTTTATTTAAATACAATATAACACTTATCTGGCCCCACCGCTATAAGGAAAGTTACCTGCCTAACAAAATTAAAAGTAAGGGTGCTCGTCAAAATTCAAAAGAAATAGTCCTAAGTACAAACCCTATTGGCTATCTGGCCATACCAATTAGGAAAAAAGTTTTTAAAGGTAAGCCGGAGCAATAGCCTTTGTCCTTTGGCTTTGTTGGGCCCAATTACTTGGATCGCTTTTTCAAAAAAGGTGTTTGAAAAGTTTGTGAATTTTTCACAATACAGTCCTCATCCTCTTTGTAGGTTTTGTTTGTCAAATCTTAAGTCATTACAGTGATGGAGGACCCCGGACTCCCCTCCCCCCTCCAACTTTGAAGACGGGGTGTGGGCTGCTCAGCAGTCTGTTTCCATCACGTGGCAGGGTGCCATCGTGCAGAGTGTTGTTGATTCAATGTCCGAGCCAAACCTATCCCCCTTTGAATTTAATCTGTGAAGCAACCAGGAGCCAGTGAAGACTTTTTAGGGCAGGAGAGATGCGATCCCTGGGTTTAAGGCCAAGGATAAATCTCGCTGCCCTATTCTGGATTAGCTGGAGGGGTTGCAGAGTGGAAGAAGGTAGTTTCAGGAGGGGCTTTTGCAATAGTCAAGCCTAGAGAGAACCAGGGCTCGCCGGCTCGGGAAACATTGAGCTTCTAGTGGAAGGTGAGAAAGGGTAGAATTCCTTTGAGAAGGAGGAGCTAAAAGTGGGTCTTCTTGGCAATGTCCTGAGTGTGAGGGAGGAAGGAGAGAGACATTTCTGGTTTCAGAGGGAGCAGGGGGAGAGTCTATGGAAGAAGGCCAGAGTGAAGGGACGAACTCAGGAGCAGGGGACCCAATGGGAAGGATCTCCATCTTGCTGGCATTGAGGCAGAGATCATTGTAAGTGCACCAGGCAGATAGGCAGTCAGGGATGATGGAAAGTGCAAGAGAGTCAGCAGGAAGTTTGAAGAAGAGTTGTGTATCATCTGCGTAACACAGGAAGTTCGGGGAGAAAGAAGTGATGAGGAGTGCCAACTGAGTAAGGTAGATGTTAAATAGCCAAGGTGAGAGGATAGAGCCCTGGGGGACACCACAGGTGGAGAAGGAGAAGGTACCCAGGATGACTTGGGAGGAGTGGTTAGTCAGGAAGGAGGTCAGCCAGACGAGTGCCCGCTCCAACATACCAAGGGTGTTGTGGAGCCTTTGTATGAGGATGAAGTGGTTGACCGTGTCAAAGGCAGAGGAGAGATAAAGAAGGATGAGGACAGCTGCGGAGTTGGAATCCAGGGATGCGAGCAGTTCTTCATGGGTGTTGAGAAGAGCAGTTTCCGTGCCTCTGGATTATTCGAATCCAGATTAATGGTCGTGGAGACCACCAACAAGTTCAGTGTGAGAGTTGAGTTGGGGTCGGGCCAACTTCTCCAGCAGTTTCTCCAGGAAGGGGGTGATGGAGATAGGGCGGTAGTTGGCTGGACAAGTAGGGTCTGCTGACGGTTTTTTAAGGAGGTTGCACACAAGGGAGTGCTTGAGGGACGAGCGGAAAGAACCAGTGGTAAAGGAGTGGTTGCAGAGGTCAGCGAGTGCAAGTACAAGAGAGCCAATGTTGTCCTTGATGGTTCTGGATGAGCAAGGGGAAACCTGTTTGGAAGAGACCTTCAAGGAGCGGACAACTCTGGTGACTTCATCAGGTGTGACAAGGGAAAAGGAGGAGAAGGAGGAAGGGGAGGGGGAGTGGCCACCAAGGGAGGCAACGGGATGAGGGATGGAGGGTGAGTAACACGGCTTTTCAAGATGTCCTTAATTTTGGTGGTGAAGTGAGTGGCCAGTGCATTGCAGAGGACCTGAGAAAGAGTAGGGGCGGAGGAGACTGCGGAAGGGTTTTGTAGTTCCCTGCAGATTTTGTAAAGTTCAGCTGTGTTGATGGAAACACCAGATAACCGTGCCTGAATCGGGGCCCTTTTCTTGGCACGGATAGAGAGTCGGTAATGCCTTTGGAGCAGGCGGCAGGCCAGTTTGTCAGAGGGTGAGCCTGAAGTTTGCCACTTCTGTTCTGCTGCTCTGGACTTTCTTTTCAGGGCTGCAAGTTCGGAGTCTACCAGGTGTTCAGTTTAGAGGCGGTTTTCAGGCGGATCCTTGTGACTGGGGCAAGAATGTACAGGGTGTTGGTGATGGACAGGTGGAAGTTGCTGAGAGCAGTGTCGGTGGTAGAGTCTGAGTTAGAGGGACAAGGTGGGATAAAGGTGGAAGTGACGGCAGCAGCTAACAATCGCTTGATCGGACGGATGTTCATGAACGAGGTTGGCAGGGCTTTTGGAGGTGCGGTCAGAGGGCCATAGGGACCCAGGTGGGAGGACAGAAGAGAGTGGTCTGACCAAGAGAGAGGGGTGACGCATGGAAAAGTGCACAGAGATCCTGCAAAAGCTGTGCGCCGAGTATGCCTCTCTGTGAACCTGCACATAACTATTACCGACACTCACACAACATGGGTACACATTTCCGTAACTCTGTTAACACTCCTGAAAATCTATGTGCGAACCCCTGTAAACCGGTCATGCACCCCGCTACACTGCGTATGCACACCTCTAAGTTAGTTCTGAACCCCGTCTGTGTGCACGCACCCCTAAATCCAACATGCAATCTCACCGCACAGAGGTGATTCCTATGCGCAATTGTCTCTATGCCTGCCTTCGGGTGGAGGATATATTGAGGGCTTTGTGTAGCCATTTCCCCGACGAGAGGTTGCATGGGAGGATCCATGAATACGTCTCGGTCTGCGCATTTGTGGGTGTGTGTTGCACTGCCGGTGTCTCGCGCAGGGCCATCAACTGCACACATAGACGTGCCGAGCCTACGAGAAGTCCTGCAAAGTACGAAAAAGTCCTGTTTGTCAATTCCATGAACTGTTTGGCATGCAAAGTCCCTATTTACTGCACAGAAACTTCCATGAATCAGGCCTGGTATCTCTAAAATCATAACTGCAGTGGATGTGGCAGGGTGATGTCTGCTACATAATGTATTTTTGTGGAGGGTTGTATGCATGATGCAGAGTTCATTGCATATGATCTTTGAGTTAACGAGAGCCCAGTGATATGCAATGGCGCTGTGAGGTTGTGAAGCAGGGTCCAATCATCTTCTAGATGGGGGTGCAAGTGACATTTGGGCATTGCCACATTCACAAAATGATTTTGCTGGATGTTAATTATGGATTGTTAGTGTAGACAGGGAGAAATAGACACGCCTGCTGTCCCTGGTGACACGCAAGCCCCCTAGACTGTTCTAAGGCTGGTATATGTGCATGTGCAGCAGGGGGTGCAGGGTCCCTCAACCCATGTCACATGGGGCCCCATTTCATTCAGTGTTGGGTTATTTCTTTTAGTTGTGGATGTGCAGGAGGGGTTCTAGTTTTCTGATAGGCTTCCACCTATTCTTGCAGGGAGTCATTTAGAAGGGCATGATGGTGGCAAAAGAGTGGGGCGATGACGTAGGTTGATAACCTGGTTCTTGGCTGCTGCTAGATGATACGCCAGTGGGATTTGAGAAGAGAACGCGGTTGTGAAGGAACTGAGAGGCTGAGGGTTTGGGGCATTAGGGTTTCTTTCAGAACCACGGCTGGTGTAGGCCTTGGAGAAGCCAATCCTTGTAGACTTGGAAAGATGTACCACAAAGATTTAGACCAAACTCTCAGGGGATTGGTGTAAAGTACAGTTAACATACACAAGAGTTTATTAAGCAATAGATCACTCACATAAATCAGCATGAAAATACATTTATTCAACAAAAAAGCTGCATTAAGCTAGAATACTACAGGTACGTAAAACACACACATGCATATATAAAAACACAGTTGGGTATTTAATTGAATCAACACAGTTTTAGGTAAATACTGTTACTATGGCCTAAATTGTAGGGGGTGTTGTAGAAGTAAGTTATCATACGCCTACGCTAGCACCATGCCACAGTAAGCCCAACCCTACACTATTCAAGCTAAATAACCAAGTTCTGGCGACATTGGGAGAGTATTAGTAGTTATTCAAAGTTCTCCCATAAGAAGCAATGGGCTAAACGAGGTAGATTTCCTGTAAAGGAAGAAGCCGGCTAGGGCTTTCCAACCAAAGTTAGCAAATGGGGCACCAGGTGAACATTAAAGCAGGGTTGCAAGCCAGCCACCCATACCCTGATCAGATGAACAATGGCAGCAGGTGAGTCAGGGCCATTGGGGGCAATGGCTATCAGCACATGTTCTGGTGCTGAAGGTCCAGGGCTCGCTGGTACACAGTGCTCTCCATTTTACACCGTTGCCAGTGGTGTCCGGCGATTGGGCAGTTCCAATCCCTGTCAGCGACTTCCACAACCTAACAGTTCTAAAGATCACAAGGCTGGACTCTGGTGAAGATGATGTTGGAGGACCCACAGGAGGACACATACGGTATTGTCCATTTTGCTTTCAGGTAACCCACGTCACCTCCACCTGTGGTTTGACTCTCGTCCCCACAGGTAAGCTATGTCGATCCATTTATTTGACAGACATGTAGTGATTTATATCACCCTTTTCAGTCAATTCATATTGAGCCTCCCCTTATCAATGTCCTCCATTCCTGTTTCAGCACTTCCTGAACATCCTGACCACACCATCTTCCCTTCTTCCTGATGAAGGCCCTAGGAAGAAATGGATCACTAAACCCGATTATAGGGCTGAAACACCTGGTGTAGATGCTTTTCACCAATTCACAACATTATCAATGTTAATTGTTTGTTCCCATGTAGATATGCACTACTGACCTGTTTTGTTTATTTGTTCACTTTGTGTACGACGCCTGTCGTCTACTTTCAGTAGCGACAGTAGTGATTGCATTACTCTTGTTCAACAATATTAGTATGCAAGAACAGTATCTTGCTTCCGTTTTGTTCTGACAATGCAAATTGTGTTTGCTTATGTGTGTGCTCTTTTACATCATGTTCAGAATGTGTCGAGATGTGCAAAGCGTCACACTCTGTAATAAGGCACAGACGCGGAGCCTTCATTCAACACATCCTTTATTCTCTCACACGGTCTCCGAAGTGGTTACCCCACGTCATATCCCGTCCCTCCCCTTCCTGTTGCCCCGTGTTCCTTCACACGTGACTAGGGAGTCATGTGCCGACATCACACCCCCCCGATACTAAACATTGAGTTCATTATCAGGGCATCTCCTCAATGAGACGCGGTGGTCGACGTCGAGATCTCTGAGGTCTCCAGTTATTTCTTTCGCTCGATTCCTGAGGTAGCCAACGGGGCTCATCAGTGTCGGAATCTTCTTGGGCTCCTTCATAGGGTGCATCCCGCATCAGAGTGTCCCTTGGCGTGTAATGTTCGACTAGGGGTATGATCCCTGGCATTTTCTTGAAGTGAGAGCTGTTTCTTGTCATCGTGTGCGTTGTTCCCTCAGCCGTGATGAGAGAGCCTTTCCTCTGTGTGATGGTGAGGGGCTCTTCATTGAACGATGCCATGTTTTTGCGATGTTGTGGCTGTCTCGCAACGACGATGTCTCCCGGCTCCAAACTATTCTCCTCGGCCCTCCTTTTCTTATCTGCCGTGGTTTTCATATTCATTTTCTGGGACGCGTCTTGTTGTCTCATTTCAGTGTCTCCTTTGTACCGTTCTTCCTCCAGTTCTATGTGCGGTAGTCTAGTTCGCACATTTCTACCAAACATGACTTCTGACGGTGACTTGCCAGTGGTATTGTGTGGGGTATTGCGGTAGTCTCTCATTAACTTGCACAGTAATTTTTCCAGTGGTTCTCTAGTCAGGCGAGCTATCTGCGTGGTGCGTTTAATACTTCCCATGAATCGTTCAACTGTGCCGTTCGCTTGAGGCCACAACGGTGTTACTTTTCTGTGGTGGAAACCCATGTATTCTGCGAAGGTTTTGAAATCTTGTCCGGTGAATGGGGGTCCATTATCTGACTTCACTACTTTTGGAATTCCGTATATGGCAAACATTCTGTCCAATGCGGGGATAGTGTGATATGCTGCTGTTGACGGTACAATTTGTGCATCTGGGAATCTCGAGTACTCATCGATGGCCACTAAGACATATTCACCCCCTTCCAGAGGACCATAGTGATCGATGGCAATTTCTTCCCAGGTTCCGTTTGGCAATTCAGTCATTCTGAGGTCTAGTTTGAGGGTTAAGAACCACACACGTGGGACAGTTTTTGAGTAGTTCTTCCACTTGTGTGTCCATTTGGGGAAACCATACCCTTTGTAGCAACATCCTTTTTGTGGACATTATTCCCCTGTGTCCTTCATGTGCAAGCTCAAGGACCCTTTTTCTTAATGATCGAGGAATCACTAGTTTTTTCCCTTTCAGTAAGAGTCCTTCTGTTTCCGCAAGTTCTTCCTTTACTGTGAGCAGACAGGTGATGTCTTGCTTGGTTTCTTCTTCTGCACCTTCTTTGAGTTGCTTTGCCTGTTTCCAGTGCCCTGTCTCAAGACATCTCATAATGACCTGCATTGCAGGGTCCGAGTTGGTTTCTCTGGCTATTTGTTCCATGTCCAAACCTTGTGGTGTACTTTCTTGGACCACATACATGATGTATTGATCTGCAATGGATGGATCGGAGTAGCAGTCTTGACTGGGATGACGCGAAAGGAAGTCGGCAGGATTTTGTTCTTTTCCGGGTCGATGAATGATGTTGAATTGATAGTCTTGTAACCTTAAAGCCCATCGAGCTATTCTGGGAGGCATCTTGGCCTGAGCATTTCCATAGATGAATAATAGTGCCTGGTGGTCGGTGACTATAGTGAAAGGTTTCCCATATAGGAAAAGATGAAAATGCTTGCATGCCCACACGACCGCCAAACCTTCCCTCTCCGCTTGTGAATATGCTTGTTCAGTTTTTGAGAGGCTGCGACTGGCATAGGATACTATGTGTATGGCCTGGCCATCTTTGTGATCTAGTTGAGTTAGAATGGCTCCTAGGCCAACTGGACTAGCATCCACTATTAATTCTGTGTGTTTCTGTGGGTCAAAGTATGCCATGTTTTTGGCATCAGCGATGCGATCCTTGATGATTTGGAACGCCTGTTGGCATTCATCCGTCCATCGGAAATCGGCGTTAAGTTTGGTGAGGGCTCTCAAGGGTGCACTGACGGATGCAAAGTCCTTAATGTATCTCGTGCAATAGCTTGCCAGACCAAGAAACGATCGCAGATCGGTGACGGAGGTCGGTGGTGTTGTGTTTGTGAGTGCTCTGACCTTCTCAGGATCCGGTGTCATTCCATTTTTGGAGAAGATGTGGCCGAAGAATCGCAGGGTTGGTTTTCTAAATTCACATTTGTCCTTGTTCAAGGTGAGGTGTGCTTCCTCCAGTGCCATGCACACACGCATAAGGGTGTCATCGTGCTGTTCTTGATTTTGTCCAAATACTAGGATGTCATCACTATAGTTTAAGCAATTTGGTACGTGTTTTATTATGTTATGAATTTCCGACTGAAATATTTCTGCCGCTGAAGAAACTCCAAAACTGAGCCGCTTGTATCTGTAGAGGCCCAGGTGAGTAGCAAAAGTGGTGATGTACCTGGACCTTTTGTGAAGTTCTAGTTGATGGTACCCCTTATTGAGGTCCAGTTTTGAAAACACTGTGGCTCCATTGAGTAGATGCACCATGTCCGTTATCCTAGGAGATTGGTGACGTTCTCTCAAAATTGCTTCATTAGGTCTTCGCATGTCTATGCAAATGCGAATGTCAGCGGAGTCTCTTTTCGGGACTGGTACAATGGGGGATACCCAAGGAGTGGGGCCTTCAGCAGGTTCAATTATGTCCGCTTCTAAGAGTTTCATTAATTCGGTTTCCACTTGTTTTTGTATATTGATGGGAATGCTGCGGTAATGCTGCGCTACCGGAGGAATGTTGTTGTCTATATGTAGTTCAATTTGTCTGTCCTTCAATTTTCCGAGTCCTCTGAATAGTGCAGGGAAAATTTTGTCGATGTTGGCGGTGGGATCCAGGTGTTTGTGCATCATGAGTCTATATAGAATATGAATTAGACCCATGTCGACCGCAGATTTGTAGCTGAGAATACATCCACTGTCAGTGGCAGCTTCAAGAACATGCATGAGTATTTCCTTCACGTGATCTTTGTATCGACATGATGCCGTGAAGAAGCCTTTACATGGTAGCGGCGTCTTGGAGCCATATGGAAAAATGAGTGCTCTCGCGGGTTGCAAACGTGGGGCATTTGGCATGTTGTTGTACACTTCCTCACTCACCACGTTTACTGTGGCTCCTGTGTCCACCAGAAATTCGGCAGCCACTTGGTTGACATTGATGATGAGAGTAGGGCTATTTTCTTTTGCTGTGGGGTTTCCAAGTGCATATAGGTAACCTTTTGTCCGTGGTTCTCCTCTATGTGGATTTGATTCCTTCTTGGGTTTGTCCTCTGAGGAGGTGCTAGAGATGCTGTCAGAATGTGATTGTTCTACCAGACACCTGACATATCTCCGGGGACGTCTTCTCCGTCCGGAGGATGAAGATTTGTTGTCACGCCATTCATGTGTGGTCTTTGGTTGTCTTCTATCGGACGTTTCTTCTCGTTGTCGGCGGCGTGTTGCGTCATTATGGTAGTGTGACTCACGACTGGGACTCATACGCCTCACTTCTCTTTCTGGTGTGGAGCATCTATTTCTTCCACTTCCTCGCACTTTGCTGCGATAGATGAAACACACAGCCTTGTAGTGATTTTCTCCCCCGCAGGCAGAGCAAATTTGACCCATGGCAGGACAGGTGCCTTCATGAGGATACTCATGTCCACAGCAATAGCAGAATGGATCTGTGTTTCCTCTGGTGGTGCTTTCAAGTTTGTGTAGATTTTCATGCTTCCCGTGAATGATGGTGATGCCATCAAGACCTTCCACCTGTGCTGTTAGCGCCGCCTCGGATCGAGCCAGGCGTAGAATCTCTTCCAGGTTTCGAGGCTTTTGTAGAAGTCGTTTTCTGAAATCACTGCTTTCACACCCTACAATTATCTGTGAGCGAAGGGCTTCCTCATTAGAGTAGTTGTTAAAATCGCAGTGTTTCATCTTTATTCTTAATCTCATCACAAATGCATCCATTGTTTCACCTTTTAGTTGTTTAGTGGTGTGAAAAATGTGACGCTCATAGTACACGTTTGTGTGTGGCGTGAAGTAATTGGTTAGGGTTGTCTTTAATTTGGTGTAAGTGTCTATGTCATCTTCAGGAATTTCATCTAGAATGTCTCTCACATTTGATCCTATGGCATGTGTGAGCAAACTGTGTTTCCTTTCATCCTCCAAAGGCCCTACCGCCTTGAGACACACTTCGAAATCCCTCACCCACTTTTTCCACCTTGGTCCCAGTGTGCTGGTGTCGCTCAGGTCAAAATTGGGGGGCAGTTGTGATATCAGGCCGTCCATCATGCTTCTGCATGTTGTTTTGGCGGGAGTTACTTGTACTGTTAGTGATTCCTCAGACGAGTCATCAAGCATGACAGACAATGTATAATTGCGCACTCAGTAAGTGTAGTGGATGACAGATTAATACGTCTTACTTGAAGACCTGATGATGGTGGTTGTTCCGTGTGGTGTTTGTATACGTAGCCGATGTGCTCCACTTGCGTGCTCTTAAATCGATCGTACCTGCGTGAGCGTGGGGAGCCGACGCGCTCCACCCACTGATGTTACTGCCTTTTTGGCGGGAAGCGCTGTGAGGAGCCGACACGCTCCACTCACACGCTTCAGCGCAAGGAGCCGACTGCGCTCCACTCACGGGCCAAATCCTTTCCACAGAAAAGGAGCCGTCGCGGGGAGCCGACACGCTCCACCCACTGATGTTACTGCCTTTTTGGCGGGAAGCGCTGTGAGGAGCCGACACGCTCCACTCACACGCTTCAGCGCGAGGAGCCGACTGCGCTCCACTCACGGGCCAAATCCTTTCCCGGAAAAGAGCCGTCGCGGGGAGCCGACGCGCTCCTCCCGCGAAATTCCTACACGTTGCTGGTGAGGGAAACGCTGCGAGGAGCCGACCCGCTCCACTCACGCGCTTCTGTGTGAGGAGCCGACGCGCTCAACTCACGGATGACTCTGCCACTCTGGAGCGGTCGCGAGGAGCCGAATGCGCTCCACTCGCGCACCACGTGTGACAATCGTGGGGAGCCGACGCGCTCCACCCGCTGACCAACCTGTCGCCGTTGACAGATGCTTACGAGACCTCGCTCGGACTTCTAGGAGAGTCTCAGCAGGCGGGGAGTGTATATTTTCTCCCACCCGCCTTACGCCGTACGCTTCCGTGTGTTCGCTGCGTGAGTTCCTCGTCGCCAGTGTCGAGATGTGCAAAGCGTCACACTCCGTAATAAGGCACAGACGTGGAGCCTTCATTCAACACATCCTTTATTCTCTCACACGGTCTCCGAAGTGGTTACCCCACGTCATATCCCGTCCCTCCCCTTCCTGTTGCCCCGTGTTCCTTCACACGTGACTAGGGAGTCATGTGCCAACATCACAATACAGAAACTTAAACTTCATCCAAATATAAAAAAAATGTTATGTGATTCTTTACACATGTATGGGCTGTTTTCTTTGGAATGAAACAGAAGGGAGGAGGCTTCACAGTAAGATTGTTTTCCAACCCATTCATTTGTGTTCTAGCACATCTCCTGTTTACATTTCTCAGCTGATTTAGCATGAGACAGAGGAAGGGCTATGCACCTTTGCTTTTCTAGTCACAGAGAGCACACAGAGCAGCTGCCCAGATTAAAAGCAAGTGTGGGCTACTCTCTGCTGCTTTCTGTGACACGTTTCTAAAACATCTTACCAACCTGTGTCAAAGCTGTAAATGTGAGAGCACACTTCAGTTAATAAACCCACATTGCAGGGTTGCAGGTTATTTTGCCTTTTAAGGCCTACTCGCACCTTTTCCTGGTGCTCCACTTACATCTCCAACCACCTTACACTATACACACAAACCCCACATAGAAGGCCACCATAGGCCTAGCCGTTAGTACATCAACACTAGTTGAGCCATAGCTAAACTCTGCTCTTTAGTCCTGTCACACTCTCCCACATCAGCAGCTAACCAGACCCAAAGTGCTGCCTGTAGTCCATTAGATCTTGGGCTCCTCCCTGTGGATAGCATACTCCCAAGTTTCTTCTGCCAAACCCATGGAAAGAAGATTGGCACTCAGGGACCGGGTACTTCCGACTTGCACCCATCAACACCACAAGTTCTGCCTTTCCCACTGTCCCACTAATGAACCCCCCCCCTTTTCTTGTATAGGGCCAAGCGCAGTGAGGCCACCAATAGTGGCAGACAGCAGCTATACAAGACCACTTAAATTACATGTTTCTGCTGCAAATTGAGCGTATTGTCTTTCCAATTTTTATCATAACATGTTTGTATTGACTGTCCAATATCATACTTCGTGAAAATAAGACAGTAAATCAAATTTATAAACGTATTTATGAGATAAATATTAACAAGACCAATTTGAATATCACTGATAAATGTATATTGTAAGAAATGTGCTCCCGCTCGCATTTTGGTAGAGTAGTTGTTAGCGTTGCTTCCATAAACCTGCAGGTGGCGCTCCGTCATCAGAAATGAGGCGTCCATGTTTCTGACTCGTTGCAAGACCAGGGGCTCACTATATCCTACCAACAAAGGTGTCATTTACAGCTGGAAAGAAATTGCCATGTGAACGTGTAGGTGGATGGCAACCTCATGCATGTGTTGGGTACAGTGGGTAGAAGAATCAATGCTTTTCGGGTAATCGAGAGGGCTTCAGTGCTCTGATGCGGGCAACAATAAGTAGTGCTCCCACTCACAATTTGGTAGAATTGTTGTTAGCGTTGCTTCCATAAACCTGCAGGTGGCGCTCCGTCATCAGAAATACAGTGCCCGTGTTTCTGACTTGTTGCCAGACCACGGGCTCACTATATTCTACCAACAAGGTGTCATTTACAGCTGGCAAGAAATTGCCATCTGAACGTGTAGGTGGATGGCAACCTCATGCATGTGTTGGGCACAATGGGTAAAAAAAATCAGTGCTTTTCGGGTAGTCGAGAGGGCTTTAGTGCTTTGATGCTGGCAACATTAAGTTAGTAATACAATAAGGAGACTCACGCCATGCCTGCGGTCCACAGTTGAATTTTCCGGTGCGTAGATGAAATCAGCCTTTGATGTGATGTGATATGGCATTTTTAACGCGCCAAGTCTTTGGTGTGTCCTCAGTCAGCTCCGTTTAGCAACGATCTTTGAAAGATTAAGTAACAAATAAACAGTGCATCTGGCTTTGAAAGGCAAAGTATTATATAAACGGAGAGCAGGCAGCGATGGTCTTGTAAACAAAATGAGTCCGTTATAGTTTAGTAATGCCTTCTAAGGGCGCGCCGGGACCGAACCAGTGTTGCTTTGCGTCGATTTGCGCCCAAGACGAGCGCGTTGACACTGAGCTATAAGACCCGTGTTACTGCAGTAACACCATGCAGGCAGAAACTCACTTAGAAAGAGAAAGATGGATTTAAAAAAAAGGAGTACAGTCAGTTTACACTACACATCAAAATCAATCTATTAAAAGAGTACAAGCAAAAAAGACCGACTGAGAAAACTACATAGAAAGGGAGCAAGCAGCAGCTGGCTTTGAAAGAGAAAACATCATGGAATTATTTGCGTGAAAAACGCAGATTTGCGCACCTTTCTGCCCGAAAATCCCTGTTTGACGTATGGGGATTTTCGGGCAGAAAGGCACGCAATTCTGCGTTTTTCACGCAAATAATTCCATGAATCTGGCAGTAAATAAAAAGACCGCAGCCATTGTCTGTCTTTGCAGGCAGATTTAATTAAAAAAAAGACACCAGCTGCATCTGAAATATGAAATTAAAAGAAAACAGACAGCTGCTGGGGGCGGCAAATCTCGAATAGTTCATTTTTCAGAGTGCGTGAAACAGTTACAAAGAGCACATTTGAGGTGACTTTTGCAAGAAAGCAGGTGCATATATCAAAGACCACTAAATCAGTGTTAGCTAACCAGCTGAAGGCCTGCACCCAATGGCACCTCACCCACAGGGACTTACACATGACCCCACTCACTCTCACGCGCACTCTCCCACACCCTTAGTAGTTAGTATGCTTATTTTTCTGTCTGCTGCACAGTAGGCCCTAATCCGTTTTCAGCTGTGTCTTTGCTCTTTCTCTATGAAACTTTGATTACTTCCAAAATGAAAACAATTATCTTTTTTTAAAATTATTGATCTAGTTCAATACAATCAACCTTTCAATATAAAACAAAATATCGAATTGTTACAATTTCATAAAAATATAGGTAACAAGTCCATGTAAAATAATTTGTACAAATTTGTATAACATATCTCATTATTTGATAACATAAGAGTTTTCGATATACATCGACAATGTTAGAGAAATAAGATCATAGCAGATAAAAAACCAGTAACAAAGGATGAATTAACCCAATCTGAGTGACAATAAAAAATGTACAACAGCCAATCGAGTAGACACTTGCTGACAATGAAACAGTCCTTTCCATAAGGACTTGCATGCTATAGTCGTGTATTCACAAAATAAGCGTTGGAAAAACGTCTTCGTTTTTGTCAATGATGCCGGGCAATCGGACAATGGATGTTCAAGAGTTTCAGGTGGATCCTCACTCCTACAAAATCTACAAAGAACTCTCTCCAGACGCATGGATGCGGGCAGAGTGAAGAACTCTGGTCGCCTTGGACCCAGTGCTTATCTGAGCCTTCGACCCCCAAAGACTCTGGTTCCAAAGCAGTGTAGACACCCTGATGAGCAATAGTTTACACGTTCCTAAGAAACAAAGACTAATATTAGCAATAATAATAATAATGTTAATTTGTTTTCTTATGCAGCGCTTCATGCCAGATTCCTCCCTCTTCTAAGTGCTGTAATACCAGGTGTTATTATTACCCGACATTTAATGGTACTCCATTTATCAACATTAGATGCATGTCGGCCTTGTCACAGGATTCCAACTTTGGAAATGCCGGCTGGAGACATGTTAGACTAGAGCTTAACATGTGAGCTATCCACCCGGACAAATTGACTTTATTACATTGAATTTATATAGAAAATCTTCATTACTCAGAGTCCCACTCTTCCTCGACACAGTCCTATAGTACTGACGAGGCCTGTGGCAAAGAGGGCCGATGCGGTAATGAGCCATCACTCGTGTATGCCCAAGGTGTCACAAGCAGCGTTGTCCCACTCCATGCCTGGAGGGCAGGAGACATGTTGGGCTTTCAGAATACCCTTCATTAATATTCATGAGATAAATTTGCATACAATAATTCTAAATGTATGCAATTGTTCTTTCATTAATATTAATGAAGAATATCCTAAAATCCCATCAGGATTCCGGCCCGCGAAGCCTGGAGTTGGACAACCTGGTGTAAAGTAATCACTCCTGCTGCTGGTGCAAAGTCTGTCCAGGGACACTTGATGACTGGGGTTCTGTGGCGCAGGTCCCTATCCCTCTGTATGATGGACAACTGGACCCTCATAAGTATGAGCAGTTACAGGGGACTGATAAGGCCACGCACACAGATTGGACAGTTACTAAATAAATATTAGTCACAAACAGGGCTAGGAAAGTTCAAGACCTTTCCTCTGCTCCTTCCATTCCAGGAACCCCGACGACCTGCAAACATGTCCGTTTGAGAGAGCAAAACACTGAGCCTCTTCATTACGAGTGAGGCGCGGCTATAACACGGAGCCGCCGCCACTTTTGCCGTGAATGTAATTGAAGGTGCGGTGGACGCTCGCCTATTTTCCTTTCTATTGACGGAAGGAGCCACAGGGAAGCCTGTGCCGCTCATGTCTCTCCTACGGATAGCAAGTAGGATCATCTGGCGCATGGACTGTAATCCAATAATAGAAAGCGCGTAGAGGGGAGGCCCCATGATAGTTTCTAAGTTTATAAATCTGAGGCCACCTTTGGCAGCTTTATATTTACCTCAATCAAGTGTAAAGAAGCCCCGGCAAAGCCAGCAATTCTGGTTCTGTATAGTGAAACTACTGTGTTCTGGCATTTCCGAAAAAGGCCCCGGTACCCAAATCACATATCAAACACCAACCGCCGAAAAACACAGAACCTTTACTTTTTTAATTTGGTGGGGTCCCTTCCCCAAACGGCCCAATTGTCCACCCTTATAATGCCACCCCAACCCCATCCCGACCCATGATAGCCCCGTACCCACTTCCCTTTATATATTTCTTTCATCTGTTTGGTGTTTTTCAGTGTTATTGTCTGCTCTGTTATGTACCACTCTGTAATGTTTGCGATAAAATAACTGGATACTGTTACATCATATGCCATATATTGCTATGATGCACCGGGTATTTATGTGATATGCCCGATATCACCGCCAAACGGCAGAACTCCCAGCATGCCACGCACTCTCATCAAAAGCCGTACACTTACATAATACGGAAGGCAGGGGTGGACTGGGAACCACAAGGGGCCCTGGAAATCATCTTCAAAGTGGCCCCATATTGCACACTTTTCCTATGAGGCATTTTAGAACAAATAAAATAGGTTACCACACACCAGAGGCCAGGGGTGCAGAGGCCGAGTGGGACATCTCCAGAGTTTCCTATAGGCCAGTCCACCCCTGATGGCAGGTACTGCTATTAAGTAGCACATCCTTAAGTCAGGTGCAACATATTGTCATGAAATGCCAGGTAGTCATATCATTTGCCATGTCTGTCCATGACATGTTCCAGTTCTTACATTTAATGTCAGGTGCGCAGATTGCATGTCAGATGTTGCCACACCATGCCAAGGTACATGCATCATAGGACAGCTTATTGCCATTACGAGCCAGGCCCTCCCGCTATATCCCAGACAATGGCAGACTGTGCCATCAAAGGACCAGGCACCCCTGCCTGTTGCACAGTGCTTGGATCACATGTCAGGCATTGCCTTTGAATATCCGGCACGCTCAAGGTGTGGTGTTCTGATGCAAGCGGGGCTGCGGGGTGCACCGTCCCACCGGACACTCCCAGCCTCACCACAGGGGCAGCAGAACTGATGAGGCTGCCAGGTGAAGGTGACAGTAACAGGCATGGGGCAGGGCACGGCGTCCAGCTGTACCCTGACTCGCCGACAGCCCTAACAACCTTTCAGCGGTATTGGTCACCGGTGGTGCTCACTTATTGGGGAAAGTGTGCTATTTTTTGTTTGGGATTAGTTAGTCGCTCCTTTTTGGGATTTAGTATTTACATTGGTGACTGTGGTCTCTGATGACGTGTCATCTCACCCTGACTACTTTTTTTGACCAAATTCTGTGATATTTGCCAAACCACTTTACTGCCAAGTGGTCGTAGTCCCATTATCGGTTACAATTGGGAGCACTTTGAATTTAAGTCTCAGCATTTGGATAAATTAAATAAATAAACAGCAATTAATAATATGAACTTTTTTATTGTGCCTCCTTATAAGTGTGCCTTGTGCACATGATTAAGCCTGCATTAATTAGAGTGTATTCATATTTTATTCACACCCCATTTTGGACGTTCAGGCCCGATATAAAATAAGTGGTGTTTCCATGAGCGAGCAAAGGGTCAAATGACTTTCTGGTGACCAACATATTAGTGATGACTCATATTATTAAACATGAAGCAACAGTATTGCAACTTCTTCTTTTCATGTTTCTAGACGCTAACCATCTTCTCAAAAAGGAGAGTGGTTGCGGGGTTAATACCTCCCTGCATCAGCACCTCTGTTAGTGACCCCCCCACCCTCAACGTCCACCCAGCATGGATCTCTTATATGTTACATGCATCCCACCTGGACAGAAATAGATCATGTCCTATTTCTTTCTTTCCACTATTAACCCAGGCTGGCCTAGACACCAACAACCTCTTCAAAGCTCTTCCTGCTACACTAGCTATTGCCGGTGTACCATACACCGTTCTAGCATATCTTAAAGATCAATATCGGTTGTTAATTCTTAGGGTCACTTCAGTCCCCTCTTCTTAAATAATCAAAATTACCACTATTCGCTTCTAGGAAGGGGGCATAGATCCCTGTGACCTATTTATTAATGGTTATTGAAAAGGCTAAACGTATCAGATTAAATGAGAGGTATGCACGGTATAAGTACAGTATCTTATTTCCCTTGATCACACAGTGCCTTTATGACATGTCTTATGAAGACACGTAATTGTTAACCTTGTTGCATTGCAGAGTCCCTGTGATGGCGTACAATTGCATAGTAGCATAATTACAGCACCTACTTTCTGTTTTAGCTCATGAAGAGGCATTCGTCCTACAGTGTTTCGCTCTTTAGAGACTGAAACGTTGAGCCGGTAATTAACTGTACATTGACAGTGGAACCGCTGTGCCCTGTGTGAAGAGAAGTGGGGGTGGAAAGAAGTAACTTCGTAATGTTTACGATAGTGGAAGGTGAAGGCGAACGCATAGAACCGTGCTCGTTCTGTTTGTTGAAATTGTACCTGTTCTTGAAGTGGGTGCACTTTGCCATTTGGACGGCAGAGGGCAACCTAACAATGATAAATTGCATCTGTATTGAAATGATAGCTGTTGTTGAAGTGGGTGCACTTTGCCTTTTGGACAGTAGAGGGCAACGTAACACTGATAAATTGCATCAGCTGAGTACGGAAACATACCTACGCATTTTATATATATAGATGGTCTTTATTTAGACCTCAGGCTAAGATCTATTCTGCTGCTGTGGCAACGTCTGAAACACCTCCAGATAATGCCTAGAAACCTCTTTGGGGTATTTCCTCTATGCAGGATATACATACCTAGGACATAAAGTCTTCCATCTTTTTGGTAACACTTCCTACCTTATGCTGTGGAATCCCTAATTGCCTTTGAAAGACGTAGACCAGCGGCCTTGCAAACCCTGGCATGAGGCACAATCACTGCACTTGTTGCTGGGTAGACGCAGCGTTGCCTTTGCATGCAGGGAACTCTGGAGATTTCCTGGTTGGGATCTGCATGGAACTCTTTTGTGTGGGTACCTTGGTTTCCTGCTCTTGTTACCCTCTCTCCTAGTCACCCCTCCCCCCTCCCATCATCTCTCCTTGTTCCCCACATCGCTATGAAGTAATGACTTGGTAATAAAGCTCCCAGTATGTTATTCCTCACTCTTAATGAATGTAATATTTCAATGTCTGTTGTGTTGAACTATGTTTTAACAGCTATATTGGGACAAATGTTCTTTATCATTCTTTTCAAATTTCTGTTTTTTGTGGGCCAGGGGGTGGGGAGGTGGCTAAACCCTACTTGGAAGGGTTGGGTTTGCTTGATACATTTGCTCACATGATGTAATATGGGGCCAATTTGAAAAACATTTCCAGGGCCACTTTTGGTACCCGGTCCATGTGTGTTTGCGCAGATACTCATTTGGAACACAGCTTGGCTATAGGCAACCCGCAGTGTATAGACCTTGTTTTAAGATCTGGTTGTACAGGAGGAAACATGTGAACAACCGCCTAGCTAGTACACTTGGAGAGAGTAGAAGACTGGCCATGACGATTTAACCATTGAGGATTTCCCTCTTCCCTTTGACTGTTTGTCATTAATGCAGGTCATGTTCCTCTCTCATCAGACATCTGCTACTATCGCTGGCCTATTATGAGGTGCCACCTTCCTCCAGCAGCTCAGAGTGGCATAGGACACCCTCCAGCAAACAGTCCCTCACTTGCAGGCACACTCTTTCAATCAGGTTCCCCCTGTCACACAACCAACACCTCACCTGTAGCACACTCCACCGCAATCTCCGAATTGCTCTACTCCACTGTCCTTCCACTGCCTGGTCTCTTGGACCATCTCCGCTCCACCTGACCTCACCCAAAGCACGCTCCTCCTGTCTGAATCTTCTGGGGTTTTTTATTCCCCTGACTTCCCTCATCTTCCTTATTCTCCCTTTCTCATTGGCTCCCTTTATCACTTGCTTGGGTGGGCCAATCTGCCTTCCTGGTAGCCACAACCACAGGAAAATCTTAAAGTGCTCAGTAGCCTCGCCCGTCCTCACACGTGTCGCATAATGCAGTCTCTCGGTTGCGGGTTGTCAGGTTTCTGATGCCAACGCGGTTATACAACGAGTCTGGAATTGAAGGTGATCTGCTTCGCTGGACCAGCGGTAATGTTTATTTTTCTTCGACAAATCCCCTCCGCTGCATGACCCTCTGGGACAGTAGTCCTGTAAGAGTAGAAACAGAAATTGGGTGCGATAGACTGTGGTATGTGGTAGATACAACATGGCACTAACTGGGTTGGTGAGGGGCAGAGACTGGGGCCCTCCCAACCCACTCGCCATACCTCTGGGACAGGATTGGCTCTGATGAAAAGCCTGTAGGCCTTGTGCCCCACGTTGAGAGGCGTACCAATCCCCTCCGCCTGAATGGAGGTAGTGCATATTCATGGACTCTTGCATTGTCCCTACTCAGTGTCTGGCCTTTACAAACCCATTTATTCTGGTGTGAGCTTTGTAAAGGCAGGTTTTTTTTAAATTTTCATGTATAGTATTAGTAGCCATTTCAATCTTCATATGTGTATGTGTTTGTGCGTTATGACATAAAGCATTTAAAACATTCTTAATATTGGATACATTTCAAAATGAGCTTTTCATAAATATGTGATCTAACTGGACCACTCAAAATGCAATGTTAGTCTTGTAAAAATACAGGTCTAATGTTCTCTGCTTTTTGAAATAACATTTGGTTACCCTGTTAGTTGATATCGACCCCCAAAAGGCTTGACACACCCTAAATTAGTAAGGATAATACAGATGTGTACTTCTCGTTCTCTGTGCTGTGGAGAACCAGATGGAGGCAGACTAAGGTGTGACATGTTCAAGGGTGTTTATTTAAATACAATATAACGCTTATCTGGCCCCACCACTATAAGGAAAGTTCCCTGCCTAACAAAATTAAAAGTAAGGGTGCTCGTCAAAATTCAAAAGAAATAGTCCTAAGTACAAACCCTATTGGCTATCTGGCCATACCAATTAGGAAATTTTTTTTAAAGGTAAGCCGGAGCAATAGCCTCTGTCCTTTGGCTTTGTTGGGCCCAATTACTTGGATCGCTTTTTCAAAAAAGGTTTTTGAAAAGTTTGTGAATTTTTCACAATACAGTCCTCATCCTCTTTGTAGGTTTTGTTTGCCAAATCTTAAGTCTTTACATATATTTCATGTGCTCCCCTCGTTACAGGGAAAATGTTTTTTCTTAACACAATTCCACCATTTCTGACTTGCTGCTTGATAATGTTCTTGTTTTGACTTTGAACACTGGAACCCTCCAGGTTCTCACTGTTCCCAGTCCTGTTTGCTATGGCTCCCCAAAGTCCTCTGGCCCTCTGACTGGGGCGTCAGCCCTTTTGGATTTTCCTGGCTCCCGTAATCCTTTTGGTTTTCCCAGCCCCTAATATCAACATCTCTTGGTTTTTCAGTGCTCCCCAAAGATCTCTGGTCCTCTAATAGGCTTAATTTAGCCGGATCTCGGTCGGGTGTCGTGTGAGGGCGTGAGCTCACCTGTTTATGTGAAGTCGACTTCCCAGGAAGGCTTGTTTGTTTTTGTGCTGTAGTCTGGAATCCCGCAGGAAGGGGTGGTCCTCTCAGGATGCCACGCTGTCCGGCAGAAAGCAACGGAAGAGTGACACCCGGAGTGAACCCCCGAAAGGAGGAAAAAATCTCCAGAGGGAAAAAACCTCAGTTGAAGAACTGGAGATATCCAGTGGAGCGTCCAAATAGAAGAGAGTTGTGGAGTCCCGAGGATGTGGCTCGTGGGAAACAGGAACGAGGAAGATAAAGGCAGCGGCAGTTAATAGCACAGAGAACAAGGCTCCAGCGAGGAAGAGGCAGAAAGGTAAGTGGAAGTATCAGGAGCAAGGAAAAGGTAAGCGGCATGCGGCCAGATGGCCAGAGAGGAGGAAAAACACAAGCGCTGAGCTAGGGTAAGAACCGTAGCGTTGAGACGCACGGAGACTTGACTGTGTGCTGCTTTTCAGAAAGCAAGGAATCCTCGAACGGGCTCCAGCTGATGACGCGGTACTCCTGGGTCATCGACACAAACAAGGGACTGGGGTGTCTAAGAACAGAAACGGCCATCTTGGTAGTCCTGACCGTCGTTCCCGTAGCTGAAAATGCTATTTTGGAGCCAAGTCGCCACCGTTTTCAAAGAGACCATTGTGGGAGGCGCTGAGCTGTGACATGTCGGCCCTTTCGGATTTTCCTGGCTCCCGTAATCCTTTTGGCTTTCCCAGCCTCGAATACTAATGTCTCTCTTTCCAAGAGTATACCCATAAATAAGCAAAAAATAAAAATATTTTGTTTCGTGCCTGGAGAATGGAAAATGAAATATAGTTGATTGATATAGAGTCAAAAAGAAGCAGTGAAGGAACTTTGATACGGGCCTTACCATTCCAGCATGTCCCGATGTACATCTAACGTGTCTATCTCTGTAACTTGAGTATCAAAATATTTAAGAGTTTTATTCACTATCAATCTTGTGTTTTTATTGGTCACTTATGGGAGATACATCACTAGCACTTACACTTTCTCTGTTGAGGTTTTCATATCGTCTCAATTTGATTACATTTGGAGTAGAGTACTTAGCGTTGTATGCCAGTGTAGGTATTTGGAGATGGCTAAAGAGAGGAGGAGGGAGTAAGAAGTTGGAGGGCAGAAGAGAGAAAGGAGAAGAAGAGGGAAAAAGTAATAGAGGAGAAGAGGATGAGCTGAGCATCAGGCGGCGGTGGGAGAAAGATATATCACTGAACGAGGAGGTGAGAGTGAAATAATGAGAGAAAGGCAGTGGAAAGCGTAAACATCAGGAGAAGATGGGAGGAAGATACAAGAAGAAGAGATAGGAAAGCATGAACCTCAGGACATGGAGGGAGCACACCAGGAGGCTAGGACATTATATGTAATTCTTCTCACTACTTAATTGTCCTCTCTGCACCTCACTACCCTGTTCTATTCCTCCTTTCACTTCCTTACTTGTCATTCTGACCTCTCACTCATCCTCCTCCCTCTTCAGCAGTTCCGCTGGTCCTCACTTTTCCTCCCCACGACTCCTGCTAATCATTCCTCCTATACATACACTTTTCCACCTTACTTTTCCACAGCCCTCCACACTCCTGATACCTCATTCATATTTCACTCTCTTCAATCCACCTCCTCAGTCATCAATGATCCTCCTCAGCCTTCATACTTCCCTCCTCCCCCTCTTTCATGATCTTTATTCCTGAATTGTCATATTCATCAGTCCCAGCTGCTCTTCTTCCTCATGCTGCATTTTTACTGCCCACTCCTCTTTCTAATTCTTTCTCCTCACTTGCTATACTCATCTTCATACATCAATGCGTACGTGCTCTCCTCACTCCTGCCATTCTCCTCATTTCCTATACTTAATATAGCACTCCTTAGGCATTCCATGTATTATTCAGTCCCAATCCTCACTCATCAGCCTTAACATGTTACTCCCTTGCCTCCCTAGTCCCACCTCATACTGCCACGCTTCGCTCCTCACTGGTCCTTCACCATTACAGAATGTGGTATGGTTTCTGGGAAAACAAACCAAGCTAACGAGGTCTGCCTGGCCCATAGGGAGTTAAAGCCCCCTGCATGGAATGGGAACCAAAGAGATGGATATAACCTTATATCTCACACCAGAATATCAGAAAGTCATTTCGTAAGGTTCTGGACTGACTTTGCTAGGATGAAGAACATTTGCCGCGTTCAGAATAGCGGCATTCGGCATTTAATGATGTCAGAATTCTGATTGTTAGTCACCCTTCTGCACAGATTCTAGTTGCGCTTTTTTACGGTTCCATGTGTTAATATCCCCGCAAACATATCGCCATGCAAAAATATCGCCATATCTTTGCAACGATATTAAGCAATAGAACCTGTGGGCGACACCCCCGCAACCCCCATCATTTTTTTCATGGAGCAGGGGACACCCCCGCAACCACCGGTCCCAATAACCCATAAGTTATCCCCACTAATAATATCAGCTCTGGCCTTCCCCCACGGCCATATATATGGCGATATTATTGATGGGGATAATATTACCTGATACCGTTTTTACATGTAGAATATAAAAAACATCTCTTACACATGCTCCATTTATTTATACCATTTGCATGAAATGATCACATTTGACTGCACTGTAATGCTGTTAAAAAGTAATGTAAAACACACACTGTGTGTGGTTTTTGGAATAGTACTCAGAAAATAGAAGGTGGCTTTAACATAAAGCAATTCTCATATATCTTTTTCATTTACAATGACTCTGTAGAATAAGGTCCATCCATGGCCTGTTTCATTGAGTATCCATCTGTCTCTTAAGAATGCCAAGTATGATAGTTTAAAATAAAGTTTAATAACTGTGAATTAAACTATTAACCTATCACTCTGCGGGAGTGGCTCCGTAGCCACAATCTCCAACATAGTATCAATATTTATTGCATTAGCACCTTTAGCGAGGGAACCAGCCAATCAGGAATCTATGAACGCGAGCTGAATCTCCCAATAACAGCCCTCGTTCCAAGCCGTCTGATGGTGGCTTCCCCGGCCTGCCATCTTCCTCCCATCCCCAGATCCCTTTTTAACTAATCCCTCCTCCCCACTTACCTCATTGTGACGGCGGCACTCACCGCTGCTGCTTCCTCTTTGTCTTCTTCATGCGTGAGGCTGCCACCGAAAGGGATGAGCGGCTCCATAAGGAACCCTGCCTTCCCTTTTCAGGCAGCATTCTTTAAACAATCTTTTCGTTCAGTGAACTGGATGCCGCGAGGTGACCCGTTCACAGAACAAACATTCTTTAAATTAGCCCCATCCAAGCCCAAGGGACGGATGCTTATGACGTTAACCTCCAAGGGCTGCAAAGGGTGGTAACGCCCTGTGGCCCTCGTTAAAAGCCCTTGTTTATCTCAGGCCTTTAGTCCTGGGCCATTACCACCCGTTCCAGACCTTGGAACGGGTAGTTAACGCCATATAAGCTCATAAATAAAATTGCTTATTAACAAGGGTTGACTTTTACAAACATATGTTTTGTTCATCTTTTAATAAACACACTTAATTGAACCATTAACTCTTGCATGCAACCATTTACTTCATTAGAAAACCTAATAATAGGCTTCTGGTTGTATGAGCCGGTTTGCTAGACCATTCTTATAGATGAGTAAATATAACAAGAAACACAACAGACTTCCTTATCAATCTAAAAATAGATCACATTTGCATGACAATTTATAGGACATTTGTTTTAATTTTAATACTCACAACTTCCTCTGGGGAAGTTGTCTAGCTGTTTGCTTGCAATTCGCCCATTGCGTCCCAAAAAATAGTGAGTTCCCGATAGGCCTTTGATAACTGGCTAACTGTCAAAAACTATTTAAAATCCAAAGGATGTTTGCATCCTTGTCTTTGCAAAAAAATATGATGTCTCCCCTGCAGCTTTTCTTGCTGGGCGCCAGTCAGTAACAGCCATTTTGTTCTTATTCCGTCACTGTCACTCCTCCTCCTTAACGTAAACAAAACCCCCTGCTGTCATGTGCTTTCTCTGTGAGGTTGAGCAGTCAGCTGATCACTTTATACCAATTATCGAGCTGGCATTTCATTACAGTTTGGTTTATACCCAAAACGAGCCAACGGTCCAAACGTTAGGTATAGGGTTGAGTGCAAATGGCTCTTGAATCATTCTCCCTGTCTGTAACATGAAATCATCGCAACAATACCCACTCCCATTGATACTGGGGCAAATCCGAACAGCACATTTTAAAAACTAAAACTAAAACAACATTATTTGACTACAAATTGATAAGCATTGTTCTTCTCTTTCATTCTGAGGTCTTGGCAGCTCAGTTTCAGATTGGCTGTGCTGCGTTCTGCTTACCTCATAACCGTCACACGAAGAAGGCTGTTCCGGGATTATCAAAACAATTGAGCGTATTGTAATGTGGCTTTCAATGTTACACCATGACTTTGCTTTGTAAGCACCATATTTAGGCACATTCATTCCCACAACAGCACACAGCAATGTAGTTCAATACAGTTTTCAATACTACATCTTTTCCTTTGGTTTTTTTGGTTTGTTTTTTTTTTGTTTTATTGGTTTATTTCAAACCTTTAACAATTGATCATTAAACAAGAAACATTTCCATAAACAGCAAAAAAGAAATGTACAAAACCATCCGTAGCCTTATCCTCTTATACAGCAGTTAAAAGTCCTAAACGATTCTAAAAATGTTACAACATATTATGATGCACTACTACAGTAATAAAGAATAAAGAGTTAAAAGAAAAGAAAAACAAAAGAAAAGAGGAAAGGTGGATTTAACAGCAACCGCATTCCAGTCGGGGGTGGAAAACAAAAAGACCCTCTTACCAACCCCATTATCAAACCAATCTCACGCTTCACAACATTAACCTTCCTCTACATGACCTAAAGTCCCCCTCCAGGGGTATTCCATGAAGGAATTCTATTATCGCAAAAACTGCTGAGTAGCTTTCTCCCCTCATGAACTTAAGCCACCAATCAGCAATCCCCAGTGTTGGCGCAGATGCAATCATATGACCCAAAAAGAGAGAGCGCCCGTCTATCCAGCCTATCCATGCAGCCAATAGATGCTTTCATGATTCCGGTCCTTCAGGTTTTAAACAGAATCTACAAGACCGCAAACCCTCCCCCATCTGTTTCCGGGCCACCAAGAGTTCGCACGTAGGATACAAGTTTAAACACATTCTCAAAAATCACCCTCGAACTACTGGACACAGGAACATCTTCAAATATTTCGGCACCTCCTTTAAAGACTTACATTCTAAAACATAGGGCCTCATTACGACCCAGGCGGTAAGTTACCGCCTGGGTCGTACCTTTACCACCATGGCGTAAACTACGTTTACGCCATGGTGGTTGGCGGACTTACTGCCCCATTCCGAGGTTGGCGGGGCGGTAAGTCCCCAATCCCCATTTACCCTTCCCCATTCCCATTTTTGCCCCATAGGGCATAATGGGAGTGGGGAAGGCGTTAATTACGCCACCGTAAATTACGGTGGCGTAATTAACAACAAGGTCCCTTAGCGCCATGGATTTTAACACCTGCTAAAAGCAGGTGTTAAATCCTCCATGGCGCTAAGGGACCTCGGAATCAGGCGGTAAGGGTCGGCGCTGTTTACGCCGCCGTAAACCCCTTACCGCCTGGGTCCTAATGAGGCCCATAATCTTTCATGAGGCTTAAGCTATTCCTTTTGGCTTGAGTCAGTATCCAGTCCTGTTGAAACTATTTCTTTTTTTATCAATGCCGGACTGGTGATTAATGTTTCCTCAGTACGATCCAACTCTGTCAATCAATTAGTGCATTTGCCCCACCTCGGTCACCGCCTTCTTGTCCCCCAAGATAGCTAGCTGGGGAGCCGACAGGGACTTTCGAAATAGAGAGAGGGATTTCCACAGAGAAACTACATACAAGGATAAGGGGCCAAATTCAAAACGGACACAAGCCATCAGTAGAATCCTTGCCAACCCCAAGATTTCTTTTAAAAAAAAAACCTTCAAGGATTTCCCAGAACTGCCATTTGAGCTTTAAACAGGTTTCCGCTCCATAAGATAGAATAGGGATTACTTTTTGGTTGTAAAATGTAATCAGGGGTGTCATGGAGAACTTGCCAAATCGCTGTTGGAGAATCATGCCTTGGGCTGTAAGGTTTTTAGCCTTTACTGGCAAAAGATAAGCCCATGGCGTTTCCGCCACACTCTGGTTGACACGGACTCCCAGATAGGTAACGGTGTCTACGCATTCCAGGGGATGATGGTTTGCATGCCACTTGAAGTTCTGCACTTCTTCCGTCTGTTTCCCCCATTATATACAAGACTCTTTGATTTTTTTTTTGCATTAACTCGCAAGTCGTTAAGAGACATATACTCCTGCAGAGCATCTAATCCCCGCTGGAGACCTATTGGTGTCCTATCGATCAGCAGCAAGTCATCCGCGTAAAGCATCCATGGGAGTGCGGTCCCATTAATTATCGGAGGGAAGCCCTGTATGGCCTCCTGGGACTCTCATATGTCAGAAATGTAGAGATTGAAAAGAATAGCGGCCAGCGCACAACCCTGCTTTACACCCTTATTAATCTCAATCTCTCTTGATAACGATACCTGACAGCTCAACCAGACCAGCATATTAGTGTCTGAATAAAGTGCTTCCATTGGCTCCAGGATCTCCTCAGGGCAATTCCAGTCCCTCAATTTCAACCATAGGCGCTCCGAGTTCACACTATCAAAAGCTTGCAAGTTAAATAGGAACAAATTTAGTCCCGTACCAACACCTCTGACAAAGCCCGTTTGCCTGGGATCTTGATGCTCCGAGTCAAGCCCTTCTTAACAGGCGCTTTAATAAGATGGTTGCAAACATTTTCCCCAAACTGTCAAGAAGGGCTATGGGCCGATAGTTAACTGGGTCAAGTCTTACCCTCTTCTTGAAAATAGGGACAATAATGGCCCTCTTCCAAGAAGAGGGTATTTGTTTTTTCTGTAAGACCTTACAAAAGAGAATGTAGGCAAATTCTGACCATTCATCAGAGGTCTGTTTCAACTCATAATTTAAAAGCCCATCTGGACCAGGAGCCCTGGATGTGGAGAGTTTGCCTCATTAATTTCAGACTTTTGTAGCTTCCAGTCCCATTCCAGATTCTTTCCTAGATAATGGGGCATGGGTTTAATTGTCTTATCCAGAAGGAGTGAGTCAAAATGTTCGATTCACTGTTGTTCATTAACAGACAAGGTTTGTATGACTATCTGAGGCGTTCCCACCTTGTTAACCAATTCCCAGGTGAGTCTAGAGTTTTTTTTACTTGGGATTGACAGCATATTCGCCCCATCCTCTTCCATGTGATCAGCTCTAAAGCTTCTCAACCAATTTTTATATTGTCGCCGGCACTCTTTGTTTCTTAATGCACGACTGATCAATGAGAGATCTCTCAAGGCCTTCAAATCAGCTCTCTACTTCTTGCGTTCAGTCTCCAATGTGTTGTTAAATGTATGCTTCCAAATTAAATCTGGTCTAGACCCGGATCCCTGGACATATTTGCCCAATAACGGCACATAATTCAACATCTCCTCTTTTGTCTCCGCTCTCAATTGCAAACAAGAGGACATTTCTAATACCTCCTGTCTACAGAGGCGGATGCTAATACGTCCTTGAAAGACCTCCATCAACGGGACTGAGTCAACACAAATTGATTTCGGGGAGCCAGACCTTGCAATTTTAACCAAGGAGTGATCACTGTTCTCCATAGCCCTTACTACAAGGGATTCCACCTCGTGTTAGATGTTACAGGAAACAAGGCAATAATCTAATATTGCCTTTTCAGAACCTCGACCCCAGGTGAACCTCACCGGGATATCCCCTTTGATTTTATATTTTTTTTTATTGTTTATAGTTAATTAATTAACTTTTACAATATTATTATTTTTCATTTAACATATTAGTAAAAAATCAATTACATTTATACATTTTTCAAAAATCACAATTAAATCACAATTAAAACACACTTTGGTAGACTCATGATTCAAAGAAAAAAAACCAGGTCAATACAAGTTGATACAAATTAAAAACAAACACAGTTAAATGCCACAGTGATAGATCTCAAGTTCCTGGAATTTGAATAAAAAAGGTGAACAATTAATACAGAAAATTCAAAATGATAAATCAGGGCAAGATTGTAAATTCAGCGCATTCAGGAAGTTAACAGTGGCAATTTTAATTCTCACTAGACGAGCAGAGAAGATAATTTGCCATTTTAGCTCTTGGTTAATATCTGCGAGAAATGGATATAAATTAGAGAAATGTGTTTTTCTCAAGAGAATTAGCTTTGAACAATCCATAATAAGATGTTTAATGGTTTCTTGCTTGCCTGGCAATTGACAAAAGCGACAGATGTTGTCTGCTTTCTGAATTATGCGTCTATCGGCTAGTACTTCCTCTGTCAGCCATAGATGAAATCTTAGACGCATAATTGCCGATCGAACATTTGGAGATGGACTTTTGACTAAATAAGGTGACATAGTTCTGAACTTTTTATCAATCATACAATTGCCATCAAAATGTTTATAAATCAAGCTTAACTCTCTAGTGCGAATCCAATCAGTAGCAAAAATTTGAAGTTTAACTTTCATTGGATTCTTAACTAGGAGATCAATTGAAACATTAGCATTCGCAAGCGTGTGATAAATGCATTGCAACCATTTCCTAGCGAACACATTATTGGACAATAACAGATGAGATGATATCGTCTTCAAAACAGTAGTAGAATCATTACACATAAGACAGTTCCTAAAAAGTGCGCATCGGCGCCAATGATATTGAGCAGCGAGTGCGATCAAACCCAGTTCATAACGGATCCATACTACTGGAATTCCTTGGGGTAGGTTTAATATCTTTCTCCAGAAAGATGCTTCTAGTTTATCAAGGTTGTGTTCAACAACTAATTCCAACGCTTCCATTCCATATAACAAAACTGGAGTACATTTTTGAGTATAGTAAATCCATGCCGGCACAATTGAGAATTTTCCATACTTCCTCATTATGATTTTCGTTTGGGATATTGCTGTTTGTAACTTTTGTTGCCGTCGATTTAAATGTTTTTGATTGCATTGGCTCATATCAATGGTGATTCCTAGATAAACATATTGGTTTACGACATCAATTCTGACGTTTTGTATGGACCATTCCATTGTGTTACGGGTTGTTGTTTTTGGAACGTTCATCACAATTTTGGTCTTTCCCAAGTTTATACTCAGTTGATTAGTCTGAATATACTGCGTAAGAAGAGTTAATAAAGTTTGTAGGCCCATCAGACTTTTAGAGCAAAGGACCAAGTCATCTGCATAAAGTAATGCTGCTATGGGCTTGCCATTCAATTTCGGGGCGTCTGTAGTTTGATTAACAAAGACTTCTTTAATATCATGCATGAAGAAACTGAACAGTGCTGACGCCAATATGCACCCCTGTTAAAACCCTTTCATAGTCTGAATTGCTGGAGATAGTAGGCCTTCTGCATTTAATCTGATCCGTATGGAGGTGTTAGAATGAAAAGCAAAGATAATGTACTTGAGTGTGTTTGGACAATCCGCTTTTGAGGGTTTGGCCATTAGCAGTGATCTGGAGACCGAGTCGAATGCGGCATTGAAGTCGACGAAGGCCAAGTAAAGTGGTAGTTTGCCAGTTCGTGCTTGGCTCTTGATGGCACTTATGCATGTAAGGTTAATGGATGTGCCCATACCTGGTACGAAACCTGTTTGATTCGGGTCTCGCCTCTGATGTGATTTCGTCCAAGAGTTAAAGTCTCTAAGCACTAATCTAGCAAAAATCTTGCCTGGTGCGTCGAGCAATGCAATTGGTCAGTAGTTGCTGGGTTTAGATCAATCACCCTTCTTGATGATGGGTACTACGATAGAGGTACGCCAGGAGTCTGGTATGCTTCTAGTATGAATGATATTTCTAAAAATTCTGTCCAGTATTGCCGCCCAAGCTGTTGGATTTGCCTTGAACATCATGTTGTTTAAACCATCTGGTACAGCCGCTCTTGATCCACTAGAACGTTTTATCAGCTCTTCGATGTCGGTTTGGGAAAAAATTAGGTCCCATCTAGCTGCTTCAGGGAAATGATAGTCCATGACTGAGAGGCTAGAATCGCTATAAAGGTCAGAAAAGTGATATATCCATTGCCATTCCATTACTCCGTTTATTTGACTGTGACTTTGTTTGTCATATTGTTCATTACTGAGTAGTGACCAAGTTTCAGCTGTGCTTTTATTGGTGATGGACTGCAACATACAAGCACTGTCTTTCTGAAAAAAGATTGTGGCTCTGGCAGGAGTCCAATTCCTAAACTTGGTTTTAGCTTTCCTCATAGCTTGGAGTTGGAGTTCTTGTGGAAGTAACTTAATAGCTCTTCTTTCTCTTCTTAGTTCTATCTTGCGATCTTTCACTTCTTGATGGAAAAGATGTTTATGGGAAAAGGCGTTCTGGTCATTTTTCCAGAAGATTGTCCTTTATCTGTTCATGATGTTTACATATGAGTTGTTACTCTGATCTAGCTTAACTAAATCATTTCCTAGAGTATATAGGTTCTTGTCGGTCCATCTGAATCTTGTCTTCGCGTTGTTAACCAACACACTTTGCCTCATTCGTCTTGGATAAGCAATAAGTTGCTTTACAAACCAAGGCCAGGTTAATGTAAGCAAATGATGATCGCTGTTGATTTGTTCTATGATCATGAACTTAGTAGCTGTGTTGAATAAATTCTCATCAATATAGATGTAATCGATGATATTTCCAGAATCTCCACGATGCCAGTTGTTTCTCGGTGGTACATCTCCTGGAAGAGAACCATTGGCTACTCTGAGGTTGCGATCAGCCATGAACTGGATCCATCTATTTACTTGCTCCGAATGGTACTTTTTTTTATTTGAGATGCAGTTGAGATTAATGTCCCCTACTATAATAGTTGCCGAGATGTCTGCGGAGGCTAATAACAAATCAAGTAAAGAGGACAAAGCATCATAGAATTAGTCGTCTGAGATGCCAACAGGATTTCTATACATATTTATTAATGCTAAAGACGAGTGTGGGAAGTTAATTCTGACCAGCTGAAGAAACACATTCGGTGCAGCCCAGGGCTTGATGGTAAACCCATTACTCAGTTTGACTGCTACTAATAATCCAGATGTTGGTCTGCCCTTAGCTGCTTTGACAGCTGGAACTAAGGAAACTTCATGATTATTCCAAAGAGGAGTGTCCCTCAGCCACATTTCTTGTAAGGCAATGACATCATAATCAGCCAAACAGTTGCCTTTTTCAATCTGAAGGTGGTTGTGTCCACGGGTATTCCACGAAGCCAAGGAGATGTTCTGAGATGGATTGTTTAATTGTTATGCTCTCTGATTCACCGCAGTATCTTGCACTGATTTTTGATAAATTTGCGGCACGTGTTTTGAGAACTGATGTACTTCGGGTTCTAACTGTCCTTTTGCATGCGGGTCTTGAGCAATAATGAAACCCAACTTGAAGATCTCCATCTTTGCTTTCCATAAGGCATTTAGCACAACTCTCGATGGTAACCATAAACGAATGATTGAAAGATCCTCGTCGTTCAAAAATTCTATTTGGTCAATGTCTGCTGAGGACAAGTCTTCTAATTTGGGGATGTCTCCGAAGATGTTTAAGACACTTGTCCTGCACAGATCAAACATAGGGTATGTGTCACGAGTGCGACACAGAACTGGTCTGTGTGGCGCCGTTGGCGGTATGTTCACGAGGTACGAAGGTATCCTTCCAAGATGGCGTCAATTCCTTCGTGCGCTGGTCCAGTTCTTCAATCGGATCGAGAGGCCATGACTCCTCCTCATCAGCACGGAAGAGTATTTCCGGCATCAACCCCAAAGGACCAGCGCATTGCTACGACTATCGTGAGCCACGCTCCGTGAGTAACTAGGAATCATTTAGATAGCCCAGACCGCTCTACAAACCTCTTCTTTCCCACACCCTTCTAATCTCTCTCTCTCATTTCCCTATACAGTCTTCTCTTGGACGAATTCCCAGACCAGTCCCTCCCGGTTCCGGTCTCCTACTTAGACATCGCAGCATTTGCTCTCCAGTAAGTGATCCGCGATTTCCCAAACTCTTCCCTTCCTTTGAATCAGTGGTTAACCGTTTTTCTTTCACTCCGTATTAGCAAGGGCAGAATCCCTCCAGAACTACAGTACCCAGACTCCTCTTCCTCCATAGAAGTTACGTCTTCTCACGGAGGAAATTACAACCCTTTGCGCTATAGGGTAGGTACTCCACATTTACATCCCATTCTCAGATCAGCTGTACCGTTCTATTCTTACCTTTATCTCACATATTCACAGAACGTACTTCAGCATTCCAGTCACCCCTTCGCAGGCGACCGAACGCCAACAACCTTGTGACCTACACCTGAAACCCATTAGGACTCCTCCCAAGGTACAGTTAGCATTTCTTTCCCACTCCTACATTTCCCTTACGATAAACCCTGAACACTTACCCTTCTTAATTTGTATCTACAGCCAGAGGCAAAGACACGAACACTGAAACCCTCGACGTATTAGTGCTTGCTGTAGCTGACTCTCGACGCTCGCTAGCCTCGCCAGCCATCTTCTGGAAACCGCCACGATCCCCAGCTACCAGGGTTTTTTCCCCGACCAAGGGTTTTCCTGACACCTCGACTCCACGCATGTTTCATTAGGCAGGGAGAGGGGGATTCAGGTATTTACCTAATACCCACACTTCATTCGAAGACAAGGTAAGAGAGCCCACTGTTATTCTGATTGTCTGTACTTATCAAGACTACCTTTGCCTTGGATTATAAATCCATCTGTTTTGTTGATTTTGGAGCTTGAGAAGATAACAGTAGCAATGCCAAAAAGAAAGATTTTGGTGGTCTAGATATTGTGGGTAATCAGAATTCAGACGCTATGGAACAGCAGATACAGCAATTAGTTAACGCTGTCCAAGCACTCTCTACAGAGGTACAGCAACTAAAACAAGAAAACCTCTCATTAAGACAGCAGGCAAACCGAGCAGCCCATAGTGCGGAGGTTCCGCCAGGTCCCCTCCCTTCGGGACGTTTTGACGTTAACCCACATATGGTCAAGGAATTCTTGGAGTCCTGTACCATTCAATTCGCATTCAAAACAGCCTTCTTCCCAACAGATAGGGATAAAGTGGGACACATGATAGCCCAAATGACGGGCGCAGCCCTAGCTTGGGCAACCCCTTTAGTGGTTAATAACAACCCAATTCTGGATTCTTATCCTGCCTTCTGTAATAGCATTAAAAGCATGTTTGGTAGGCAGGAAATAGTGATAGCCTCACAAGAACGTTTTATGGACCTAAAGCAAGGCAATCTCGACATCCTGAATTATGTTACCAAATTCAAACAGTATGCTTCAGACAACTCCTGGGCTGATGACACCTTAATCACAATCTTTAGACAAGATCTGTCCGAAGAGTTAAAAGACGAAGTGTCCCGCGTCCCACGCCCACAGAACATGGCTGAGTTCATTGCATTAGTCATGCAACTGGACTATCGACTACAAGAGAGAAATCGAGAAAAAAGAAAGGGCAAGAATCCTAGGTCATTATCGGACAACACCCCTATCGTGCATAAGACTACTTCCCCCAAAAACCGATGCAGCTAGGAACTACTTGAGGCCCTCTTTCAGTGGAAGAACGGGCTAGGAGAAAATCCCTAGGACTCTGCATGTATTGCGGGGCCAACAATCATACTGTCAAAGAATGCCCAATAGCTCCACTTAGAAAGACGGGAAACGCCAGTGCCGGGTCGTGAAGGGAACCACAGGGCCGGGTTTATTCCGTAATTCTAGTTCCCCCATTGGTGCTTCTTTCTCCTCTTAAGCTTCTTCCACAGACCGTTCCATGGTTGTGGTAGGAGTATCTTTGTCCTGGAAGAACATTCGTCTTGAAAACGTACCAGCTCTAATAGACTGCGGAGCAGCAGGACATTTCTTAGATGATATATGGGCAAAAAACCATAATATCCCACGGATAGTGAAAACACTTGCGATTCCAGTCGAGAGTGTGGACGGCAGTCCTCTTACTTCAGGCCCGATCACAGATCACGCCTCTCCTCTCTCAATGTCGATATCCAATCATTGTGAAACCATTGAATTGGACATCATACGAACGGCTCACTATCCTGTCATTTTGGGCCTTCCTTGGTTAAGACGACACAACCCATATATAAACTGGGCAGCGGGAACCCTCTTTTTAGGCTCCGAACATTGTGTCATCAGGTGCCAATGTCTCCAAGAAGGAAAGAGGGAGAAGGAGACCCAGAAGGTTCCTCATGAGTGCTTGACGACTTCTGTAAATGAAATTTCCATGTTGCCTCCTCAATATCAAAAATACCATCTTGTTTTTTCTGAAACGGAATATTCCGAACTACCTCCACACCGCAGAGATGACTGCGCCATCGATCTCATACCAGACAGCCCACTTCCCTTTGGTAGGATGTACATCTTATCAGCCAAAGAGAAAGAAGTACTGAGAGACTACCTGCATACCAACCTACAGAATGGTCTTATCACAACAGAGTCCCATTCCCCCGCAGCTGCCTCTCTTTTCTTTATCCCAAAAAAGAACACTACAGAACTCCGTCCTTGTATTGATTATAGGGGACTGAACAAAATCACTATACCAGACAAATACCCAATGCCCCTCATTCCGGATATTCTAGAGACAGTCCGGGGAGCTCGCATTTACACTAAACTAGACTTAAGAGGCGCGTATCATCTTATACGCATCAAAGCCCGCGACGAGTGGAAGACGGCATTCCGAACACCCTTCGGACATTATCAGTACCGGGTAATGCTCTTTGGGCTATCTAACGCGCCAGCTGTTTTTCAGCGATTCATGGACCACATCTTCGCCGACATAGCTTTGCACTACGTTATTGTCTACTTAGATGATATCCTAGTATTTTCTTCTACAACAGCAGATCACAATCTACACGTAGGCGAAGTATTGCGCCGGTTACAACAAAACCATTTATTCTGCAAGATTGAAACATGTGAATTCCACACAACTTCAGTAAACTATCTGGGCTACGTTCTCTCAAGTGAAGGCATTGCCGTGGACCCAACAAAGGTGGTAGTGATAAAGGAATGGCCAATCCCCAAATCGATCAAGGAAATCCAGAGATATTTGGGGTTTGCAAATTTTTATAGGAGATTTATTCCTCATTTTTCTTCATTAACTCAACCTTTAACTCACCTGCTCAAGAAGGGAATCCCGTTCCATTGGTCCTCACAGGCACAAGATTCCTTCGAGGAAATGAAGACTCTTTTTTCCCAAGCGCCCATTCTAGCCATGCCAGATCAACAAAGGAGATTTATTGTGGAATCAGACGCCTCACAACATGCATTAGGGGCAGTACTTCTTCAACCCGATGACCGAAACATTGAAAGACCTATTGCTTATCTGTCCACAACTTTGTCTCCAGCAGAACTCAATTATACTGTCTTAGAGAAAGAACTGTTAGCAATAAAGAGAGCATTTGAGGAATGGCGCCACCTCCTACTTGGTTCATCACATCCTATTGAAGTCAGAACAGATCACCACAATCTCCGTTGCCTTCAATACGTGCAGACATGTAATAGTCGACAAGCAAGATGGGCACATTTTTTTTCTCCTTTCAGAATCGAGTTTACATTTGTTTCAGGGAAGACGAATCTGAAGGTGGATGCCCTATCCAGAAGGGACCCATTACAGAAATCTCTATTTCAAAAGGAACTATTATTTCCAACAGCACTTATTGTGTCAGTCGTACAAGACTTTCTTACCCAAGTTCAGAGAGAAACCAAGAAACTAATAACCTCACAACCGGATCTCGCTCCACGCTTGAAGCTAACAAAGAGTAAAAATCTTCTGTTTAGAGATGAACAAATGTTTATCCCCAATGAAAAATTACAAACGGAGGTGCTACGGATGTGTCACGATTCGCAAGCCGCCGGTCATAGAGGGATCTATAACACATTTGAAGTAATACAGAGGTACTTTTGGTGGCCTAATCTGAAACAAGACATCTCAGAATACATCGCCTCCTGTCCTGTCTGTCTACAATCCAAAACCTCCAGAAAAGCCCCCTTCGGAGAAATGGTAAAGATGCCTCTCCCTACAAGACCCAGGGAAATTATCACCACGGACTTCGTGGTTGACCTTCCAGAACCCGAAGGATGTACCGCCATCATGGTTACAATTGACACATTAACAAAGATGGCGCACTTTGTTCCCCTTCCTGCGGTTTCCTCAGCTGCAGTAATGGCTAAGGTATTCCTTGAGCGCATTTTATCTTTACACGGATTGCCGGAGACCATTCTATCGGATCGAGGACCCCAATACACTTCTAAATATTGGAAAATCTTGTGTGAAACCTTAGGTATTTCCAGAGCCTTGAGATCAGGATATCACCTGCAAACCAACGGGCAAACGCAACATTTGAATCAAACCCTTGAAGGATATCTAAGATGTTACATCTCTTCCACCCAAGACAACTGGAAGGAACTGCTTCCTCTTGCGGAATTCACTTATAACAATTCTGCTCACTCTGTTCTTCATACCAGCCCTTTTTTTTGCACTTATGGGTTTCATCCCTCAGTTTTTCTCTACCAAGCGCCACAATCGTCCCTTTGTCCTAACATCGATGGATTGGTGGAAACCATCCGACAAGGACACATTGACGCTCAAACTGCACTGGAAGAAGCTCAGAACAGGAACAAGAAACAAGCTGACAAACACCGCACCCCTTCGCCGGACATTCGAAAAGGAGATTTGGTCTGGTTATCCAGCAAATTCCACCCTAGGAGATTGATTCCTTCCAAACTATCCCCCAGGTATTTCGGGCCATTCCCGGTGATCAAAAAAAGGGGATCCGCAGCCTACAGATTACGACTACCTGTCTCGTGGAATCGTATCCATCCTACATTTCATGTTTCTCAACTCAAACCAGATGTTTGCAGTTGTTTCCATACAACTCCTTCAGGGCCACCCCCTCCAATCATGACCAGTACTGGCCCCGAATATGAGGTATCAGGTATTTGTGATTCAAGATACAGAAGAGGGATCCTCCAATTTCTGGTGGATTGGAAGGGGCATTCTTCAGCGGACAGAACGTGGGAACCTGCCTCGGCAGTTCATGCCCCACATTTGATCCGTCGTTTCTATAGAAACCACCTGGGAAAACTGAGGTTTGCCTCCCTTAGGAGGGGGAATACTGTCACGAGTGCGACAAAGAACTGGTCTGTGTGGCACCGTTGGCGGCATGTTCACGAGGTACGAAGGTATCCTTCCAAGATGGCGTCAATTCCTTTGTGCGCTGGTCCAGTTCTTCGATCGGATCGAGAGGCCGTGACTCCTCCTCATCAGCACGGAAGAGTATTTCCGGCATCAACCCCAAAGGACCAGCGCGTTGCTACGACTATCGTGAGCCACGCTCCGTGAGTAACTAGGAATCATTTAGATAGCCCAGACCGCTCTACAAACCTCTTCTTTCCCACTCCCTTCTAATCTCTCTCTCTCGTTTCCCTATACAGTCTTCTCTTGGACGAATTCCCAGACCAGTCCCTCCCGGTTCCGGTCTCCTACTTAGATATCGCGGCATTTGCTCTCCAGTAAGTGATCCACGATTTCCCCAACTCTACCCTTCCTTTGAATCAGTGGTTAACCATTTTTCTTTCACTCCATATTAGCAAGGGCAAAATCCCTCCAGAACTACAGTACCCAGACTCCTCTTCCTCCATAGAAGTTACGTCTTCTCACGGAGGAAATTACAACCCTTTTCACAATAGGGTAGGTACTCCACATTTACATCCCATTCTCAGATCAGCCGTACCGTTCTATTCTTACCTTTATCTCGTATATTCACTGAACGTACTTCAGCATTCCAGTCACCCCTTCGCAGGCGACTGAACACCAACAACCTTTTGACCTACACCTGAAACCCATTAGAACTTCTCCCAAGGTACAGTGGCATTTCTTTCCCACTCCTACATTTTCCTTACCATAAACCCTGAACACTTACCCTTCTTAATTTGTATCTACAGCCAGAGGCAAAGACACGAACACTGACACCCTCGACGTATTAGTGCTTGCTGTAGCTGACTCTCGACGCTCGCTAGCCTCGACAGCCATCTTCTGGAAACCTCCACGATCCCCAGCTACCAGGGTTTTTTCCCCGACCAAGGGTTTCCCTGACACCTCGACTCCACGCCTGTTTCATTAGGCAGGGAGAGGGGGATTCAGGTATTTCCCTAATACCCACACTTCATTCGAAGACAAGGTAAGAGAGTCCACTGTTATTCTGATTGCCTGTACTTATCAAGACTACCTTTGCCTTGGATTATAAATCCATTGGGGTCATTACGACCCAGGCGGTAAGTACACCAACTTTACCACCATGGTGTAAACTACATTTACACCATGGTGGATGGCGGATTTACCGCCCCATTCCAAGGTGAGTGGGGCGGTAAATCCCCATTTCCCATTTACCCTTCCCCATTCCCATTTTTGCCCCATAGGGCATAATGGGAGTGGGGAAGGCGCTAATTACGGCACTGTAAATTACAGTGCCGTAATTAGCACCAAGGCGGGTTAGCGCCATGGATTTTAACGCCTGCTAAAAGCAGCCGTTAAAATTGGAATCAGGCGTTAAGGGCTAACAACGGCGTTAACCCTTAATGCCTGAGTTGTAATGAGGCCCCATCTGTTTTGTTGATTTTGGAGCTTGAGAAGATAACAGTATGGAGCTGAACGACATTTCATGATTAGTGAGTATCTCTTTTCAGTCATTGTTACCATTAGTTCTTTGCTGTTTACTTTGATTGAGTTATTTCTTAACTTATTTCGGGGGTGTTGGTTGTTGTGATTCGAGGCATGTGCACTTTCTTCATTGCAAGGATTCGAATTGTGCCACTCATCGTGGCCAAGTTGGTGTTTTTGCGAAGTACTGACATTTCTCAGTCTCATGGCAGTATTCTGATGGAAGACTTCGGAGTCATTCCTAGGTTCTATTTTCTGAAAATAGGCATCTAAGCACGATTTTATAGACATCTCAATACGTGCTTGCTCTTGTATCAGATCTCTAGAGGCTTGACTGGAATGATGTTGAGTCATATCTTCCGTAGACGCAACAGCGAAGTTAACCCGTCTCTCACCAGAAAGGCCACGGTTATATTCTGGGCATGATTTGTTTGTTATGGACTGTGATTTGCTCGGTTATGACTCACTAATCTCTACAATTAGTGCTTGTGTCTCCACTTGTTGAGTTGGTTTTGAAATGGCACCGTTGCTGATACACTGATGTTGGTCTGGTGTGGCAGTTCCATTTTGTTGTTGATGGTTCATATAAGCATCAAGCGCTTCGTATCGGGATGCGACTCGTTGTTCCGGTTGGAACTCCTTCCTCCTAACAAGTTGATCATGAATAAGATCTTGAATCACTTTTAGTGGAGGATGGTTTCGATGATCAAATTGGTCAGGTATGTGTTGTTCATGATGCATTTCAGGATGGCTGCAATTGGCAGAATTTGTTTTGGTGTCACACGATAAAACCTGCCTCTTGAACTGACACGTTGCGTGAGGGGTAGCACTGGCCATCTCTGTCCAATCTGGTTTAAAGGAAGACTCTCCAGTGTTGTCAGACTCTGTAGGTAGGCTGCAACTTCAGTCCTAATGTCTAGCCTACGCTGTTCCAGGAGAAAATTATCTGCGGAACTTATAGTGTGTCTGATGTTTTTCACGAGATGGTCAACAGACTTCTTTTCCTTGAAATTATATAATGGATTTGTTTCCACTGTTGATGGAGGAACAGGAAGCTCTTCATTCACACGCTGGTTGCCTTCGTTTAGAGCCTCTACTAAGTCATTTAACGGGAGATGCGTTAGCGTGTGATTATTTTGGGCTGTTGCTGAAATATGATCACACATGACTTCCTGATCATCTTTAGCAGATGCAAGCTGTACTGGCATTATTTGTGGCTTGATCACACGTGTCTTTGTCAAGGGTTGTGATTTTTTTGTTCCCAGTCTTGACTTGCGCAAGTTCACGGATAGCTTTTGTTTTTTGTTCAGATTATCTTTATTCTTGGAAAAGATGTCAAAGTGTTCTTCAACAGTATGTATCTGATCGGAGTCTGTTATATTTTCCTGAGAGGTTTGCTCAATGCTAATCCAGGAATTGTTGTTCTTCGAATGAATGTCTGCACATTTATCAAGTAGCATGTTCTGTGGTGAAACAGGTTTGATTACCTGTTCGATGAAAGGTAATGCAAACGGGATTTCCTCCATCGGTCGCGATCAGCAGGAGTGATGTTAGGAACAGGGTCGTCACTATTACGGTGGCTCTTCTGTTTGGATGCTAGTTCGATTGCTATCCAGTCTGAAATTCCCTGGATAAGCTCTGTTTGTTTGGTGAGCTTGATCTCTAGAGTTTCATACAATTTGAAGAGACTAGTGATAGTCATATTCACCGCTGCCAAAGTAATTTCCAACATGGTGGGGGGAGCGGGAGCAAAAGTTGGCTCATGTGACTCTTCTCGAGGAACCGTAGGTCGTCGACGAGTAGGATGCACAAAAGAAATGACTGGAGACCCTGATGAAGTCGAGCAATGAGCACTCGGCGTAGAGGCAGCGCAAGCATCTGAATTATTGGAGAGGTCATAATCGCCTGCATGCAATGAAATATCTGGGATGACATAGCTTTAATCTGGACTTTCATCCACTACTCCAGGCACAGGCGTATCCGCTGGAGGTAAGCGAACAAGTTGCCATGTGTTCCCCAACATTGCTTCATCCGAGACAGCAACAACTTTGTCTGAAGTTATTTTAGAATTGCTTGTTTCAGGAGCCTGTGTGGGCTGAGCAGAATTGCTCAGAGGCATAAATGGTGGTTTGTTAAAATTACACATAGGTAAATTTGCTATAGGAACTGACGGGAAGGTGTCTGGAAAGAATTTACGAATATCTCGGGTTGGAGTGAGTGAGGGACAGCGAGTAACATGTGTTAGAGTAATGACTTTACGAGACACTCGTGTTGCGCTGCAGCCATTAGGACCACCCCCACCCTTTGTGAGGAAAGTAATTCTACAGGCATATCAGACTTCAGGGAGTACAGGCGCTGCAACATCAAAATGAGTATAACAACAGTTTGCCGAACAAAGAAATACAAGCCTCGTAAGACTAAGCACACTTACGTATGAGTGATTGCAACGTCAAACAGTGTCAAACAAAACAAGCTGGAAGCCACCAGACCCCTAAACAGCTCAGCCGATATACGTTAAAAAGCAGCTGCGTGGAGTTCACAAAAGAGAAAAATAAAAATAAAAATAAAAAGGGGGAGGCAGAAATGGTACACGAGCACAACGCTGCGACGCCACAAAGCCACGACGCAGCGGCGAAGTGGCAAAGTGGTCCTTTCCGGTCCTTGTCTCGGTGCGCGCACGTTCCAAATTTCTCCTCTACACCAAAAAAGGGGGCATGACTCTAAAATAAGTAAATATATATGTTATTTAGGGCTCTCTTTAAGTCCACTATATATATAATTAACAGGGTTATGTTCTTGATAGAAGTTCACCTTGAAACAACAGCAAATAAGTACAAGTGAAAAACGCTTGAGGGGAAGTCAGGAGCAATGGAGCAGATGTCTGTGGCAAAGTGGTCCTTTCCGGTCCTTGACTCGGTGCGTGCGCGCTGGTGCGCGCACGTTCCAAATTTATCCTCTATGCTGAAAAAGGGGGCGTGGCCAAGTAATGACTCTTGAAACAACAGCAAATAAGTCCAAGTGAAAAACACTCGAGGAGAAGTCAGGAGCAACGGAGCAGACGTCTGTGGCAAAGTGGTCCTTTCCGGTCCTTGCCTGCTCATGCCCCGTGTCTCGGTTTAACATAAGTAAATCTCTACTTCACATAAGCTGAAGCCAAGCTTTAGCTCTCAATTCCCCAGTGGGGTTAGGCTTTCCCCCATGTTTGGAACGACCTCCCCAAGGGACACATCGGATGTTGATGTCCCCCACCAATATAATATGTGGGTTATTCCACTCAAGCCTTACTTCATCAATCACCTTCATCACTACCCCAATAAAGGCATCACATACTATTTTTGCAGGTTTCCAATATAAATTCATTAAAACTGTTGTCAAGGAAGTCTCCTGATCCACTAGCAGCCCTTTTATTACGAGTACTTGGACCCATGGATTAGGAATCCAATGCCTCAGAACTTGATATATGATATGATATGATATGGCATTTATAATGTGCCTATACACAAGTGTTTCAACTTCCACTGAAAAGGACTTTTTAATAAGGATAAGCAGGCCCGAAGATGGTCTTCCCTTAACACCTTTTAGGGCAGGGTTTAAAAAAGAGATGTTACTTTTACAACCATGTTTCCTTTAACAGAAGTACATCATATTGAAGCCAGTCCGTCACATCATCATTCATAAGGTGGACAAATCCCCTAGTACATAAGATCCAATAAAGAGTTGGCTCTTGTCATAATTCTTTTCACGCTAATGATCCATAGACTGATTAAATGCAGTACGGATCCAAGATCAATCTTCATCTATGGATACGTGCTCGGGGGAAGAATTATCAAATTCAACAGATCTTGGTTCCCTGGCCTTCCTAGAGAAGGTGATTTTCAGGGGCTGATCAGGTTTATTTGCAAAGTTTTATTAGCAAATGCCGTTGGATGTCTACTCTCAACCTTCTCAGATTTTTGGAGCCTTGGCTGCTCATGACAGTTATCATTGAGTCTCCCAGTTCTATTCTTTTGCTTACACAAAGTCTCAGGCCCCAAGAAGTCTGGGCCCGAACTTGAGTGAGATCAAAATTTAGAGACAGAGTGCGTGGGCCTCCGCCCATATCTTTCCTTGATCGATTCCGATCTTACATGCAGTCTCACTCTGTCTGATATGGATCATCAGTGAACTCCACAATAGAAATATCCCTTGAAGAGATTGAGCGAGGCGCCGGTATGTGATGTAAAAGGATCATCACATTTGCTCTGTTCAGTATAAGGCCATCATTTACCCGAGTTAAGCACTCTAGAGAGAGCATCAAGGTCCAATTCTTTCCCGTTTCTTTTGTGAAAGCCTCTTTTACCAAGTGAGGCTTGTTAACGGTATCAGCTAATAAAACAGTGGCAAAAATGTTGCTGGTAAAAGAAATTGACCCGGTAAAGGTGTACCCCATTATACCATTTAAGGGGAGCAGGGGTTGCGGGGGTGTCCCCCGCTCCTCTTAAATGGTATAATGGGTATGGGGGTTGCGGGGTGTCCCCTGCATCCTTTACATGATTGTGGCGGCAAAACCGCAGCATTTTTGCCGTGATATTTTGTATACACAGCCATTTTTGCAGCAATTTTAAGACATGGAACCTTGTTAACATCAGACGTGGTGAAACTGGGGAATTATTGGCTTTCGTCGTAAAGGGAACACAAGACTTGGTGGAGGCCTGAATCTGTTCCGTCCGACGGCGGCGATCCGCCAAGGTCATAAATCTCCTCTTACCAAAATCGACCAAATGGGGTTTTTACTTTAGAACAGACCACAAAACAGCTGAAGAGAGCTCAGACAGCTATTCTTGTATTTGGGCCTCAATTTGCTGCTGATTTCAGTTGAGAGTCTCCTCAGAAGATTCAATAGAATATGTAGAGGGGTCCATAATGGAAGCTGCCTCACTGCCGTCCCTATCCTGACCACCGGAAGGGAACACTTCACTTTTAGAATTGACCAAGCCACCACTCAGGGGCCTGTATAGGCATAGGCTCAAGATCTTCTCTTTGTGTATCCCCCTCTTCTCTTGTTAGTTAATGGTTTACTGCAGGGATTTCAGATTGCGTAAGAAGGCTCTGGAAGAGTTAGATTTAGCTTTCTTTCGTTGAGGCAGGTTCTTTGATTTTTTTTGCCTGCATTAATATACATGATCTTGTAGGTTTCGGCTTCTTTTCAAAGATGGAATCATATCATTTGATTCCAAAATGTCATTAATACCAGGTAACGATGGAGGAATTGTGGGGGGCAAAGCATCAGTCAAAATTTCAGGATCCACCCAGCTGACAGGAGGGCCACAAAAGAATCCTGTGCCTCTGCAGGGGAGTTAGCGATAGCTATCGAGTACCCTGGGATCAATCCCTGTTCCGCAGATTCACCCAGGGAGACCACCAGAGGAATCGGGTCTTGTAAGTCTGTAGAGGCAGAGTTAGCCGGAAGTTGTCTGGTAGTGCTCTGGGCCTTACTATTAGCTAAAAGATGTTGCTGCATAGGTTCAACCCAGCCACACTGGCACTTCAAGCATCGCCTCTCCCGAATAACCCCACAATGCCTGACCCATTTTTGGGTGTCTAGAATTGCTTCCATCATTGCAGTCTTATCGGATTTTTCTGCTCTTGCCATGTCACTTAATCTCATTTGCCACTTATTAGCCTGTTCCGCTTCGTAGTCCACCTTAGATTGAACCTTAGCCGCAGGCGCTTCCAAAAAGGTCAATTTGGAGTGGACCATAGCCAGCAGAGTTGCTTGGTCCTTGAAGTCCTCATTAATAGCTTCATACAACTTAATGTAGGGAGTCAATGAAATGGAAAGGGCTGACATGATTGTAGCTTGAATTTGCTGCACCAATAAATTCTGCCAATAAGACCTTTAGGAGTGAATGTCGAGGGTAAAGGCAGAATCATTCGGGGAAGAGCCCCTGGAATCCAAGGCCGAGGAGTTACCCTTTTGGGTCCCCCCACAACTTTCTCTGCCTGAGTGGTGCTACCATCATTGATTCCCTGCTGCACCAGCAGTTTCCCGGATTGCAACTGTGAAGGACTCGATGGATCAAATGCCCCCTAAGAGGTTGAGGAAGCCAGTTCTTTCAGAAGTTCAGACATTTGGGCTGGGCAGTTATGTGTTTTCCAATTAGCCTTGTTGTTCAGAGAGGCTTGAATGAGGGCAATATCCTGTGATAAGCGCAGTGCCAGCAAGGAGCTTTATCGAGCTTACTGGTGTTACTGGTGTTCCCTCCCCAAAGTTCAATAAGTATTTCTCCTTTGCGTCGTTCCTAGAATCAGATCTAGGCTCTGCAGGGAATGGTGATTCCTTCGCCGTTATCTGAGCCTGAAGGACTTCCTCCAATGAGACAGATCAAATCACCACTTCCCCCGCTCACTTGAACTGCAGTCAACTTCTTTACTCTGCTTACTCTGCTGTGCTCCGCGCTTCTCTTGGGTTTTTAACCCTTCCTTGTCCGCTGGTAGACAGAAAGAACAGATTGTAACACAAGTCTGCAGCACAGCACAGCACAGCTCCTCGCAGTCAACTGCTTTACTCGGCTTACTACATCATAAGAGTGCTTTTGAAGCATTCAGGCACTGTGTATACATTTAATTCTGGGCAACGGAAAGTATCTTTATTGCAGGATGCCATGACCAGGTTCAGGGTGGTTTTATTACATGTGCCATGGCTCTGTAGTTTTCACAAAACATACATGAATAAGGTTACAAACTTGACTGGTTGATAGGCACAATACCAGTCTCTTTTCTCGACGGCATCAGGATGCACAGCCATGCGACTAAGAGCGCATTCCAGAGGCTGCCAGAAAGACCCACCCTCCACATTATCCAAGCGCGAGTCTATGGAGGAGACATTATGAGGGACATACCAAGTAGAAAAAAACGAACATTTTTCACCGAAATGGCCAAGGTGGTGGAGGCAAAACCAGCAATGTCTGGGAGATGAGCAGGGGAACAATAACGTGGGACGTATGCTTCAAAAACATGTAGAATTTGGGTAGATTCGATGGCTCAATAGCATGCTTGCCATCACCTTTTATGTCTATGGTAGGTTTTTTTTAAATTTTATTTTGTTTTATTGTATTTAGTTCATTTAGAACTTTTACAATTTCCTTTACTCATAATACAATTAACCAACGATTACATAATCACTTCATTTCATGGATATACTTGTACATCAGAAAATAAAAAAAATAAAAAATGTTTTGTTTTGTTAAAGGTTCTTATAGCGCGCACTGTCTGCGCGGTCTCTATGATGATTTATGTTACTCATATGTGCTGTAAATACCAGGCATGCTTACGTGTTGACCATGGAATTCTCCTTCTTTTCCTTACTGAAGACAATGGGACAGATCGATGTCATGCAGCCCTTCCCAGACGCCACCGGATCAGCCTCTCCCCCTGACCCCTGTAGTGGATGTTGCAGCACTAATGGAGACTCCAGCCCTGCAGCCGGGGGAAGCATTCACCAGGGAGCACCTTCCGGCCAAGTAAGGAGAGCGCGCTCATCTTCATATAATATAGAAGACTTTTGGGGGGACGCTTGATCCACACACACCCCTTGTCCATCTAAAACTACAGCACCGTGGGTGCAGAGGGGAACAGACAACAGAAATCTGAGGTTTGGTAATAATGAGCCTGTGTGAAAAGTGCATACTTTGCTGGTCAGTCTGGCAGCCACACATAAACCACGGGCAACTGGCGTCTTTTACATTGTTGTTAGGGGAGGGGGCGGGAGAAAAGTGTTGATGTATTTTGTGCCCACACGCATTCTCACTCGTTGATGATTTCCTTACTTTAGACAGTATCGCGTGTGCATTTAATTTGCATTGTGTAATATGAATCCTATTCAGATAAAATAAACGTATGAGATATTAGCGCCCTACTTGGGTGTCTCGGCCAATCAGATTTCTCACAATATGGGTTTTATCTGTTGGTACACCCCCAGATTATGAAAGAAATAATGCCCACAACCTCCTATACACCCTGAAGGCCTCCCACTCTCCGTTTTGTAAAACCTTTTTCCTGCCTGTCTTCTTTCCATTGCTCCAAAGTATTTGGTGCTATCATGGAAATTGAAAGAGGGCTCCTTTGGTTTTGAAAGGGTGCTCTGTCTTTTGTTTGCAGCAGCTAGATTTTACATTTTGTAGAACCCGTTCGAGCTCTAAGAGTATCTGTTCAACGGGCAAACAAGTTTTTCAAAAATATGCCACCACGTCACTGTCTATACCATGGATATTTAGCATGGGGGGGGAGGGGGACTAATGCCCCAGGTACACAGGATGTGTAGGCTGTACCAGGTAGTAATGATGCCACAGTCCTCACAAAAGGCCTTCATTTTGCTTTACCCATCTACATTGGGCTCTTTGGCTCAATCACTAAATTATTGTACAATGTATCTAAGGCGCCATAGACTGTAATTTTGACTGGCATATGGGTCAATAAACAAACTGTCGGGACTTCCTATCGCGAGATCTCGCGAGATCTCGTGCTCGAGAAGCGCGAAGCAGCGGCTTCACGGCAGAAGCTGGCGGGAGAGCGCAGTGTGAGGACTGCCCCCGCGCTCCTCCTGAAGTAGGACCCAGCAGGCTCCCAGGCCTGCACATCCAGCACACACAACCAGAGCACAACGCCATTGCTGAGGACAGCCTCCTGGGGGCTCTGGTGTGAATGGTGTGCCTCATCCCAAGGGACTTGCAAGTAGCAGTGAAGCAGCTACTGGGATAAGGACCATCAGACTGTGAGTACAGTTATGCCCCTGCCCTTGGACACTATACTCCCAAGTTAATCACGTTACCTCCAGTGTCCAATAAATACCACAGTTACCTCATACATTCATTCATTCATCCTGTCTTCATTAAGGCTACCACATAACTGGCGACGAGGAACCAGAACCCAGTGCGACCACCATGCAAGGTGCCACGCCCCCCGCGTTCCTCCCCTCCCCCGGGACCCAGGCGATATCGTGGCAGCAGTGGGAACCGCTTTTTTCCACATACCTAGAAGCGATGGGCGGAATGGAATATGCACCAGCCAGGAAGAAAGCAATGCTGTTAAACCCAATGGGGGTTGATGGGCAGCGCATATTTTCAGGACTAAAGGCCATGCCAGAGGCTGGCGAAGACGATGATGTATACCTGGAGGCAATTCACCACATCGTAAAGAGGTTCACCAACAAAGAAAATGTGGTGTTGCACAGACTGAGGTTTTACACCCGCAAGCAGGAGGGCAACAAACCAGTCGACGACTATATTACCCGAATGAGGGAATTAGCATCCATAGTGGATTTGGCGACCATACAGAACAAGTCATCTGCGACATGCTAGTGGTACACACCAATTCCAGAAAAGTGCAGGATAAATCCATCCAGGAGAAGGAAGTGGACCTCGACAAAGCCATCCAAATAGCCAGAGCCGAAGAGGAAACCACTAGCAGGAGCAAAGAGATCAGGAGTTCGTCGCCGGTACCCGACATATCGGCGCTGCAATGGAGAGGGCGCAGAGAAAAACAGCCACGCGACAACCCCAGAGACAAAGGTCCCAGATAAAGATATGCACCGAAGTGCTATAGATGTGCCAGCACCAAACACATGGCCAGTGATCTCGAATGCCCCGCCAGCATCAAAGAGTGTTCAAAATGTCGACGCTTCGGTCACGTGGCCCAGGCCTGCACGTGGAAGGGAAAAGCCATCACCCGCATTGACGGCGACAAAGAGTCGAGTGAAGACGACGAGCTACACGACAGACCCATGTTCATAATGGTCAACACCCACCAAGCCAGGAGACAAAAGCCTCACTGCACAATAAAAGTGGACGGCATGCAGACACGAGTCATGGCCGACTCAGGTTCGGATCTCACCATACTGCAAATTAACATCTACAAAGAGATGATGGGGAAAGACAAAGTTGAAATCAGAACCACCAGACAAAAGCCAACGGTCTTCGGAGGTGCCACCGTGGATCTACTCGGCTACATTAAAGCAAAGATTGAGTTCAAAGGCAGGCTCACCACGACAAAATTCTACTTTGCTTCTCAAGGCCCCGCCGTACTAGGGTGGGACGATCAACACAGGTTCAGCATTAGGCTAGACTCCAGCACACCAGAACAGGTGCTAGCGGTCTCTTCAGCAGGAGCGCCGAGTTCGAAAGAAGCCTTCCCTGGCCAGTTCTCCGAAACTCCAGGAAAAATCAAGAACTATGTCCACAAGATCCGCCTCAAACCCAACGCAGTGCCTGTAAAGCACATGGTCAGGTCTGTACCTGCCACTGCGAGACCTGCGCTGGAAGCCCACCTCCAGAGGATGGTCGAAGAGGGCACCATTGAAATGGTAGAGTCCTCAGAATGGTTGAGCCCAGTAGTACTCATTAAAAAGAAGTCTTCAAATGACCTCAGAGTCTGCATTGACCTCAGAAACCTCAACGTAGAGGTTGTCACCGACAGCTTCCCGCTCCACAGCATCAGTGAGATAGTGCTCATGATGAAAGAAGCAACGATGTTCTCGAAGCTGGACATGCGTGACGCATACCACCAAATCAGCTTGAACAAATCCTCGCGTCCACTCACGGCGTTCATTACCCTGTTCGGCACATTCCAGTATACCAGAATGCCGTTCGGCTTGTCCTCAGCGGCGTCCGCGTTCCAGAGGATGATGAGTTCTCTGCTGAAAGGAACCGCAAATGTCTCCTACTTCCAGGAGGACATACTCGTATATGCAAAGAACTCAGAGACCCACGACAAAGCACTCGTTATAGTACTTAGCAGACTTGCGCCTCGAGAAATGCGCTTTTGGCGTAGGGGAAGTCAAATACGTCGGCTTTCGCATTTCGAAGGAGGGAGTGAGCCCCAAAAAGAACCTCTTAGAAGCCATAACCGGCACCCCGGCCCCGATGTCCAAAGACGAACTCCGGTCCTTTCTGGGCCTTGCGGAATACTACACAAAATTTGTCCCGAGATTTTCAGAAACCACGTCCCCCATGAGGGAACTCCTGAAGAAAGTGGCGAGCTACGCATGGAGGTCCCAGCAGAACAAAGTATTCAAGGAGATCAAAAGAAGGATCCTCCATGCACCCTGTTTAAAACCCTTCAACCCAGAATGGGAAACATGCATCACGACCGACCATAACCCAAAAAAAGGGTGACACAGAGAACATTGTAGCATTCGCCTCAAAGGCTCTGTCTGCATCAGAGAAGAACTACTCCACAGTAGAGAAGGAAATGCTAGCGTGTGCCTGGGCCGCAGAATACTTCGGGTCGTATGTCTGGGGTACAAAATTCCGATTGGTCACCGACCACAAACCCCTCATACACATGCTAAGCCCAGGAGGCACAAAGACTGCCACACCGAGACTGGCCAGAATCGCTGCCAAGCTCCAAGAATACACCTATGAGATAGCCCACATCGCAGGCTGGAAGAACGCCCAAGCAGATTACATGTCTAGACTCCTGAACCAAAATGCCCCAGGAACCACATTCCTCGAGGACGAATGCGTAGTGGCCTCCATAGGCGACCTCAAGAACGGCGACTTATGGAACTAAGCGAGCGCCACTGGCAAGATGAATACGAGCAGGACGAAGCCCTCCGCCACGTAGCAGAGTGGGCCTGCGAAGGATGGCCCAACGAAAGAGCAGTCCCCGAAGGGCTACGCCCCTACTGGAAAGTGGGCGACGAAATTACGACCATGAACGGCCTCATTCTGCGAGGAGACCATGTGCTTCCCCCAGAGACATCCGGAAAGTCATTCTATGCCCGGCCCATTCGGGCCACCTAGGTAGCAACATGACGAGGCGTAGAGCAACTTATAATTATCATTGTTATAATTATAATTGGTAATGTATAACGCGCTTAATACCCAGAGGTTTCTAAGCACGGGCACAGGGATTGAACCTGTGTTACTCCGCGTCGTCTTGCTTCCAAGGAAAGTGCATTGCCCCTGAGCTATCCTCCTGGTGTAGACATTGGAATGACCAGGGCCTCCTGCGGAGTGTATGGCTGCAATGCATTTGATTCAAAAGAGCGCCGGCTGGAAGAATCCTCCATATTAAGCCAACGTTTAGCTCAACACACTTGTGTAGATAGATGATAAAGCTTCCTTGAGGGAAGCACAAGGTTTCCATTGGGTTTTTTCGCTTGTAGAATGGATTTATTGATATGAGCCTTTTTCCCCCGCCGTATCAATTTCATTAGCTGTTTGTCAAAATCATTGAACATGGATGCCGTGGGAGCTGATGGGATCATTCAAGCCACGTATGTGAGTTTGGGCATGGAATTAATTTTGACTGCGTTTATTCTACCCGTGTGTGAAAGTGATAGCAAATTCCATTCGTCCATGTCGAGTTTGATTTTAGAGAGGACAGGGGATAGTTCAAAGCTATTAGATAAGTCACTTGAGAATACCAAGGTATTCAATTTATCTGTTGTGAAGTCTAAATGGAGCAACTCCCCAGGGTCCCATGGGATGTCGGAGCGTAAGGGCATGACTTTTGACTTCTCCAAGTTCGCAATATATCCAGTTATAGGCCCATATTCTTGCAGGATTACCTGAATGCGTGGGAGGGAGGTGGATCTCCGGCTAATGTACAAAAGAAGGTTGACTGCATAAAGTGAAACACAACGTTCCTTGTCACCCCTGAGTATGCCAGACCAGTCGATGTCTCCTCTTAGTTTATGGACTAGTGGCTCAATCGCTAAGGCATACAATAAAGAGGGCAGGGGACAACCCTGTCTAGTCCCTGCGTAAAGGGAGAAGGTTTCAGATGTGCAGCCGAGGGGTTGTCATATAATAGTTTAATAAATTGGAGAATTTGCCCTGTAAAACCAAATTTTTCTAGTACTGCAAACATGTAATCCCACCTCAACTTGTCAAAAGTCTTTTCGGCGTCCAGTGAGAGGATTACATCATCGGGTCATGCCTTGTGTGAGATTATGTAGAGAAGCCGTCCTACATTGTGAGTGGAATACTGATGTACGATAAACCCTGTTTGGTCACGGTGTATGAGCCGGGACAATAGCCTCTCTATACGCCTGGCCAGGCACTTTGCAAGAATGTTTGCGTCCGAATGTATTAATGATATCAGCCGATATGACCTACAATCCGATGGGTCTTGACCCTTCTTGTGAAAACACCCCAATGTAGGCTGTCAGCATGGAAACTGGGAGGTGCCCCCTATTAACAGCCTCGGAAAATACCCTCTCCAGTGTCTGCGGCAACAACCACTCAATAGCTTATAAAGGGCCAATGGTAAGCCATCTGGGCCAACTGCCTTTCCAGTGGCCAGTCAATTGGTGGCGTTATTTATTTCGCCCTTCGTAATAGGAGCATTCAGGTTCTCTAAATCAGAGGGTAGAATTATAGGTAGCTGCATAGCCCACAATAAAGTGTGAACTTGGGCAATATTTGTATTTGGGGGAGCCGCATATAGCATTTTGCATAATTCTGTGAATCAGTGATTAATAAGCCTGTCGTAGAACAGCAAGGAGACAATTTTGTCTTTAATCGAGTCAATTCATTGCGAGTGCCATCATATGTGATGGCCTATCGCCATCGTTATAGAACATATGAGTCCACCGGGTGAATGCTTTCTGTGCACATACCATAGTAATTGTATTGTTTATTTATTTATAGAGCGCACCGTGCCGTTAGGCAACAGGGCGCTTGAGAATAGCTTAAGTTACAGATACATAAATATCTTACATTTCTTATGTTACAGTTACAGGTTAATGTTGCATGAGTATCTTACATTTCTTATGTTACAGTTGCAGGCATATTAGGATAAATGTACAGTTAATGGTGACTGTTGGGGATAAGAGGATGTCATAGGGAAAAGGGAGAGGTGTCAAGGAGACCGGTCGTTCAGAGGAGAGGAGTCAGCAGTCGTTGGTTTGTAACCAAAGTTTAACATTGTGTAATATGTGTAATTTCTGAGCAGAGTTTCACAATCTGAGCATACACCCTAGGGTCGCAGGCTATTTTATGTGTCTGTTCACCGCTGCCCAAATCCATGGTTAACTGTACTTTGCGGAACGCCTCTGCCTTCCGTTTATGAGCCCAACTTGATATGCACTGCCCACCCAGGTAGGCTTTGTATGCATTCCTACATCTGTGGGCCCCATAAACCCCTGTCAGATTGTCCTGCCAGAAAAAAATGGTGTCCTGTATGAATGTTCTACCATATCTGTATGCTTGAGAACCGTCAAGTTCAGCCACCAGGAAGGGGCATGTTGGACTTCGACTGGGAGAGAGATTTTCAAATCTACAGGTGCATGATCTGAGAAGAGTATCGGAAGGATGTCACATTTGTCAACCATGTTCACGCTGCTGGACGTGAGAAGCCAGTAGCCAAGTCTTGAGTAGCTATGGTGAAGGTCAGAGTAAACGGTGCAGCCCCGTGTTCCCCCATGTTTATGATGCCAGACATCGGTCAGTTGAAGCTCAGACATCAAGGCGCGCAGGGTCGAGCTTTTCTTTGGAGTGTGTGTCGTTGCGTGACCTTACCTCGTCTATCTAGGCAACGTTAAGATCCCCACCACAATCGACAACTGACTCATAAATGAGGTACATGTTGTAAAGGTATGCGTAAAGAAGCCAGGAAAGTCGGTAGTAGGAGCATATTTATTGATGAGCGGAGTCTGTTGATGATAGAGACTCCCATGTAGCAGGACAAAGCGGCCCTCTTTGCCAGTTAGGATGTCCAGAACTATGCGAGGTGTGCGCTTATGAATTCTAATTGATAGACCACGTTTCCGATGGTAAAGTGAATGCACTGCTCCCCCGATCCACCCTCTGGCAAGCTTGGCTGATTCGGCAGCGTCTAAATGCGTCTCCTGCAGTAGAACCATGTCCCCTTGAAGATCCCTCACATAGTTAAGCAACCTGCACCTTTTGGTGGGATGATCCAACCACTGGCGCTGAGTGCCTTTCTAAAAGTAGCTGGAACATACCTTGCCTATTTTTTGTTGTTGTTTAATATTGAAATTCCAAACTTAAAAACACTGTGAGTCAGTGAAGCCCAACAAAACATTGAAGTGCAACAACATAGAGTAAGGAACATGAGTGCCTTGAATAGGACACAGCTGGTCCTGTGCCTAATCTTTGGTCCAGGAAGCACTGCATATATTTAAGTGGTGAATATCCCTGGCAAAGTCTGTATTGTCATCTAACCATTTATACTCTATCCTATGTACTTATTCGCCCCAGTTAATATCCTGCCTCACTTTTTGGCCCATCTGGCACCTTGCCCTTTGGGCATATTGGATTTTAAGGCACCACGCTCGCAGGAATCCTGCGACTACTGTAAGTAAGTACGTGTTTCGTGTCCAAACACTGTTTCCTAAAACATATACATGCATATCTCCGCTGTAAACTACTCTATAGCCTTTTGCCTGCACACTGAGCCCTGAGAGGACCATACCACCCTACATAGGAGCAGGTGGTTCTTACCGCCTGCATTACCAATTTATACTTAAGAGACTGCTGGGGTGCACCAGGCGCGATACGCAGGTCACCTGTACTCAAAGCTTTGTTGACGTGATCCCCACGGGCGGTGGTTGCCTTTCGCAAACCTTACATGAACCAACACAAATGCCAAGTCTTTCCCAATAGGGAACAGCATCAAGCTCCAATAGTTCTTCTGGGGCTAACTTTAATTTTGCAATTCACCTGTGCAATGCACTAAAGTGGCAAAGATTTGCAGTGGTAGCTGATGTTCTCTGAATAGGCTTAATTTTCCAAACCCATAATCCGCAACTAGGCTAGTTGACCATCACTGACTGTATAAAACACAGGGCATTTTATGGTTGGCCTGGGCTCATGCAACGTCATTTGTTCCCATGGCAGTTCCTTTGTACTGGTTATTGGTTACTTGTAAGGCACTTAATCAAATTGCATACTTTCATGTTGGTCAGGAGTTGACTGACACAGCCTTCAGACAGTATGGGAGGCACGTGGCTTATGTTAAACCAAAGGGTGGCTCTACCAACCCTACTCCAGTGCAATCTGTCTTTCCTCTTAGGTTGTGAGTCCCACCCACATGAGCATGAAGGAAGAGCCTGGATTTGGAGTGATGGATGTAGATGGACTGGAAAGCATGGCCAACTCCACCAATGATCGCTGCCTGGGCTGCTGTGACGTCGCTGATGAGATGTTTACACTGTCGCACGATGGGATGAGAACAGAAGGAGGTGCTGGGGACCCGTCCACTGTGAGTGAAGAGGCAGTGCCCTCGTAAGCACTTTTGGGGCCCTGGCCACGGACATCTTTGGGGCCCCCTTCCACCGATCCAAAGGAATTAAGTGATCAAGAATATCTGCCCCCCCTCCCCCAATCACATCCCATAGGTTAATATCCTGCCTCAAAGCATTAAAAATAAGGATCTTTACTCCCTTTATGTCCCCTTACCCTCTTCATTATTGCTCTAATCAGAACGGTAACTAAGTACCATTTGAAGGCAAACAAAGAGGTTACTTCTGTTCTACCATAGATTCACAAGACTTTTTATCAATAGAATCAAGGAAGGTATGCAGCCTGTAGTATTAATGCAGGACTGTACGATAAAGGTATATGTAACCCAGACTAGACAGAGAACTCACATTTACTGCCTCACAGAACGCAATCGTGCTCAAGCATGGATAGAGGAGACCAATTGGTAGGAAGGAGAAAGCTACACATACCATAACATGGATAGTGGATGCAGATTAGAAGCTACAGGTGTTTGTATCCGGACAGACTGAGATTGTAAGTGGGACATGGTTTTCAAATAGTGTTGCCATTGGAGATCAAAAGAATTAAGGGCCTGTGGTGTGCAGTATATCAATGCCCACTATTATAGTGGCATCAACACTATAGCCAGTGAAAGCATGAGTGAGGCTATTTGAACATCATACCCTGAGAAGGAAATCACTCTGAAGGGCTTACAATTTTGAAAGGTTTAGGGACTGGCAATTTCGAGATTAAATAAGATGCCCAGCATTACACACACTGGTTAAGGGGTAAATCTGTGATTTGTGCCAACGCTGCAATTTCTGCATTTGAACACTTTCATTGCCAGTTCTCACCATGAACTAAAATAATCTCATTTTATAAAACTGACTTGGAAAGTACACCAATCACATTACCAAACATGACCATTTTTAATAACAAAATATTATAGAAGTGTGTAACACAGAATGATTCTAGCTTCAGTCTCTCCATCATCAAGAGAAGTATCTAAGTACCAGCATACCAACCAGTGTGATTTAACAGATTTAATGTGGGTTGTTCTTTTTGTATTTTAAAGCTTTACATAGTTTCAAAACACTGGCTTGTGCAATTGTCATTTATAAACGTGCACAAATACCTTTGACATGTACAAAAATGCAAAGTCCTTTTTTGTGTCAAACGAGCAGACTTTAAGATACGCTTGCACGAGTCCTGCACCATCTGGTCTGCTTCCTTTTGTCTACCCTACCCCCCCCCCCTCCTACCCCCCACTCAAATAGCCTACATAAGAAGAAAGATCAAGTAATGGGCTATATGATGCCACCAGCACTCGAGGAGGCAAACTTCACAGATGACAGTACAGTAATGTACAAGATACTAGATGATTTGACCAGGATCACTGTATTGTCTGCTGGCAAAGCCAGGATACAAGCATGAATTATTTGGTTCCAAATTTGGATACTTATTTATCTCTTGGAATAACAGTTTATGGTCATCGTTGGAGGTGATTGCCTAGGTTTTACAACACCCCATCTGAACAAACCAATTTTTAGACTTTTACCATAAAGATGACATGCTTGTTTTTATAGCAACCCCTATCTGGTGCAGGTGCATTGCTGATAATAGCACCTGTCGTGCTGCAAGACCAAGTACATATGCAGGCAGGTTTATAAACTTCAGACATAGGAAAGGCTCAGTCAGCCTTACAGGAATGTGCTATTCTAATCTTGCATAGGAACACATATCTCTGCAATTAGTGCCTAACACACTGAGCTAACTCATGAACCATTGTGGCACTCAATTTAACAATATGCATTTCAAATGTGGCTATTGCATATGATCAACATAATTCTCACAGGAAGGATAGAATACTACAGGAGTTGTGCCGCAAGAAACACACAAACTATATATACCACAGTGAACACAGAAAGCATTACATGATGAATTGCTTGAGGCAGAATGTACTTTGCAAATCAGACAGGCAATAGGTTTAGAGCCTCAGCACCATGCAATACAATATCCTGATGTGTGCTATTTAAGTCTGGTGAACAAAGGAATCTTACTTCTTTAGATCAGGCAGCATTGTGGGGCCCCCTCCAAGGTGGGGGCCCTGGGCAAGTGCCCCTTTTTCCCTCCCATAAAAACCTCTCTGAGAAGAAGAAGCACACATGTGCTATAGTTGCCACATCGGATTATGCGCAAGAGAAGGAACTCTTCTCTCCGGTCGGTGAGAGGACCCCTGACCTTTGACATTCAGAATTCTCCCATGACGTAAACATAGAGGAGCTGTCATTTGTCCATGAGAGTCACGCCTCAACATACTGCCCAGTACAGATTAGAATACAACATAACAATGTCAAATGTGCTCTAACACATGATTGAATGTAATATAACATAATATGACATGATGTGCAAGAATATAACATGACAGGACACAATGAAGTATGGTATAATGCAGAAGGAGAGGATAGAAAACAGCATGGGAGAGGAATAGAGAATGAAACTGGGTCAGGCAGAACAGAAGAGAGCATGATAGAGCAGAGTCGAATAGCAAAGGACACACTTGAGCAGAAAGGCGTGGGAGGGAATAATGGGGTGGCTAGGAATAGATGGTTCCATGTGTTAAAATCGTGGCAAAAATGGCCGTTTACACAAAAATTCGCAGCAAAAAGACTGTGGTTTTGCTGCCGCAATCCATGCAAAGGATGTGGGAGACAGCCCGCAACCCCCAGACCCATTATACCATTTAAGCGAAGCGGGGGACACCCCTGCAACCATGCTCCCCTTTAAATGGTATAATGCGGTACACCTTTACCGGGTCAAACCACCACATTTTTGCCGCGAATTTCTGTGCAGCCTTTAATTGAGGTACCGGGTATGGAACCCAAGCTGCTCTGTGTTGTCTTGCTTCTAAGACAAGTGCGTCCCGCCCCATCTCTGAGCTATGATGTTCTGTATTGGCACATTGAACGCAGCAAGATGTCGGCATCTGCTGGCCCTCAGAAGACAGCTTGCAACTAGAAGGACTGGCCAAACACAGACCTCGGAAGCAAGACGGCTAAAGGGAACAGAGCCTCAATGCGCCATGCAAAGAAGCATCAAGTTGATTCAGCAGGAAAGAGCAAGGCAGGAGAGGTTGCACAACACAGACACACAGGCAGCCTCTTCCCAGTGAATGCGAGAATGCCCTGATTTTAGCCTGACTTACACTACATTGATTGGTTGTGCTAGATGTATACTATGTAAGCAATGGCTGCACCCCACAGATCTGATAGAGGACATTTGGAGTGCCCTACATGCCTCCAGTGAATTCACCTGTGTGGCAAATCCCCTTAGTCTTTCCGCCGTGCGCAATGCTAGTAGTGGGCCTAGGCCACACAGTAATAGTGGCCAAGGTTCTCACACCCATTAACTCCCAGACTCATGGGCACCTCTCTGCCCCCCATCACCTGTAATAACCATTCTGGAGGCTGGTTATGATTCCAGGAATAGTTACTGCAGGGGATTGCAATGGCTACATGTGATTTCATCGAATGAAAAAACAACTAATGACATTTTAACGAAGAAAAAAACAACTAAAATCAAAATAACACATTTCTTTTTCGTTGTTTTTGGGGGGATCCCCCCCAAAGACAACATTATCTTTTTAGTAATACTTTTCCCTCACCCTCAAAACCAGCATTCCCACTCCCAACCCCATTTTTAGTTTTTTTCCAAAATTAGTTATTTTTGATTTCGTTGTTTTTTCTTTCGTTAAAATGTCATTAGTTGTTTTCTATCCGATATAATCGCTGCATACCGATTGCAATGGCTATGGGATCCTAATAGATACATAATAATTCCAGCTTCGTCAGAATTGGCATGCAGGCACTATGGTCAGGATCCATGTGCCGTGTTCCCGTATGTTCTGTTGCACAGCATTTGTACTGCGCCCTTCACTGCCGTAACGGTTATGGCGCCTGCACCTCGGCATATTGTGGCCCCGCCAGGGTGCTATGCCTGCAGGGCAGTGATGGACATGAGGGAACGCAGCATGCATACTCACTCTGAATCACTTGTTCGAATGTGCGAAGGCAGTACATTTAGGGAAAAGCTGCTTTGACCGTATTTGTACCCCACTTATGCTTTCCAGAAGGGGCATGAGCAAGACATGTAACTCACGCTTCTCAACATCAAAGGGTGGACTGGCCTACTGGGAACTCGGGAGATTTTCCGGTGGGCCTCTGCACCCTAGGCATCTTTTGTGTGGCTAACCCTTTTTTTTCTAAATATTCTTGTGGGGGAATTCCCCAACCCCTTTTTTAAAGGGGTTGTGCTTGCTCAGATGGTGCAGTATGGTGCATTTGCAGGGCCACTTTTGGTTCGCGGTCCAGCCCTGTTCGTCAGGCTCCTTTCTGCTCCCGACTGGTGTTCATAAAATGGCAATGTGCACAGAAAGGCCAGTGTGGACTGACTTAGTAAACTGCCCTTAAATGTTTTACTTCTAGACAATAACTGAAGTGCTGTACATTGAGCTCTGTGATTCAATTTTCTCCTTGTGTAGGCCACGGCACCAAAAGAGACTGGAAGCGGTGGTTCAAGGACGACCACCCGAAACAATCCATCACAGCGGCCAAGAGAGAAGATAACCCGCTGGGGGTCCTCTGCTGTCAGCTCAAGTGAAGAAGGCGGAATCGGCCAGCTCATTATCCGGAGACGGGTACATGGATAAGTATCATTACCATATCAAAGTCGCAGTCTTCTTCTGGTGATCCACAAACGCAGGACCAGCTCTCATCAAATGTACGGCGGTTGATGGCCACCCAATATATAATCCTCAAACCTGCAAAGATATACACACATCATGAGCTAGCTTCTTCACACTGCTCCAAAACCATTTGCTGCCCCTTCAAGTCCCCACTTCTCCTTTATCCCCACAACACACTCCCATAATCTTGGCATCACTTTGACAGCCATCTCAATCTCTACTTCTTTTCCATGGCTGCTGCCATCTCAGCCCGCTGCCAACTTCTGAATATCACAAGCTTTGTCCGATATCACAGTCTATGCATTCAAAAGCCATGTCTACGCAGTTGCTCAGCAACACCAATGACTGCTGGAGGCTAAGCATTTAACTTGGGTGCTGGCAGAGGCAAGACAAAGCCATCAACTTCACCACCCAAGCTCTTAGCAACCTTCCCAGTGGCACTGTTACCTCCCATTACTGTCTGTGACGTGAACATTCAGAATGAAAAATACTGACTTATATCATTAACATACAGTAGCGCAGCGGGGACTCCCGGTTCCTGCCGCGGCATCCTTCCCTGCAGGCGACTCGGTGGGCGAGCATCCCTCTGGGAGGTCTGACCTGCCACCACTTCTCCTTGTTCTGTGCCTGGTCCACGCGGGCACTCTGCTTCCTTCTGCTGGTGCCACCTGAAGGACCTTGTGCGCTCAGGGGTGGCACGGCAGCCAGGCTTCGGTCCGGCCTATGGGGCAATAGCCAAACCAAAAACACAAAATGCGAGTGTGGGCCAGTTTTTTCGGTCAAAGTGGGTCACTTTGTTGGCCAATGGGTCCCTGTTTGATGAGTTACGTGGCTAGTAGTTTCGACCAGTGTTGCTGAATAAATATTCTTTAAATTAAATTGCACAATTTGCATCATATTTTATCAAAAAACTCCCCCCTTGGGTATTATTCAAACAGTCTGTCACAAAAGCAGTGAATTGCCATTTGCAACTGTAGCCCACTTTTTCATTGGTGCCGAGACAATTGTATGGCCCAGTCCGTCCCTGAATACAGCCCCGTGCTCCACGGCCCCTGCCTATGTCCTAGCAGGTAAGGAGGGATCTGGGAGTGGCTCCGCCCACACTCACTCTGGCACTGGCAGGGGTGTTGGGCGTCAGGCTCCCTTCCTCCCCTGACAGGGCCGGATAAGTGGCCACGCTACCCCTCGTATCCTCCCTTGCCTCTACATGGATCTTGTCCATTCTCTGCTTTATCCCGTTGCACTGAGATGCTGCGCCTTGCACGTGTTTGTCCCCTGTACAGGTGTTTACTACATGCTCGGCAACACAATATAGTCTCATTCCTCCACCTATTTTAACTTCAGAGGTGTATGGTACCACCAACAAATGACTGTGAACTGATGCTGTACTTCATGATTTATAGGTCGAATACCCTCTCTGCATCGCTCCCAAAGAGTGCCTGATATCTCAGGAGATACACCAGACTGCCACTTGATCACTCTTGAGTGGCCATTGACCGTTTCACTGCCGAATAATGTATAGTAATAGGACATTGGCCGCTGACTTTGGGGCCTTTTATGAGAACAACCATTTACTCCCCAGGACAATAACTGGGTAGCCCCATGATCAGATATGAAGCCCCCAATGTGCAGAGCATTCGCGCCAGTCGCTGATTGTCCCAAGTACCCCCGCTTGTATTCTGCCCGCTTAAGTGCCCAATCAGCCTCAGAACAGTTCTGCCAGGCAGACATTGCCATTGTGTAGGGCATTTTCATAGTGGAGCACCTAGGTTTTTTGAGACATTTCCTAATCTTCCCCCAGAGATGGAGATAAGCATAAAGGGACTTAAGGCTGTCCTTAGTCAAGTATTTTGGGCCAAGAAACGTTTACGCACCCCATCAGCCAATATCAGCTTTCGTAACTCGGCTAATAACCAGAATATTCTACTGAAGCAAAGTGTCACAGTTCTTAATTTATGAGTGGTACCCACCCTCGAAAATTGGCATTTTGTTACCTCATCTATTATACATCAAAAACCTAATAATAAAGCCATAGAACCCGTGGAGGGGGCATTACCAGTCTGTGAGAGGGCTTTAACATAGCCCCCGGGGCATTACCAGACCACTAATGCCCCTCCTTCAAGGGTTCTGTTGCTATTAGTACCCAGGTACATTGTACAGGGGCACTAATAATATTTTTTCTCGAGTTGAGAAACAGTGTTCATACCGTTTCTCAACTCGAGAAAAAAAAGCAAAGAAATGGTTGCCAGGGTTCCAGGAGAAGGGACTACGCATAGTCCCTTTTCCCTTTCCATGTTGGCTATTAAAAAATAGAAAAAAAGAGTAAACAAACAAAATGGCCCCCATGGAACGGGAGAATGGACTACATGTGCTAGCTATGCTGGGATTTAACGTTTTTTTATTGTCGAACCGTGAGGATTAGACTGAGGGAATAAAAGTCAGTTTTACACTGTGCTAAAGTTCTGTGGTGGCTCAGCCGGGTCGGGGTGAACTGCACGCTATTACTGTTCCCTTAATGCTTTTGGCAGGCTGTGGTGAAGGTGCTGTCACAGATTCAATAATGCTCGTGTCCTCACACAGTTTAGGCAAGTTGTGGGTGAAGATGCTATGAGATCGTAAGTGCTGTGAGCTATTTAGCTTCTGCTTACAGCTGGTTAGCTTGACACCAGCAGCTACCAGGAGCTGCTTTTGATATCCCAGGCTAACTGGTGCTACACATGCTCTATGAAACATTATCTGTGTAGAAAGGAAGGCCAGGACACATCTAGAATGTATTCAAAGCACAATGTTCATGTACAATGGACACAAAGTTATAGTCTGCATCAAATGTGGAAGATAGATTTGCAACTTGCCGGTTCAATAGCACATGGGGCTAAATGCTCGCCCCTGATATATGGGTGCAGCCTGCTGTGGCAGATTTGAATGATGGCAGAATATCAACTCAGCCTTTCATCCTTCCAAGGTTGATAAATGGAGTACCACTCTGGGATAATAATGTATTCTGTTACATCAGCGCTCTGAGACCTATGAGTGGGTAGCGCTATATAAGAAATACATAATTATTATTAATACTTTCACTGCAGTGTTAACTGCTTTCAAGATGCTAACTCATATCCAAGAGAGGCTATTAGCTCTTGCTCATTAAATCTTTATTCCAAATCCTGGTGTTTTCCGACGATGGTCCAGTAATGTGTTATAGGAGCTAAGGTATGCTGGTGTCATAGCAGGGTGTATTGCAATAAAGGTACTCTGTAAGGATGGGTCACCCAGGAGGTAATGACATGCACTGTAGTTTGATGTCATAACGCTTTAGACAGAATGGAATCTGCTCCTGTCCCAGGATGAAACATTTAATGTAAGGTGAATGTGTCCTACTACTAGCCTACACCTACTTCAGCCACTCACACGCGCCGGCAGGCAGAAGCCGGCCCCCACAATCAAGGCCCACTCAGTAAGGCCCCTGTCTGTACCTGTCCGAGGGGGGCCTGGAGGTCCCACTAAATAAACTATGACTTGGACCCTGATTATTTACTGTCCCCACCTCTGTTGTCTTTGATCCCTGGACATCTACGCTCCCTGCAGTTCGTCAAATGAGTGATGGCTGAACTCTACCACTGCCGCCTCCACCAATCTTTCTTGCCAATGCGCTGTGCATATGTACTCTGCCTTGCTTGCCTCAACTAACCTACAACCTCTCTCACTGCATGTTGTAAGGAAGGCATGGTATCAAAGTAAGACAGACACAAGTGATCACAGTTCAAGGGTGTTTATTAAACTGTAAAATGAGTTAAAATAAACACCTAATCTAAACCTAAATCTAAGATGGGAGCAAGCTACGAGCATCAAATATTAATAATAATACAGTCCTAGTGGAATTTAGTCAAATAAAAAGGGACTATACTAAAAAAACAAACTATTTCCAATCCTTACCGGTATGCTACAAAGTAGTGTGTGATAATGTTCACTTGAAAAGAAAGAAGTGTTCACAAAATGATAAGTCAGGCTGTCATGGCCAAGATCTTCCTTCCACACGTTTATAGCATGGGACAAAGTGGGAATCTTGAGCACATCACACTCCTGGGCTTCTATGGTACGAGCTTACAGTTCCTTTTCTCCATAGCAGGTCCTTCTATGCCCAAGTCTCTTCTCATGCAAAGTTTCCTGCTTCAGAGGGCCTGATGTGCCATACACCACAAAACAAAAGTTCCTTCTGCTAACCTTCATGTCGGGCGATTACTCTTCACCCTAGGATTGCCCCTCAGCCAGCCTCCAATCCTACTTTCAGCATTGGCCTTTCAAAGCACTTGTCAATTTAAACAGAGACTTCCGAAGGGCGATCACGTCTCCCTGGGTCACTCTGTGATTCTATGGGTAGTGCGTGCGTCCCAATATCACAGTTTGCACGGCATTCCCCTCAGCCGGGCGCAAACACCAGTTTCACAATTCCCTCAGTCGGGTTCACACCTTCCACAGTTGACAATTTCACAATCTCCAAAAAGACATTCTCGACCCCTTAGGGACTTCATTTTACCCAAGTCCGAGTCTTAGCCCCCAATCAGGCTTTGCAACAGTTCATTCATCACAATGTATGCACAGGCATCCCTCAGTCGGGTTCATGTCTGCCTCCACAACATGTCAAAACTTCTACAACGTGTCAACGATTTTTTGATTGTACAAGGGGTTTGGCTTGACCCTTGTATGACCACCTTGACACCTCACGCTTCCCTTCCTTTTGCCTCTTGGTACTCATTGTTTCTCCTGGTTCGGGAGAGGGGGCGCTGTCCAGAGACCTTCGAATGAGCAACCACGTGGCACCGGACCACTCTATCTCTGGTGCCAGTTTCTCTCACAAAGTTTACAGGGGTCTCCCTCTGCCGGGCTCAGACCCTTCTCACAAAGTTCTCAAGGGTCTCCTTCTACCGGGCTCAGACCCCTCTCACAAAGTTCGCAATCTTCAGAAAGGGTTTTGGGACTTCCAGTCCCAGAATGCACTGGCGGGATTTTGCACCCACTTCTCAGCACCCCAAAACCACATTTGGCATTGGGAGCTTCAAGAGCTAAAACGGGATATTGTGGTAGGGTCAGGGTCTCTTTCGCTGACCCTCAGAGACCTGGGTTCACCTGACTGGCCCAGTGGAGGAGTCTTACTGTGGGTACTGCCTGGCAACCCCAGATGCCCTTGGTCTTGCCTTCTGGAGGTACAGCTCCCACTCCACATTCTCTCCTAGACTCACAGGGCCAGTGTCAGGGCAGTTTTCTCCTCTTCCGGGTCTCCCAGGGTCTCTGCAGCTCTTCTGGTGTTCACTTCATGCCCATTCCAGCATCCCCAACTCACTCAAAGTGTGCTTTCCTGCCCCGCCTTTTATACTTCCTGGAAGTGGTACTTTGGTTCAGGTGTGCCTGGTTGTAAGGGAATGCCTGACTTCACCTGTCCTTATTAGCGGGAAAAAATGATGGTCGTACATCAGAGGATATATAGATTATGGGGTTTGTAGTGTTCCATTGAAGAGGATGGAAGGTAATTGTCAGAAAGGGGGTAACAGATGTGTCGTTGTGGATAAAGATGTTTTCTCCTGCCTTTTCTTAAAGGGAAGTACTGAGGTAGGATGGGACTGTGGTGGCAATATTTTGTCGGGTAGGGGTGTACTGCAGAAAAGAGGATACTGCGTCTCGCCCAGGGGCGTTGCTTCCCTGGTCCCCAAGGGCCCCTTGCCCAGGTGATCCTCCCTCGCTTGTCTGCCCCCAGGGTCGGGATCCAAGCACGCTCGCTATCCCCTGGATACCTGCGCAAAGGATCCCTGGGGTCTACCAGTGAGAACACCCGCAGGATTTAGGTGTGTGTACTTTTACATCTGTGCACCTCTTGTCTCCTATTATTCTATTTCCTTCAGGATTGCATTTATGCCTTTCTGGCTACTTGCACTAGTCCTCCTGGTGAGTTTAGCTAGAACTGTACTCTGCAGCTTCTCTTCTTTGACTCCTCGACTAACCTCTGCCTCCACTATGGCTCTGTCCATCGCACCTATCTTCTCTAACTGCTACACTATCACCTAGCCCCCCTCTCTCATTAATTCCGGTTTAAAATAGCACAAAAAAGACATCTTGAGTGCAAATCCTGGACTTCCCATTGCAGACACCTATGTAAACGCTTCACCAATATCCTCTTCTCTGTCTCCTCTCCAGATCTATGGACCCCCATCTCATCTCTATTGTCTCTCCTTCCACATCCTCTCCCATTATCGGTGGCACCAAGTGGGAAGTCCTCTTGGCCGGCTTCTGATCTTCACATCGCTTCGTTAATGTCTATCACACAGACACTATCCTGGCTCACGTTCCTCAACCCAACCTCCTTCTCTTTGACCGGATCTTGCCTTCTCTCATTAACTTCCTTCATTCACCTGCATCTTCCCCTACTACTCTCTCTTTCCTTCCTCTGACTAGTGTACCACGTCCATGTACGCCACCTCAGAAAATGTTCAAAGGCAGAGACCTCCTCCACCTGGCAACTCTTAACTCCTGCTCAGCCAACAAGCACTCCGCTGACATCTGCCTCCTTCTTGAAGACATTGACCATGACATTCCCGCTCTTACCAAGACATGGTTCAATGCCCGCTCAGTCACTGCTTTTGACTGCCTCCTCCTTGCCGGCTTCAAGATCATCTCCAAGCCTCGACCTCACCGCAATGGCGGGGGGTTGCCTTAATCTTCCCTGAGTGGATTTCTGCTTCCATCTTACCCACTCAGCCCTACTCATCCTTTGAGAGCCTGGTCTGCAAGTTGGTCATCTCTCCCATCTTTTCCTGACCATTGCTACCATCTACCAGCCTCCTGGCACCACCACCCTGTTCCTCTCTTAATGGGCTGATTTCTGTTCTTCCTTACTTTCATCCACCTCCAACCTCCTCCTCCTGGGTGATTTCAACATCTAACTTCATCCCCCCTCACCCTTAACCCCAGTTTCTACCACTACTTCTGCTCCCGGCAATCTCCAATTGCCCATCACCAATACTCTTGACATCCTTGCCCCAGTCATGAGGATCTGCCTGAAACCTGCCTCAAGCGTACCACCTAGTACGATTCTGAACTTGCAGCCCTGAAATCAAAGTGCAGGGTGGCAGTATGGAAGTGGCATACTTCAGGCTCATCCTCTGACAAACTGGCCTGCCGCCTGCTCCAAAAACAATACAGACTCTCCATCCATGCCAAGAAAAGAGCCCACATACAGGCACAGGTTTCCGATGCATCCAGCAACACAGCTGAACTTTTCAAAATCTGCAGGGAACTAGCCAACACTTCCGCAGTCTCCTCCTCCCCTTCTCATTCCCAGGGCCTCAGCAACATACTGGCCACTCACTTCACCACCAAAACTCAGGACATCCTAAACACCCTTGTTACCCACCCTCCCAACTTATCCCACACCCCATTGCATCCCTTGGCCCATCACTCTCCTCCTTCCTCTTTCTCCTTCTTCTCCCCTGTCACACCTGAAGAAGTTACCAGAGTTGTCCGCTCTATGAAGGTCTCTTCTAAACAGGTTCCCCCAGGCTCATCCAGGACCTTTAATGATAACTTTGGATCTCTTGCCCCCACACTCGCTGATTTCTGCAATCATTATTTTGCCGCTGATTCTTTCCCCTCCTCCCTTAAGCACTACCTTGTGTGCCCCCCTCCTGAAAAAAACATCAGCAGACCCTTCCAGTCCTGCCAACTATCGCAATATTTCCATCACCCTCTTCCTGGGGAAGCTGCTGGAGAAGCTGGTATTGCCCCAACTCAACTTGCACACCAAACCTGTTGGTGGTCTCCATGACCATCAATCTGGATTCCGAGCATCCAGAGGCATGGAAACTGCTCTTCTGAACACCCGTGATGAACTTCTTGCATCTCTGAACTCCAACTCCTCAGGGTCCTCATCCTTCTCGATCTCTCCCCTGCCTTTGACACAGTCAACCATTCCATCCTCATACAAAAACTCCACGATACCGTTGGCATCTCGGAACGGGAACTGGACTGGCTGACAACTTTTCTAAATGACTGCTCTTCCCAAGTCATCCTCGGTACCTTCTCCTCTACTACTTCCTTCGCCACCTGTGGTGTCCCCCAGGGTTCCATCCTCTCCCCTTGGCTCTTTGACATCTACCTTGCTCAGCTTGCACGCCTCTTCTCCTACTTTTCCTCCAACTTCCAGTGTTATGCAGGTGACACACAACTCTTTTTCAAACTTCCTGCTGACCCTCTTGCACCCTCCATCATCCCCAACTGGTTATCTGCCATCCAGTCATGGTGCACCTTCAATGATCTCTGCCTCAAAGTCTGTAAAACTGAGATCCTTTCCATCTGGACCCATGCTCCCTCCTTCTTCCCTTCACTCTGGCCTTACTCCTTGGGCTCTCCCCTGCTCCTTCTTCTGAAGCCAGAAACCTTGGAGTCATCTTTGACTTCTCTCTCTTTTTCCTCCCTCACACTCAGGACATTACCAAGAAGTCCCACTTTTCGCCCTTCCTTCTCAAAGGAATTCTCCCTTTTCTCACTTTCCCACAGAGGCTCAATGTTACCCGAGCCCTGGTTCTCTCTAGTCTTCACTATTGCAATAGCCTCCTCCTGAATCTACCGTAGTCCACTCTGCACCCCCTTAATATAATCCAGAATAGAGCAACAAGACTTATCCTTGGCCTTAAGCCCAAGGACTGCATCTCTCCTGCCCAGAAAGTCTTCTCTGACTCCCGGTTGCTGCACGGATTACATTCAAATCCCATTGGATCATCCACAAGACTGTCTGGGCCCAGAGACCTAACTATCTTCAACTTTATTTTACTAAATACTCTCCCTCTAGACCACTACGCTCCTCTGGCACCAACTCTTTGTGTAAGAGTTTCGCTAAACAGAGGGCTGGTGGTCGATCATCTTTCCTCAGCTGGCGCCCTCCTATGGAACAGCCTCCCCCTCCCTCTGCGCCTTCAGTAGTACTGTCTTAAATTCCAAAAGCTCCTCAAGACTTTCCTCTTTACCTCCTCTTTCCCTTCTTCCCTCCTCTGCTAATCCCCTAAATTGCTGTGATTGGTGTCCGGGACACTTATGCATCCTCAGGCCCCCCAACCTCCCACACCCAATAGACTCAACTCTTATTCACCCTCAGCACTTGCCTTAGCACACCCTCCTCACTGGAGGTTCACACTTACAACTAACATGGCTCCAGGCTGTGTAGCACTCAACATTCAAGTACTTCATCTGTGGCTCATCCATGAGCTTGGCCTCCCCAGCACTTATCTCCTCTGCCCTCTTCCTTGCTGCACTTGCATATTCTGAATACTCAGAAGGCATAGTAGGTTTGTTCTTTCTTTCCCTCCACTGCCTTAAATATTGTGTTTGTAATGTGTGTGTCACCCCCTTGTTCCCTCCCCTTGCCCTGTGGGTGCTTTGAAACAGTATTTTACTTGCTGTATAAGTGCCTAACAAGCAAACAATAAATAAATAAATGCTATCCTAGGTCGCTTACCGGTGTAAAGGTTGGAAAGCATTCCATGCTATGCATTGTGTGGCTCAGTTAAGATGTGATGATGGATAGATCTTCTATTCTCTCTCTTGACCGGAGCTGCTCCAGGGAAGGTGTGTCAAAAGGTTCTCTGCACCTTGCTCATGCCCTGCGATTGTTCGGGTATGGTATGATAAACTAGTGTACAGTCCCCTGTACATGGGCCAAAGTGCAGGTTTTCATTAACACAGTAGGACCACTATAGGTCATAAGTCTGCAGCTCCCTCTAGTGTTCACAACAGGCAAAACTATGCTAATTGAACCACTGTAAATAGTAAGGCAACAGCTCCCTCTAGTGGAGCATTCTGTGCTTTCGGGCAGCCTCTACTGCACATGACGGCATCAGACAAACATACAGCTGTCCTTTTATTATATAGTAAGACGATAGCTCCATTTTGCTACGCTGGTGACATGGGATGGTTATCGAGGATAATTGCAGTAGATAGGGTGAGACTGTGATATGTCGAACTTCTTGGACGGTAGAGAGTGGTGTCACAAAAGTGCAGCATGGTCAATAGTCAAAGAGTAACATAGAAAAACTGTGGGGGCAAGTAAAGTGCTTAAAACATATCACAGCTCACCTGGATTTTTTTTCTTCATCCTTTTTCATGGTCACCGCAACCTTTCTACCAGTACAATCCTGTTTCTGTGCTTCTGGCCTCCCCCTATAGAAAGATCATATTTCTGCAACTGTTCTCCCATCCCTCCTTCAGATCATTTCCTTTTTCAGCAGGACACCACTACTATTTCTTGCACTCCCCCTCACCGTAGAGCATTTTACCTTCCTCCCTATACCCAAGGTACAGGTCTATAAAATAATATGTGTTTTCCACTACCACTGAAATATAAATAGGGTTTTTTGCGATGCCAGTTTGTAATGGTCCCCGCTCAATGTTTCCACATTGAGGCCAATATGCTGGATGCACAAATATGTTACATATTGTGCACACATATTGCCCGGCTGTGTCTCTGCTGCCCATCTACAGGGCTAAATTATGCACACTCCAAGTGACAATTTGGTTTGTGGCATCTGCTTTGTAACCTGCCATTATTAGACTCCAATCCCCATGGACAATACATGCACTATCTATTCTCCAAGCAGCCGGTCACCTACGCTTAGCCAAGAGTCCTCAGTAGGCGCATGGACCTACCACAGAGCTCTTTGTAACAGGGCAAACGCTTGAATACTGAAAAGACAGCTTAGTGGGTTATTGTGCCTACCCAAGACATACCTGTGTAGCTTCTTCACATCCTCATCGAAAACTGAGACATTTATGGCTCTGGAAGCCTGTTATGGTGAAGCCAAAAACAGGGGGGATAGCTCAGGGGCAATGCGTTTGTCTTGGAAGCAAGACAACACGGAGCAACACAGGTTTAAATCCTGATCCTGTGCTTAGAAACCAATCTCTGGTATTAAGCGTGTTATAAAAGAAAAATTATAATTATGTGAACAATTATATAATTATATTTTTGTGAACAATTATATAATTATAAATATAATTATGCTAATATCCCAAAGAACCTGGTAACTTCTGTTTCTAACTCCCCCAAAAGTGCCTTAAGATCCACTTGTAAAACCGCATTCATAGATTCATCCATCCATGTTCATCCACTCACCCATCCATTCTTACACCCATACTTATCCACTTATTTAACCACATCCACCCGCTCATTTATTTATTTATGCATGCATCCACTTCTTCAGTCATATTCACACACTCACAGAAAGGCCAGATCTATTGTCTTTTCCAGTGCTTGTTTATACTGCTTTTACTGCAGTCCAATTATACTCCTCTGGAACACTTGTGAAACCACGAGATCCCCAATACAGCCACGCAACAGGGAATTACACCGGCTGTAAGCTACAGTCGCAGATGGACATATGCCAACTTTCGTTCAGCGGTGGATCCTGCCCTGCCCTTCACAACACTGCATATCCTCTTGCGCCTGCTCTGACTAGAGGACTGTCAAGCACGCTAGATCAGAAGAGCCACAGTGTGGCTTGGTAAGAGGCTCTCCATGCTTCCTGCTCCCACTTGGTAAAGCACTGAGGAGACAACCTCTTCCACGGGATACATGTAGTCAATCGTCCACTATTGTCTTGTCCCTTTCTGTCTCATCTTCTTGCACCCCTCCTTTTGTCCTCCCCTAGTGTCTCCCCCCCACCTTTCCCCAACACCTCTCTTCCTCTCTTCTCTTCCCCCACCTACTCTGTTGTGCTCTCTGTCTCTCCTATCTTTTCAAACTGCTTCTGTATCGACTATCCTGCTCTACTCTCTGAGTCTGGTAGGAAGAAGCTCAAAAAGGATATTCTGGTCTCCAACCCAGCGCTCCCTATTGCTGACACCTATACCAGTGTTTCCTCCAGACAGACACTCACTGACATCCTCTTTGTCGTTCCCTCGCCAGACCTATGGCATCTTCATATGGTCTCTGTGCTCTCCCCTTTCTCTTCTCCCATTAATGGTAGCACCCGGTGGGAGTCCCTCCTGGCCCCCTTCCACACCTCTAAGGTCATCTTTAATGTTTACCTGAATGGCACCGTCTTGGTCCAAGGGCCTCAGGCCAACCTTCTCCTCTTTGATAGATGCTTCACGCACCTCATCAATTTCCTTTCTTCTCCTGCTGTCCCTTCTCTTCCTTTTTCGGCTTCCTTGCCTCCCCCCTCTGCCTCCTCCTTGGCTACCTTGCCCTCTCCTCCTTCCTCTTCTGCCCCCCTTGGGCTCTTTCTACACCTCTGCACGGCATACCTCTGATTTGTACCCCTCCCTGGAAGTCTTTGAAGGTTGGCAACCTTCTCCATATTTCCACTCTCAACTCTCGCTCAGCTGTCAAACACTCCTCTGACATATGCCGCCTCCTGGAAGAACATGACCTCGATGTCCTTGGTCTCACTGTGACATGGTTCACGGCCAGCTCTGTCACAAGCTTTGACACTCTCCTCCCTGATGGTTACAAGATCCTCTCTGCGCCCCGAACCAACCGTTCTGGAGGGGGTGTAGCCTTGATCTTCCCGCAGTCGATTCCTGCCTCTGTCATTCCTATGCAGGCCTACTCCTATTTCGAATGCCTTGTCTGCAGGCTCTCTCTCTCTCCTTGCCACTCTCTTACCATGGCTACTATCGGCCACCTGGTCAGATAACCTCCTTCCTCTCTGAGTGGGCGGACCTCTCCTCCTCTCTCCTGGCCTCGACCACTCAACTCCTCCTTCTTGGAGACATTAACATCCACCTGGATGCTTTCAATTCCTCCTCTGGACTCTTTCGTGACCTCTGTGACTCTCTCTCTCTTTCTTTTCTCCCGTCTGGCCAGACTCACTCTGCAGGGCACACTCTGGATTAACTGATATCCTCAGACCTCCCCCTTTCTACCCCCCTCACCACTCCTCTCTCCTGGAGTGATCACTTTCTCCTTTCCTCCCATCTCTCCCTCTCTACCCCTCAGGCCAAGCCAACTCCAGCACTGCCACCTACCTTCTCGGTTATCCAACCCATGAAGCGTGTGTCAGTTGAGGCTTTCACTGCCACTTTCTCCCCCCGCACCGCTGGCTGACTCACACCCTGACACAGCCTTTTCGATGCTACACTCTTCTATCTCTGATACTCTTGATGTTCTTGCCCCATCATGAGGATCCACTTGAAGCTCAAGGCCAAGTGCAACTCCAGGTATGACTCTGACCTTGTCACCCTTAAACGCAAGTGCAGGGTGGCTGAGAGGAAATGGCTAGCTTCTTGTGCATCCTCTGACAAACTGGCCTGCCACCTGCTCCAAAGGCAATACCGACTCTCTGTCCACACTAAGAAGAGAGCCCACATCCAAGCCTGCATCTCTGCAGCATCCAACAACTCGGTCAAACTCTTTAAAATCTGCAAGGCGCTGGCCAATCCTGCTGCAGTCTCTACCTCTACTGTCCCCTCCCAGGCCCTCTGCATGGCCCTGGCTTATCATTTCATCTCTAAAACCCAGACCATCCTGTCCACCCTCTCGTCCTCTCCTCCTCCTCCTCCTCCTCCCTCTACTCTGTGCTCTACCTCTGGGCCCCCTGTGGCCAACTCTCCTCCCTCTTTCTCTTCCTTTCCTCTGTTCTCCACTGACAAGGTTTCTAGACAAGTCCGATCTATGAAGGTCTCGTCAAAAACAGGTTCTCATCTGTTCTTCCAAAAACATCAAGGACCACATTGACACCCTCGCTCCTGCCCTGGATGACTGCTGCAACCACTCCTTCGCCACTGGAGCCTTCCCTTCCCCCTGAAGCTCTTTCTTGTGCACCCTCTTCTCAAGAAAACCTCAGCCAACCCCTCCTTCTCGGCTAACTATCGCCCGATCTCTATCACTCCTTTCTTGGGCAAACTCCTGGAAAAACTGGCCATCTCCCAACTTAATCTTTGCACTGAATCTGTTGGTTGTCTCCATGACCAATAGTCTGGCTTCAGAGCAGCCAGAAGCATGGAAACTGCTCACCTGAACATCAGTGAAGACCTGCTCTCTAACCTTATTCTAATCTCCCCTCTGTTCTTATCTTACTCGATCTCTCTTCTGTCTTTGACACGGTCAACCATGCCATCCTGCTCAATCATCTCCGTGATAACCTGGGTATCACCGATAAGGCCCTGGCCTGGCTGACCTCCTTCCTCTCTGATCGACCCTCTTAGGTCCATCTGGGGTCCTTCCTTTCCTCTATCTCACTTTCTACCTGTGGTGTTCCCCGGGGGTCTAACCTCTCTCCATGGCTGTTCAACCAATAGCTAGCACCTCTCGCCCATCACATTGACGCTCTCTGCTCCAACTCTCAGTGCTATAGGCATGACACTCAGCTCATTTTCAGGCTCCCCTCTGCCACCTCTTCTCCTTCTCTCATCTCTGACTGCCTGCTATCCAGAAGTGGTGTGCCGCCAAGGATCTCTGCCTTAATGCCAGTAAAACAGAGATTCTCCTCATTGGCACACCTGCACCCTCCTTTCCTGTCACTCTCTGGCCGGCCTCCCTTGGCCCCCTTCCTGCTCCCACCTGTGAGGCTAAGAACCACGGGGTCATCTTTGACTCCACACTCTCCTTTTCTCCTCACATCTCTGATGTCTCTAAGAAGTCACACTACAAAATGCACCTCCTCAGAGGTATTCTTCCTTTCCTCTCCTTCCCCCAGAAGCTCATTCTCTCTAGAGCTCTGGTTCTGTCTAGGCTGGACTACTGCAACAGCCTCTCTCTAAATCTGCCTGCTTCTACTCTCCGCCCTCTGCAACTCATCCAGAACAGGACTGCGAGACCTGTCCTTGACCTCAAGCCAATGGATCGCATGTCTCCAGCAGTGAAATCTCTGCATTGGTTCCCAGTGACTGCAAGGATTAAGTTCAAGACCCTCTGCATTCGTTCACAAGGTCTTCTGGGGCCTGGGTTCTCAATACCTCCAACTCTCTCTTCGTAAATACCTTCCTACTCAAGCTCTTTGCTCCTCCACCTCCAACTCCCTCAGGGTCAGTAGCTTCTCCAAGCAACAAGTTGGTGGTAGATCTCTTTCTTCGGCTGGGGCCTCCCTCTGGAACTGCCTCCCTGCCTTTCTGAAAGTTGAGTAGAATCATCTCCGGTTCCGGAAGCACCTCCAGACCTTCCTCTTTGCTTCTGCCATCTCTCTTTCTCTCCCCTGCTGATTTCCTGTCTGATACTGCACTGGTTACCTGGCTCCCCACTGATTTTGGGCCCAGGTCCCTGCCCGCCCAGTTGCACACCCGCACTGCCTCCCGGCAACCCTTGCACTTGGGTCTGTATCTGTAACCCTACAGTCCCCCTACCTGCACTTTTGGACACCTGCTGTCTGCACTTACCCATGCACCTACCACTTGCTGACCGCACTTCTTGTTATTATTTTGATCCCATGTACAGCACTGCCCCTTCCCCTATCCCCTGGCACTTTTCCCCACCCTTGCACTTGCGTGATCTCAAGGTCATTTGGCCTCGTAAGATCGTTGTCTCTGTCCTCCCTCTGTTCCCCCTTCCTTTCCTCGTCACGCCTTGAAACACTTGCAATATCACCAGGCATATTTGAGTCAATAGGGGTCATCAGGAGTTTTGGCAGTGGGGGAAAAGTTGCAGTAAAAGTGGCTGTAATTCTGTTACCGCCACTTTTCCCACCGCCAAACGGCAAGTTTGTCAGTGGGGTTTACCTGTATTACCTCCAGTCAAGAGCTGGAGGTAAATTCGGCCCCCCCGACAAAAAACAGTTGGTAGTACTGTCAATTTCCCCCTATAGAGTCCTATGGGAATCCATGGAATGGGGAATGACTGCCGTTGCAGGCACCTGTAATATCCCGGTAATACTGGGATATCAGGTCCCGGTAACGGTAGGTTCGCTTGCCGGTATTCCTCCAGAATTACCAGTGGGATACCAGCAAATGACCCCCAATGTTGTCAACAGCTCTTTCCTGGCTTCTGCAGAGCAGGTGATTAAAGACAACTTAGTGGTCGAAGTGTACGAAAAGAAGTAGTGGAACTATGTTCCCTACTGGCCTGCACTGCTCCCCACAGACCCCATTGCTGCGCCCCCACCCATGCACAATAAAAACCCCAAAACACATGTGCCTGCTGTTTAAGGGAACGTTCAGTGTAGTGCACTGAAAGTGCAAGTTTCAACTCCTTCTCTCACTTTTATTTTAAAACGAAACCGTTCCGGAACGGTTTCTTTTTTTAAAAAAAAGTATGGGACCAGTAAAACGTAATTAAAAGAAGTAGAGGAGCACCGCTGCCGACCGCTCCCGCCCACTTCGACCACTGCCTGGCAAGGAAGGGAAGGCCAATTAAGGGGCTTCTGCAATTGGACAGAGCGGAAAGCAGGAAGGGAAGTTGAAGTGAACTCTCCTGGCTTACATGAATAGTGACAAGTACAAAGCAATCATTATGTTGCTGTAAGACCCGTCATTTACATCCTTGCTGGGTGCAGTAAGTGCCAGTGCTCAGAACTGCGTCCTGGGGCTGGGCCTCTGCAAGCACAGGCACAAGTTAAGCACTGGTTATTACTTTGTTTCCCTGATTTTTCCGTTTCCTGACTTACCCTCATGCTCCCCATGTGTCAATGATCATTGTCTCACTGTCGTAATCTTTTCTCATTATCGGTTCTGCAGCGGTGGCCGAAGGCTTAAAAGGCTGATTTGCCATTTTGAAGCCGGGCAGAAGTTGTGGGCAAGCTGCCTGGCTCTGTGATGAGGGCTTCAGTTTTCCTGAGGCCGGCAGGAAACTGAACAACGGCTCTGAGATTCTCCCATTGCTCTCCGGCAGTGCCCAAAAATATGTTTCCCTCTGGCCCGTGAGCATTGACTTCTATAAAAGCAATTGTGATCACACTCCCATTCCCACTGTGGTGCGGCCAACCACTCAAGATACGCTCCCCAAGAGTTATCTTTGGATGCAAGTTCCTCTAGGGTTGGGAAGTGGAGATGAAAGGGCCACCCACGGCATCCTATAGTGGGCAGTGGGGATAGGGCATAGATGGCAAGCCCTACTACCCTCATACCAATTAGTCTGGGGTTGCCGCAGAAACTCGATTGCTAATGGCATAACACCAGAGGAACCACGATTAAATACATGGTCTGGGTTTGGGATCTTTCCCGTTAGTGGGAAAGTGTGTTGTTGGGTGGACTGGGCCCTGGACCACAGGCATGTCGAACTGCCCCTGGGGTCACTATGCCTCTACTGAGGATTACTAATATCGGGACGAATGCGTATATGGTTTGAGACAGGACAGACTTGGAACTAAGGAGGTGCTCTGGGAAAACCCCATATACAACCTCCATGTTGCACGTCACGGGGGGCGCGCGTATCGCTAGTGCCGAATGCCCCGGCGAGCAGCAAGAGAGGCTGATCTAATTTGACTTCCTAACAGCCTCCACCCTCATGAAGTTTCTTAAACTGGGAAGATGTGGGACATGCAGGCATGTGAAATGATTTACATGCACTAACGTACATCCCACACAAGTGCAGATTAACATGGGTGTCAAATGAAATGTGTTGCTCCTTTTCACGGCATTGGAAATGGTACCATTCATTTCCCTTTCACTGTCCTCTGTGACTTACTCCCTTATAGAGGTGGGCCAGCCTGGCGAGGTCTTGGCCGGCACCCGCTCCAACAGGGGATCCAGCCCGACCCTCCTTTCGGGCCGGTACTCCCGGATGCCACGGGCCCCACCATGGCAGCCCAGTACGCCGCGCGGGCAAAAGGGAAAGAAATGCCCATGTATGAAAAAAATAAACATGGCGCTGATGGTGGCTCGCCAGGAAAGCGTTTAATGTTTTCCCTTTTTCTGGAGGAGCCAGGGATTTCATGGGCTCGGCCCTTGGTGGGCTCCTAGAGCCAGGCCTACCACCAGGCTCGGCCCTGGATCGGCCCTACCCATGACATCCCTGGCCCCCTCAGCTCTTCTCCCTTAGTTAACCAAGTGTAAATTGCTGATGGAGGAGTGACTACTTTACTCCCCTTTCTCTTACGTCTTACAGACTGCCTATGTGTCTTATTATATAGTTCAACCACATGGCTTGAAGGGAGACAAGTGTTTGGAGCTCCCATTCAGTCTCAGACAGCTTTAGAGTGGCAGGAGGTCGCTGCTGGTGGCAGCCTTAGAATAGTTGGGGGAAGGCTTCCTAAAAAGTGCATTTAGAGTAGTTCCTGTAGTAAGGGGAGGGCGACTGGGACACAGTCGGAGAGGGAGATGTAGAGTTTTGTTTTCAATATGCTAGATGACGAATTCAGTGTGGGTAGACAGCACAGGGACCATCACCAGAGATTTGGTGAGGAGTGTCTGTCACTTGAAGTGAGTGGACAAGGCACAGGTCACAGTGCGACACTTGGGAGGAAGAGCGGCCCAGTGGTAATCTCAGTCTAAAGTTGTAACCATGCTCGTCCCCGTTTTTTGAAAACGCCCCCTTTCTTTGTTTTTCGACCTTAATCCTCCCCACCCACTTATTTCCGAAAACAAGGAGTAGGTAACATCCATTACACCACCCAAGAACGAATGCCACCCATTTTCCATCTAGATTCCTTTTTGCTTGTAATACAGGCCTAGTGGCTTCCTTTCCTTTCATGCCTTTTTAATGGAAATTGGCATTTGTCCCAGGTGTGGTATGGTATGTGGGTTTGTTGTTCTCGATGGGATCTCAATGGGATCGGGATTGCCCGGGTTTTTGAGCCTCAGCTAAGAACGTCCTTTTGGCTGTGTTTTGCCTAAGAATGTCTTTTTTTATTGTAGTGGTTTTGTCTCACTGAAAATTGCGTTCATTTTACGGTTTTCCATAAACTGGGCCTTACAAGTAAATACCTAATTGCACAAGTGGTTCAAGTTTATTTTATTTATCAAATTGCTTTAAAGTGGGAATTCCTTCTGATCATTGTGCGTGGCTGAGAAAGTTCTAGATGCTGCATTTGAATGAACGCTCCGTGAGTGACATGCACAGGTTTAATATGAAGGCTACTCAAGGATACACGAGCGGATAACAAGCATCATACACACACCATGTCCCCTTCGTGGAATCATTGACATAAACCGCAGTGAAGTAGTGTAGGTGCAGCACTTCAGTTAGTAGTGTGTATGGCTTCGTCGTATGACTCCTACACCACTTGATATTGTGCTAGCGCCCTTTACTCCCTGACATCAAATTACGGAATAACGCTTCATTGGGCAAGTTCTTCTATCAGAGCTTTCACACGTTGCAATGTATACTTCCTCAAAGAAAATCACGTTTCTACTTCTCTTTGACCCCCTAGTGTCATTGGAGATTGTACCACTGTTTCTCATAGGGAGCTCGGGTCTGTCTTCCAACTGGTACTTGGCCCCTAGGTGAGTTGCTCTGCTTTGATCCATGGTTTCTTGAGCCCGTGACCCCTCTGGTCCTTGGCTCCCTTGCATAGTTTCCAGGTAGCCCTGCGTCATGTGTGACAATGTGGACCAGTCTGAGAATTTCCTGTTGAATGCTGGACTGCCATTTTTGTCCTTACTGTGATGAGTATGGGCCTATAAGTACCAGCATGCTACAGAAAACCTAGGCCTGGCTCATGGTATAATGCATAAGACGGTCCCACTGGGCAGCTATGCCCTTGTGAGTTGCTCCTCTAGTCTGTCGCGCCTCTGGTCTTTGACTCCCCGGTGAGTCATTCTCCTCTGGTCACTCACCCTTCTGGTCTTTGGCAGGCCGCTGTCCTCTGGTTCTCGGCTCATCTGGTCCATCAGACCTCTGGTCATTGGCTCCCCTGTGAGTTTCTCATCTGTTCCATTATTTCTCTGGTGCTTAGCATGTGGTGCCTGCTTGGCTTGGTCAGTTGCTAGTTGATGGTCCAAATCCAACAACAGTATACTATTATCTCATGTAAGATTGAGTGCTGCCATACTTGCGAACATGCCTCGTTCCATTTGCGATATGCTAGTTCAGTCCTGGGTTTAACTTTGCATTCTGGCACTTGCAGTTCCAGATTTCCATATTATAAATCCAGCACTAAAAGTACCAGAATACAAAGTAAGAACCAGGACTGGACTAGTTGCTGGTGTGGGGCATGTTGGCATGTATACAGTGCTACAATGGGAGTGTCTGAGGAGTCAGTGGGCAGTCATAAGGGAGGTCCTGGGAAACTTACTAGAAACCGTGAGCCCTACATTATTTTGCCATGGCTCAGTGTCACCTGATTTAGCAAGAGGTAGCCTAAAACTACATATGACATAACAAGGCATTGATGTAAGCAAATCAATGTGACCAACTTTGATGTTGTCAAAGTGAAAAAGGTTGTCCACAGTTATTAGCTGGTCTGTTGTGCAAGATATGGTAACAGTAAACACCTGAAAGTCATTCTGTATCCCACCCTAACCAACAACACATCTATAAACACAACACCGCCACAGAAACAACACAGATTGCACAATGGAATGTACACCAACAAAAGGCATGTGTACACCTTCAATTTCCCTAAATATTATCTAGCTCACCTCAGATGCACAAACTCAATCCCCCACTCTCCTCAAACACAACTCCGACAGACAGCGCAATCACATAGACCATTTACGTTACCAGCCTGCAGGGCCCATTATCTACTGCTCCAGTCAACTCACAAGATAAATAAAACATGCACACCCCAGAGTGTCCTATCTTCTCGTGTCTGCACACATCAACATTGCTACAAAGCAACCTTGCCCAGCTCCTAAATTAGCCCCGTATACCACCTCCTGCATATCCTGAAATTCCAAGAAATAGTGAAAACCGTAGACTGTGTGATATACAAGACAGAGCATAGCAGGGCAAAACAAAGAGGCCCACTCATTCTCCTGTGGGGCAGTGACCTGGAGAGTTCATGTACTTCAGAGAAAAAGGGGAGGGCATTCATGTTGTCCCTGCTGAGGCCAGTGCTCTTTCCTAAAAGAGGATCAAATATTTGCCCAAGGTCACACACTTTGATTAAACAGTGAAGCAGGAATGTTAACCCATTGCACAGTTTAGGAACTTGAACACATACCTTTCATGCTGCACTTGCTACAAATATTTACATTTTGTATTTCAAGGCCCACATTAATACTGCCTTACACAACAGAGCTCTAAAACTTCCCATAGACATGCTTGAGAAAGCCATCAGCTCCTGTGTTTTCTTAGAATTATGAGACTTGTAGTTTTCCTACATTTCAAGTAGGGGGAGAAAACGTCAAATTCCAGAATCCAAAAGGGAAAAAACAGGAATAAATGGTCTTCGCACGCATTGCATGGTAACTTGAGCACTCTGACACATTGTTTTGCAAAATACACATCTCCTATTAAAGCAACCTTTCAATATATTCTTGGAGAAACCCGCTCAGTCAAACGATTATAGGTTTTGCTTCATTTTTCAATTAATGAACGGAAAACTAGAAGTCGCAAAATGTAAAATAATGCAGACCTGAAATAAATGTTCTTTTTACACTACTTTATTTTATTCACTCTGAGAATTGCTAATAAATGCTGTGTAGCAACGTAACTTGGATGAAGAATGGTTATCACAAACTTGTGGCTTGCTATTGTGCGATACAGAACAATCCCTGCTTTGCACGTCAGTGTAGCTGAGCTCCTGGCCAACCTTTCAAAGGCGGCTTTCTCTTCTGCATATGTTTAGGCCTTTGGTGTTCATGGGGCACCTAGGGACTAGGCAACCATCTGTGAGGGGCCTTTCAGATGCGAATGTCCCATCAGTGCATATGCACAAGGAGGGAGCACCTGGGAGCAAGACAAAGGAGCCATTACAGTTGATAAAGGGCTGCCTGCAGTCCAGTGCACACGGTCTGTGGAGCCGTGGCCTGCAGTGGGCTTAGCTGAAATGTAGACAAACCCAATAGCATGCATGCATGCATTGCACATGCACAAGGAGGGAGCACCTGGGAGCAAGAGAAAGGAGCCATTACAGTTGATAAAGGGCTGCCTGCAGTCCAGTGCACAAGGTCTGTGGAGCCGTGGCCTGCAGTGGGCTTAGCTGAAATGTAGACAAACCCAATAGCATGCATGCATGCATTGCACATGCACAAGGAGGGAGCACCTGGGAGCAAGAGAAAGGAGCCATTACAGTTGATAAAGGGCTGCCTGCAGTCCAGTGCACACGGTCTGTGGAGCCGTGGCCTGCAGTGGGCTTAGCTGAAATGTAGACAAACCCAATAGCATGCATGCATGCATTGCACATGCACAAGGAGGGAGCACCTGGGAGCAAGAGAAAGGAGCCATTACAGTTGATAAAGGGCTGCCTGCAGTCCAGTGCACAAGGTCTGTGGAGCCGTGGCCTGCAGTGGGCTTAGCTGAAATGTAGACAAACCCAATAGCATGCATGCATGCATTGGGTTCAACAAACAGAAACCGCGACAAGTGACCTCCAAATATTATAAGCGACTTTGGGCAAAAACAAGCCCAACATCGCTTATGGTAAGTGGAGTTGGCAACACTGCGCCTCACCAGCCTTTTCAGCAGAGACCCCTGTAGAGATGCTAGTTCACCTGGCCAATTACAGGTGGGGGCAGCATGGAGCGGGAGGACAGCAAAGAGTTGAGGAATTCAACCCCCCAGGTCCGCCCACCCCCAAACTCCAAAAAACACACAGGGCGACAAAAAACGGCACCTTTTATCTTGCAAATCAAGGAAGCACATCTCCTTGATTGCAAGTGAAAAAGCACCCCTTTCCCTCGTTTTTAGGGATGAGGATGTGTGCCATGAAAATGTTTGAGTGCCCTCCACCAGGAGGATCCGTGAAAGCCTGCAGGCAGCTTGTCAGATTTAGCTGGGAAACCGCTACAGTGATTCAGTGTGGTAGCTGGCACACCAGTCAGTGTCCATCTCGTAAAGCAAGTAGACAAGACACATGACATTGTGTGACACATGGGAACAGGAGTGGAAGGAGTTGGGATACCCAGGGGGAAGCGTGTGGGGGAAAAAACACTCCTCTGTTTTTGCTGAGAGGAAGCAGCACAGATTCAGGGAGGCGTGTGACACACCAGTCAGTGTCAGTCTCTTGAAGTGAGTGGGCAAGACATGGTTCATCAGGTGGCACCATTAAGGAGGAGCAGGAGGCTTCGAAAAAAACCCTCATGGCAGCTTGTGGGAGTAGCACACTTGCCTGATTTTTCTGCGAGAAGAGCAGAGATTCGATGAACTGGGTGGCGTGCCAATCAGTATCCGTCTCTAAAGGTGAGAAGACAAGACACATGCCATTCATTGTGTGGCACCTGAAAGGTGGTGCCACCAATCCCTGAGGGAAACCTGTGCTGGTGGGACGCTGCAGAGATTCAAGTTGGTGGGAGACACACCAGTCAGTGTCGGTTTCTTGAAGTGAGTAGACGAGACACGTGCTATTGGGTGACCCCTAGGTGGTGGCGTGGGTGGTGTCGGAAACCCTGAGGGCAATTTGTGGGAGAATCAGACATGCCTGATTTTGCTAGGAGGAAGCAGCAAATATTTGGGGACATGGTGACCCACAGTTGAAACAGCTTGTCAGCACCGAAATGAGCGAGTGGCAGGGGGATACAAGCTGCTCGTGGACTTTTCACTCCTGCAGCAGAACTTACTGTGTGCACTGAGGGGAGTCGGAAGGGGGGCATAATTTCACTTGGTCAGTTCATGGCATCATCCAACTTACGTTCCACGCTCCCATCAAAAGTCACTCTGTGGTAAATGTGCCAGCATAAGAAAATACACGAATATTGCACAACGAGAATGAACATCCAGCCAGACAGACAGAGGTGGTTGCGCTTTCAGTTTGGTCCACTATCTCAGGGGCAGAATGTGGAGATGCGCAGTTCTTATCCAATGAAGGCCTGCAAATACCAAATCAGAGAATACGGGAACAGTGGCAGGAGACAGAACATTTCAGGTCTCTTATCTTCACTGCCCCATTCACTATGTCAGACAGTAATGACAACAAGATGGATGACGATCAAGACAAAGGCTATGCTCCATCAGAGTCTAGTGGGAACAAGCATTGCTGTTGGAAAGCACAAATACTGAGGAGGGAGAGGAGAATTGTACCCCAGATGCTGAGGCCTTAGAAATAATAGGAGCTAACATACGACTCTCTGAGAAACAGCCTTCCTGTCACAGATCAGAATGCACATCACATCATTCCATGGCATCTAGGACACAACCACCACCGCCAGCAGCATCACAGCCCCATGAACCCAGCCTGTGAGCAAGACCACCACGGAAGCCAAAAGGGTGACAGTACTTTACACAGAATAAACAGAAGCCACATCTGGCCACTTGGAAACTGTTTATTTGGATTTTATTTTATTTTTTGCATTTGTATAGCGCACATGCAGCCCAGAGGCATTGTGGCGCTGTTACATGAATGTGTAGCAAAGTTTTGGTTAAGGTTGGTTACATGCGACCGGGAGGTCTCTTAGTTACAGTACATAGGTAAAACATACAAGAATTACAGCTGAAAGCATACAGAATACTGTGCCAGGAAAACAGTGTGCTGAAGGATGGCAGGGACCAACTTGGGTATTCTTCAAATTTCATGTACTCGTGCTTACTAACTGAAGAGGATTTATCTGATTTGACTACCTTCAGAATTCTCCCCATGGTAAAAATGTGATTGTGGGTATATTGTAATTGTAATTGTTTATTTGTAAAGCGCTTATACACAAGTGAAGTGCTTCAAAGCGCTTATACACAAGTAAAGTGCTTCAAAGCGCTTCAAGACAGGGAGGGAACAAGGAAATACAGTAGTCATTCTTAGGCCTTGAAGCTTCCGAATGATCCAGCAGCAATAGCTAGCATACTAAGCCCGAGGCATGTCTACTAGCGACGTGCATGACAAAGAGGGAGAGCAGAAGGAGTGAGAGGGGAGAGGAACATACAGATTAATAAACTACAGTACTGGCCTGGCACCATTTCAGATTGCTTGGTGGCTGAACATCCAATGCGCCTATGCAGGAGTATTTCAAGCACAACTAAGCCAGGGTGGGGAGATGGAGGGAGGACAGACAGACTTGCAAAGATTAGAACATTCAAGGTCAAGCTTGTGCAAGTGCGCAGAACGGGAAGTGCAAGGGAGGGAGAGAGGGAAAAGTGTGCCCAGACCAGCAGGGGCCAGGGTTAAGTGCTGTTAACGATATCATCCCGATAATCGGGAACTTTGAATACTCATCAATCACTACTGCTGCATTTGTCTGCTTGGAGGGAGGTGTATAAGTCACTCTAGGGATACTTTCCGTAACACTCTTCTGGAAGTTCTTAATCTCTTACTGGTGGTCGACTGCTCTTCTTTTTCTTGCGTCCGCAAGTGTGACCAGTCTTTTTTTAGTTTCAGTGGCATTAATTGTGCATTAATTGGGATGAAAGGAAACGTTGTAACAATTCCTTTTTTGCAATCAATCCTCCCTGTCAGTCATGTCCCAATATCAAAATGTCTTCCCTAAGCTTTTGGGTACCGCAACGTGGAAACCTTATCGGAAGACGCCTGTCCCTGTTACTGATAGTCCATTATCATCTTCCCTGCTCATACTGCACTGCACTTGAGTTTTCTTTATGTGGAGTAGCAATGGGTTGCTTTCTGCAGTCCCATGAAGACATTTTCCATGGTGGCATTAACTATTTCTTCCATGGGCACTGATGGTGGAATACCATTTTGCCTTATGAATCTGGTTTACTGCTCATCTATCGCTGAGCCTCATGTTTATTTTTTTGTTGGTGGCGCGATTTTTAGTCTGCCGCCTTGTGATCTTTTCTGAGTTTTTGGATAATGTGTAAATCATATTCCTGTATGCATATACCCTCTCTCTCGATTCAAGGTGACATCTCTGGCTTTCGGTTTAAAAAGAAAGTGAGGTAAGCTTGGCGTTCAGTGATGGCGGTAGCCGGTCTCCCATATACAAAATAAGGCTAGTGTTTGCTAACCTAGATAACTGTCTGACCATTTTTTGCCTACCTGAGAATATGACCCCTCTGTCTGCAAGAGGTCCCTGCTAGTCTATGAAATGATGTCCACTGCAGAGTTTCTGCCATGTTTGAGTTTGGCTAATATGGCAAGTAGCCCGTCTTGAGTTGAATCCATGTTTTTTTTCTCAATTTTCAGAGTTTGATCGAAGCAGGTGAGATACTCTGCGCTTACAACTTCCTTGACCCTGCTAATAGTACTTTCACATTCAGAGGACCAAGTAGGATCAACAACAGGCAAACAGTAAAGGATATATTTAAACAACGGTCTACTGGGGTGTTTACAGGTTAGGGGCAAAGAAAATGAATGAAACGTGAAGCATTGATAATAACAGGTGACTTCACCTTGACCTTAAAAATTCAATTCTGTGGTCATAAATTCCCAAATGAGGTGCCCCCCTTCCGTTTTAGGGGTTTAGGTCTCAGTTTGCAAAAAGGGGAACTATATTGTATAGAGCCGCTAATGTTAGCTCGGTCCCTGCATGTGGGAATCTCTTAAAGTAAACGGTGAAGTGATGGCTAGCCACACTGTGTGACAGTTCCCTATTAGGCCAGGGTGGGGTATTCTTGGGACCCTCATGTAAAATCCCAGGTCCGACCTAAAACAGGGGGCAGGGGCACCAGACATTTATGACTACTGCCCTAGAGCCCCCAGTCAAAGGCTGAGGATTTCATCACACCTTGTTTGAGATTTGATGTCACTGATGTCCCTGGGTGCTGCCACATGGGCTGAAGCACCTGTCTGTCGCTCTGCAGAAAAGTTTGATTAGGACATAACAATGTCATCAATCATACATGAGTTGCTTGTTGCATCCATTATTCATATGTACAATGATATTTTTGACACGCCTGGAGGGGGGTCTGAATGCTGCATGTGAATAATGGCTGGCAGGAGAATTGGAGGAAGCACTGATCACTGGGCACATATGTTAGGCCAACCTGTGAAAGGCCATTGTGGTCAGGACAGTCAGGCCTCTGACAGTGACTTTGTACCTGCCCGATTGGCGCTTTGGATTGCCTATTGGGAGATCCGCTTTGCACACTTGGGCACTGCAGTTACAAATTCACAAGCTGGTAAATGTACTGTTTTGAGGACCTCCTGAAGCGGTCTGTGCTCTATCAGAAGAACACCAGTTTGAATAGCAGCACTCTTTTACCCTTCCAAAATGTATCAAATAATTGCCTTTGAAATTGACGGCAATCATAGAAAATGCCAAGAGACACTTCAGTATGTGTTTTGTGTGTGAATTGCGGCATGATACATATACGTAAGAGAGGAGAATGCAGTGGCTACAGTTCCTGACTCACCATCTGGGGGCCTCCTTTCACAGAGCCAAACCCTGGCAGCGGGCAGGATAAAGATGGCAGAAGGGGTGCATCCCAATAATTATCCATCACAGCTGAGAAAAAAGATGAGTCCATGCCCGCGTGGTGGCTACCAGTCTGTGGCAGATTCCTCCTCTATGAGCTCAAGTGAAGAGGCCTGGGCTGCAGAGCACATCCACACTTGGGTAAAAAAATATATGCAAATGTTTCCATAAATATGCAAAGTTTGTTTTTTGCAACATTCGCTTTTAAAGGAACCACTAGCATTGAGCTTCTGGCCGTTCCTTGATAGGTTGCTCTGTGTTCTGTCTGCTAAATACTGTTATGATGAAGCAGGCTATGTGCATGCTTGCACAAGCCAGGAGGAGAGATTTCTACGTCAGGGGCTCGCTTCATAGCTTTGTATGCCGCCAGCAGTTGCAAGGTCGAATGTCTGCCGGGCCAACTCAGCCTTTCATGCTTTTGAGGTTGATACAATTGCCCAACTTGTCTGAAGCAAGAGAAATCTGGCGCTATATAAAATTCTGATATTGGCCCTCATTACGACCCTGGCGGAAAGGGGTTTACGCCAGCGTAAACCATGGCGCCCCTTTCCGCCTGACTACGAGTTCCCGTAGCGCCATGGTGATTTTTACGCCTGCTTTTTGCAGGCGGAAAAATCCATGGCGCTACGGGACTTGTTGTTAATTACGCCACCGTAATTTACGGTGGCGTAATTAACGCCTTCCCCACTCCCATTATACCCTATGGGGCAAAAATGGGAATGGGGAAGGGTAAATGGGGATTGGGGACTTACCGCCCCACCAAGGTCGGAATGGGGCGGTAAGTCCGCCAACCCCCATGGCGGAGTTGGCAGCTTTGCGCCATGGACCATGGTGCAAATTGCACCATGGTTCTCCGCCAGGGTCGTAATGAGGCCCATTGCAATTTACTAAATTCCTTGTAGGTCCCTGTTTTAAAACAAAATAATTCCAAGTGATTTTGACTACTCACAAATCACGCCTTCCATCCCTTCAATTGCCCCACAGTGTTTCCTTTCTAGGTTTTTAAAATCAATGTGCATATGCGATATACAGTGTGGAACAGACTGTTATGATGTGGGTTTAAATATTATTTTAAACTGAGCCTGCTAGACAAAATGTCCACATCCCCTTAGATCCCAGTTAATTTGCTTGCTCTAATATGTAATTGTGTAAAGATGAGACAAAGGGCCTTATCACAGCCTTGCATGCAACACCAAAGCAAGCAGCAATATATCACCTGTGATTAAGACCCAGACTTTAAAATGTACAGGAATTAGGTCTATCAAACCATCACCAATAGGTAGAAGTAAAGAACTAGAATTGAGACAGCAAGAAGCCGCCTGGATCGACAAAATGGATGCATGCAACATTGGTCTCAACAAAGATCAAGAATGATATGTGTTTCTTTGAAAGCATCAAAATTCACTGATATATGCCATAAGATACTGAACCCCAATCACATAGGACCTCATTCCGAGTTCAGAGGTAACCATGCCGCTATTTGCGGCATGGCTGCCTCCGAACTGGACCAAACTCCGGCCTGGTGAATGGAGTAATTACCGGTCCATTCCGAGGTCAGCGGGACCGTTAATTCCCCATTCACCAGGGCCATTCCCCATTCCCATTTGAGCCCCCATAGGGCTCAATGGGAAGGGGGAAGGCGGCAATAACGGTACCGTAAATTACGGTACCGTTTTTGACCCCGGAGTCCTTTTGCGGGTCCCGTCCTTAACGCCTGCTAAAAGCAGGCGTTAACGAAGGACCCGCAAAGGGAACTCGTAGTAGGGCGGTAAGGGTTTAACAGTACCGGTCTCGTTACCGGTGACCATTAAACCTTACCGCCCTACTCAGAATGAGGCCCATAATCTTTGATTTGTGGTTACAATTACAATAATATGAGACAAAACTCTATTGACAAATTAAGAAACCAAAACAAAACCAAGCCTCCATTTCTAGGAATTATTGAGGAAATAATTTAACAATCGGGTGCTTAAAACAATACTTTTAGAATCTTATAAATTAATTAAAGATGTAATTTCATAACCATGAGGTCACAGTAATGAAGACCTATGTATAAAAGTAAGTTCTTGTTTTCTACATAACCAACACATTATTTTCCTGACTATTACATTATTAACTCAGCGTCACTGCAAGATAACGTCATTATAGACTAGCCGCAGCAAACAGATGCTGGATCGATAACGTCATGATTCATGCACGTAACACTGTGACGTCACGGTATAGCAATCAAATAGCCGCCACTGGGGACAATGTTGTTCTCATTGTCCAGAAAAATGCAAATTAATTAATATTTTGGAATGTGAAGGAACCCCTGCAAACAAAAAACAATACATCTCATAATGCTATAAAGAAATGATCAACTGGTATACTAAGAAAATATAAAAAATGAAGTTTAGATATCTGACATTGTAAAGGAGAGGATCATTTGAATGTTAAGAAATTACTGTAATCAGAGACAATTTATATTATGTGGATGAAAGATTATTGAATCAAAAATTCATCAAGAATGAGTAAAGAAACCTCCTAAACAGTATGAATGAATGGATAAATCCAAAAAAACTAGTTTGTTAAATGGCAAAGACATTTGAAAAATGTATATATATTCAAACACAGAATGGACTAGGAACATGCAAAGAACCTTGATGACACATTACCTGCTGTTATCTAAATATGTTAGCTATTATAACCCTCTACAATGATGGAAAATCTCACGTTCTTTACAATGCTTTCACCCCCATTTTCAACAGCATCAGCCTTCTGTAGGTCTCCAACTTCAACAGCATCACACTACAGACGACTTTTTCCACAGCATAAGGTTGTGGGTAAGCTCTTTGACTTTGCAAAAAGGTCTTGCTTGAACTCCTCCTTCAACTCAAATTAAGGTATATTCTAGCAGGTGGAGTCCACCAGTAAACCTTGCACGGGCCTACACTCCCCACATCGCCAATTGTAAAGATGGAAGGCAGGCTTACAAAGTGAAACATATCTAATGTCACTAAAGCACCGCTGCCGTAGATTTCACTGAATACAATTTCACCTAAGGAGAAGTGACTGAATTTATTTGACCGAAAATGGTAGGTAATGTGGTATAAATATAGTGCATAATAGGTGGGGTGTGGGGTAAGGGTATAGGCTAGGGTAGGAAGGGGTAAGGTGAGTTACAGGGGGTCTCCCCCCGCATTATAAAAAAAAGTAGAAAAAGAAAAAAGTGATTTTCGTTTTTAGGTTAAATAAATTTGGTCACTTCTCCATTAGGTAAAATATTTTTGAAAACAATCACGTAGGTCCCTAAAGCATATCTTTCCAACACCAAACACCACTCCCAAAGATTAATTAAACTATACTCCAGAATCCCTATTTCAATTCTGATTGTTGCACACATAATTCTTCCACTCAGGCCCACCATTCATCATGCAAAAAAACATTCCACCTAAAGCATCCCTTGCACTCCCTTGCATCCCTTGAGTGGTTGTGGATGAGGGGTACAATTCAGAAATCAGTAATTCCCTGCTCTGTTAGGGATTTTTGTTATTTGCTCTCTTTTGGAAAAGGGCTATTCGAGTCAATGCTTATTGTGATCCATTCAGAGATTCAACTTGACACCATATACAAGATTATTTTTAAAACAGGTGGACAACATGTTTCTTTCTAAAGAAATAGGTCTCTCTCTTTCTCTCTCTGTCTCTCTCTCTCTTTCTCTCTCTCTCACTCTCCCTCCAATGATGAAGAACACCCATTGCACCTTTGTCATTGAGTATCCCTCAGCCCCATATTCTTCACTTTGTGCATCCGAAAAGCGCCACAGGTGTCAATTATGCCTGGCCTCTGAAACTAATACATGGGTTTTTCTCTACATGCTTAGTGGTCTGGCACCTCAAGCCACTGGGCCTCATTACGAGGCTGGCGGCTGCGGAATGAACGGTGCCGGTAAGGTACCGGCGCTGTTCATTCCGGGCCGCCACATTACGAGGTTGCTCGCGGGTGGCGGTATGCACGTCTGGGCCAGACCAGACGTGCATACCGCCACCCGCGAGCAGACCAGGATGCTAACAACGGACCCGTCATTAACGGGTCCGTTGTTAGAATCCTCCCCATTCCCATTGAGCCCTATGGGGGCTCGAATGGGAATGGGGATGTACCGGGTCCCGAGAAAAGGGAATTACCTGGCCCGCAAAAGTCAGAATGGCCCGGTAATTCCCTTTTCTCCGTACCCAGACACGAGTTTGGAGGCTGCTATGCCGCTAAGAACGGCATGGCTACCTCCAAACTCGCAATGAGGCCCACTGATGTTGTGCAAGAGGTTCACATACTAGTGTATGTTCATTTAACGTGTTTATGCAGCATTGACTTGACCTCAAAAACTAACAGGACACTGTACATAGCACGGGGCTCAAGTAGGGATGTCGGTGTATACACAATACATCAGGTGAGGCATTATACATAGGTATGAAATGATAATTAGGATGGATGCTGCATAAACAACGGCCTGAACTTGTTTGCATCTTGTTTCCGCAATTCTTATTTTCATTTTCTTCTAGGTTTGACCAGTAAACATTTTCCCATAGACAAGGGTCCATATACGCTATGTAATCATAACTGCATGCCATGTCCCGAGATACTTTGGATCGCTTGGCTCCTTCGTATCAAAAAAGTAATAAGTATTAAGATTGTTACAAGCAGGAAAATTCAGATTTTATCAATGTTTTTAATTAGTTCAAAGTACCGAGGTAACACACAACTACTGACACCAAATGATCATTCAGTGGTTTTTATGAAGCAACAGTAAAGCATAAAACTATTGCATGGGAATTGGTTTAGGATGGTTGTAACATAAACGTCCTCAGGACACTTAATTGGTTTATACAAATACTACACAATGTTCAAGGCAGGAAAGTCTCCTACCTGGTTCACTCTTATATGCAGCCCCATCCCTTGTTTTGGGGAGCACAAGGCCTCTCTGTCTATCTTCTGATATTTTGGGTCTTCTTCTCCCTTTCCTCCCTTGACAAGTGTCAAAAAAGCCATACCCTTCACTTGCACTCTTTCCCTCTGTTACTTACTCCCCTGTTCTGAAACAAGGGCTCTCCCCCACAGTAACATGCCCACTCTTCTGGGTATAACATCCACCCTCTCTCTGTCTTCACTAGAGCAGCCTTCTCCTGACTCACGGGGCTCTCCTCCCCCTCACTGGAGTATGCCCCTTTACCGGGGATCAAAGGGGTTCTCCTCTTCTGTTACATATCGCCTCTTCCAGGGATCAAAATCATGCTCCCTTTCACTACTCTTCCCCTCACTCATGTCAAGGGTCTATGGGCTATCTCTTTCTTCTGATCTCAAAGGGTTCTGATCTCCCTCTCTGGATCACTACCCCTTCTGTGCTTGAAGGGGCTCTACTCTTCCTCCTTGGAGCACAACCCCTTTCCCAGCTCACGGGGCTCTCCTCCGCTCACTGTAGCGCACACTCTTTCTGGGCCTACGGGGGCTTTCCTCTTCCTACCTGGAGCACACCCTGTTTCTGGGCTCATGGAGCTCTCCTCCGCATCACTAGAGTACACCCCTCTTCTAGCCTTAAGTGGTTTTCCTCCATTTCACTGGAGCATACCTCTCTACTGGGGTTCCAGGAGTTAACCTCTTTTTGCACTGGAGCACACCCATCTTCTGGGTTCAAGGGGGTCCTCTTATCTGCTTCTTTACAACTACTTTAGCAAACTCCTCTCCTCAGCTCCTGGCCCGGGACACTGCCTGTTATTCTTAGCCTCATTTTGAAAGACCTCATAATCCTCCCATTGGCTGAGACAAACTTTCAAATTGATTGGATAATTGACTGACAGTGAAGAAAGCCACCTGGCTTAGATATGTCAGTAAAGGGAAAAATAGGAAGCTACACATGGGATGTGATCTTTGATGTTCTGGGTGTTAGTCTTAGCAGTGCACGGTGGTGGCGTGAGTTATGGTTGCTTAGCTTACCATAACTGGCGAATTTCAGGGGTTTTTCGGTTTTACTTTGAACCATAACGTTCCGTTAGCAAAGTTTTGTTTTGTGTGAATTTCATAGGTTTTTAGTAGTGCACTGCAACTTAACCATAACGTCCCTTTAACAAAGTTTTTTTTTTTACTGAATTTCACAGGTTTTTAGTAGGGCAACTTAACCATACCGTCCCTTTACAACGTTTTTATGCTAAAGATCATCGGTTTGTAGTAGTGGCACTTAACCATAATGTAAAGTAACTTCTGACTTATTTACACACCTTGCGGAGAATGCCACATGACAATATGCTGGCGTACAGCACGGTGACGTGTCTGAGAATCCGTACACACTTAACAGTAAGATGTATGTCTCGTGGACAGTGTGGAAATAGATTTTATATTGATGTAGGAACGTCCACCTTCAACATTTCACTTGCACAGCGCCAACACGTATTGATAGTCAGCCATTAGCAATGTAGTACACATTACATACTTTTAGCAAAAGTTCTAGTTATCTGAAAATGACATCAGCTGAGGCCATCCCTCCTCCCCAAGAAACAGAAGCACTGCTGTAACGAAGGAGCATGAGAAACACTGCCCCTACCTTACAAATAACAAACGCACAACATTTTTCGCCGTCCACCTACCGCCCCATATTACTGTTTGGTGCCTCTTTCCTCATTTCCGTTCGCAAATTGCCTTATTAGCTGTCAAACCAAAAAAGAAAGCCGTCCGTAAACAAAGTAAATGTTCTGTTAAGAACCACCTTTCACAGTGTAAATATATATATTTTTTAAATCGCATACACTCCATGTACTTTATATTTCTCACTAAAGGATATAGAAGCAATAAGATTTGCCAGTAATAGTCTAGATTTGCAAAGCAGTAACGTGTGCTACTAAAAAATAGGATTTATGGTTATAATCCGGCGCCTGTGGTGGGCCGGATTACAAAACAAAATCCCTTTTCAAGATGGCCACCATAGAAAGGGAAGGCGGTTGTTCCATACATGGCCCCTCTTCGCTTTCCATGGCAGCCTGCAAAAAGCAAAAGTACTTGCCATGACGCAGAACCTGTAAATGAACATACAGCGACGTACAACGTAGTACCTTACATTTTGAAATGATACACTGGATTTTAAAAGAAAACGTTAACATTTTAGAATTTGTAAAGTAGTTTTATTTAACAAGAAACTGTCAGAGACTATCGGACTAATCCCATTTTCGATTAAATTGTAACAATGGTTCTAAGGGCGCCATTGAAAATGTTAATGGTGAGGCACATGTTGGTCTTTTGCCATACACAAAGTATGCGTTTTTGTTAAAGCACCCGCTTTGTTTGCACAGTGATTTCCAAAACGGTGCCATGACCTTCGGCTTACACCACCATAAATGATGTTATGTTACGCCTAATGGCCAGTTCAGCATATGGACAAAAGGGGCCTGGGCGATCATTCCACAAAATTGTGATGGACAGGCAGCCGGTCACGAGCAGTTGCATCTGGCGTCCAAAGAACCCGTCACTCGACATCTCGAAACCATGGCATGCACAGTACGGCAAGATGTAGCTGGGCAGAAAACTTAAGAGACAATACGTGTCAATACCCAACCTTTAGCAAAAAATTGCAAAAAAGACACAAAGAATGTGGAAAGAAATGCACAAATCGAAGTGGTCAATCATGACAGTTTAAGGAAATATTAGCGTTTGACCATGGGTAAATATAGTGACAGCCTACAAACGCCGAGAATCTGCATTCGCTGTCAGGTTTAAAAAAATGGCAACTACACAGTAAGATGGTAATTCAGTTATGAAGCCAAAATGAATGGACAAGTAAGAAAAAATTACATCTCGTGATTTTAAACAAGACCAAAAGAACGTGCAAAGTGATACACAAAGCTACGTGGGCAAACATAGCATTTCAAAGAAGAAATATTAACTCTCAACAAGGGTGAGTCTAGTCATAGCCTGCAAACGGGGAGAATCTGCACTCTCTGTTATTGGAGGAAAATTACAACTGCGCAGAAAGATAATACTTCAGTTATATTGTCACAATTAGTGTTTCGGTCATATAAAATTAAAACGTGGTTCGGTGTAGAGTCGTCAAAATTAAACTTACTTGATGTTTACTGCCTCCATTGTTTTTGGCCAAGTCAGACAGAAATGTATTCGCACCAATGAATCTTCGTGAACTGATATTGCATGGGCCTTACAAACGTTTTTAAAACATAACCTTATCAAATGGTATTTTTTCCAAGCTTTCATTCCTTGCATTGCTTCTGAAGTTTCCCTTTCACTCAAGGTCAAAAAACAATTGCCCCTTATGGATTCACTCGGATGCGTGGGCCTACTGAGCTCGCAACCAAAAAGCAAATCAATTGACCTTCACTCAGAAGGCAAATACATTCTCACTTTGCAACAACATATGAGAATCCAATCATGAGAACCGCTACTCCCATACACCTCCAGAACCGCTGTTTCCATCAAACAGTGCAGGTGGCGGCCTCAGATTTCAAAACGTAGGACGCCAGTCTGACGGCAATATTATTCTAAATACATTATAACACAGACGCAGTAATTGGTCACCGTACATTGAGCACCAACATCTACTTTACCGTATGACTTTGGTGACAAGAAAACATCACTTTTTGAGTTTCTGCTGCCACATCCCATCCCAGCCTCATTAAAGCTCACCTTCGGAAACAGTATTTCATAAGTGTAACAAGTGCAATGGTGTCTTGTTTTGTATGTGTTACTGGCGATGTCCGCGTACACCAAAACATGAACAAAAGATGGCAGGGGCAGCGAAGAAATCTGACGCACTTCACACTGTTCCACAACCAATCGGTGAAAGTGCCACATGCCTGCGGACATGATGCTACGGATTAGCCAATCGATTTCTTGTCCACGGAGCGACCAGGGAAGTGTGACCGCGGAGTGGACATAGATATCACTACTTTTTTAGACATCTTTTTTGGTCGTTTTAAAGGAAACTACTGGACGGATTGTCACCAAATTTACAAAAGCATGCTTTCGGGACTAAGCCCCTACCGCAAATTTGGTGAAAATCCGTCCAGAGGTTTGGCCTGTAGGCGTGCGCAAAGTTTTTCCGCCATTAAGTCTATGGGAAAAAAAAGATGTTTTGGGACCCCCCTATAACTTTCCCCCCCGGACCAAACATCACCAAACTTTGCAGGAATATTCAGAGTGGCACATATACTTTTTTTGCAAAGTTTGGTCCAGGGGGAGCGGAGTTATAAGCCACCCAAAAAGTGTTCTTCCTATGGAAACAGCAACTTAACCATAACTACACAGACACTACTGTGTATATATAGTTTTGGTTAAGTTGGTGTTTCCATAGGAGACTCTATGCCCTGGCCACAACCACCGCAGCATATCACACTCATATGCCATGCACCCAAGAGTCTATGCCCTGGCCACAAGCACCGCAGCATATCACACTCATAGTGGCTTATAACTTTGGGTCAAAAACAAATTTATAAGGAACAATGTTATAAGCCAGTATGGGTGTGATATGCTGCGATGGTTGTATTTATCATGTTATACTTACTATTTGGTTTAGTAACGGAAGTCCATGTTTTTCTTGTTCATTTCTGTGATAAAAGAAAATAGCATGTTAGTATTAGTATTTTATAAAGACTTATTACATTGTACAATCACAATTTTTTCTTTTTTTTGTTGACCCTCATATTTAGTAGATGACAAACCAGAGTACTGTGCAATTTGCTCAGTTTCTGTGTTTGTTGCTAAAATCATTGGGTATGTGGGAGAAAAAAAATCCATCTTGGATTAAAAAAAAACCTTTTTCTGTTATTCTACAGTTTATTTATTTGTTTGTTTTCAGTGTTTACTTGTTGTTTCTGGCTAATGCTTTATACATTGGATTGTTCCAGTTTTTGGGAGCAGTAAGATATTAGGTATTGGTTTGGATATTGTAAAATTTTGGAGCAGTTAGATACCAGTAGGCGTATTCTAACTGTTTATTTTTTTTATATAATTTTGTGGTATTGCTTTATCTATTTGGATATTTCTAAATTTTGGGACAGTTAGATACCAATTGGCGTATTCTAGCTGTCTATTTTTTGCTCTACTTGAGAGGTATTAATTTATCTGATTAGTTGTTGTAGCATCTTTGGGCAGTTAGATAGCTTTTGGAATATTGTGACAGTTTATATTTTTTTTACTACAAGTGTACTTAAGGTTTAAGTACAGTTTAGTTAACAAATTTTGGTTTTAAGAACATTGAACAAGCGTTTGTAAGATTTGCTGGTAAAAAGCATACCAACTCTGATACTTTTTAAGATGTTGGCATAAGTGAGATGTGCAGATTGGCACATGTTTTCTGTTAATTCTCTGTATTGGAAATGTTGCCAAAGGTTGACATTTCCAATGCTGCCAACAGTTTTACGGCAGAGTTTGTGTCCTAATGTTTTAAAAATAGGCTCACCTTTTACTGGTGTCAATTGAAGAAGATCTCCGAAAACAATAATGTGTTTTCCTGCAAAGAGCTCTTCATAGTTTGTTTTGAGTACTTCTTGTAATCTGAGGTGAATCAAAGCCAACATTAGGTTGGACACCATGCTCACTTCATCTAATAGTAGCATTTTCATTTGTTTCAATACTCTGCGTAGTTCCTTTGCAGCTTCTGCAGAAAGTTTGTAATAATCTAATTTGTTTTGGTGTTCTACTGGCAGGAGTAGTAATCAGTGTAAAGTGACACCACCTTTGTTGTAGGCAGCTAAACCTGTGGGGGCAGTGACAACAGCTGACAGTTTGTTGTTTGTCAATTGTTGAAGGAACTTACTGATGATTTTGATTAAGAATGTTTTGCCAGAACCAGCTTCACCACTGACATACAATAGTATAGGTTTGTAATTTTGACAGTTGCATTCTTTATTTTCATGTTGTACACCATGTGCAATTTCTTTTGTTACTTCTTGAAAAATGCTATGTTGCTCATTATTTAGCTTTGATTGTAGTATAGTTAAGTCTTCTTTTTCTTCATACTGACACATGGTGTTTTCTACTTCTATCATAGCTATTTCTGCCTCATTTGTTATTATTGGGTCTCTCAGTGGTTCTTGGCTTCCTGTGATAGAAGGTTGACTACTGTCAGGAATGTCCTTATCTAGTTGGGCCTGGAGTTCTTCTTCGTGTTGCTGTTCATTGTGCAACATTGTTTTGTACTGTGCAAAGTTTACATCAGTTATACTGCTTTCATTTGCTTTGAAAGCGTCTTCATATGAGTCATAGTTATCTAGTATTCCTTCTTCTTTTCTCCATGGTTTAAAGAGTTGTAGCAGGGACATGTTAATATACTTCTTTATGTTGAGCAGTCTTTAATGACAATTTGATATGATTAATTAAATTTGGTTTGGTGAGTTTTACTAAGCTGCCTTCACAGTTTGTCACTTTGTATTTACGGTTTTGTTCATCAGGTTTTATATTATTTTTGTATGTGTAGTTTTGGGCTATGTGGTATAGGCTCATGGTTCCCAAAGTGGTACTCCTGTTTGGGTAGTATGTGTCCAATACATTGTTTTTTTAAAATGTCTTGGCTGTTGGGATCTTGTTTGGCTATTGTTTCTATATCTTCGTATGATTTTAGAACTCTTTTTCTAGATTTAGCTGGACCAAGACTTAGCCATACTATATTTGCAGATTTACCATACAATGCAGTACCAGTTAATCGATCAGCTGCTTCATAGGATCCACATTCTCTATGGGACAGCATTTTTATGCCCAAGCTGTATAATTTCTGAGACACTGTTTTATCTGATGACAGGTCATTCCAGAGGTCTTGGAGCTCTGTCTTTTCTGATTGGGTTAAGTATGCTGTGACATATCGTGCAACTGCAGTAGAATTGTCTGCAATGTACTGCACGTCTATGTTTGCATTCCAAAAGTGGGCAATGATTGCATTGTAATCATTGATATATTTTTCTTCTTCTTTTATTTTTATGCAATATGTATTTTTAGGTGACTTACCTTTAACACTATGTCTAACTGAAGACATGAGGTTGTTCACTTGACCTGTATTTGTAACTGGTCTAGGGAAACCAAATCGGCATTTGGTGTAGTATTTCCCTTTGTTTTTGTATTTGCGACGACAATATTTGCCACATTTGTGTCTTTGGAATTGTAAAATGTTTGCATAAAGATCACTATTTGCGGATTCTGATGGAATTTCACAAGTGACATATTTTTCAATAAACTGCAAAACAGTGGCATCAATGTCTTGACCAAATTTAGGAGCATCTTTAATCCATAAAAGCATGTGGACATGTGGTGCTCCTCTGGCTTGGTATTCTTTTCTCCAAAAGAAGTTTTGCACTTCTCCAAGGAGAGGAACAGTTTTGTTACAAATAAAATGTAGCATAGCAATGAAGCGATGGTGAAAATATCTTGAAACATTAACAGGATCCTGTGAACAAAGTACCACGCATATTTGCTTATAGATTTGTAAGATTTGCTTGTAAAACCTCATCTTTTTGTTGAACTTTTTGTAATAATTGTGTAGCTGTCATATTTTGAAAGTGTGATCCTGATTTTAATATGTGTGCAACTCCGTAACATAAAGTTGCTAGTTCACTTTCAAAGAGTAGGTGGAATATATATTCTGATACTGATATTTGAATAGGTCTATCATCGTATCTTCCTCCTTTGCCAGTAGGAAAGAGTAGAGGAAAAGCACGTGCTTCTATACTTTTTTCCCATATGCTGATTGGTGATCCTTTTGTTTGACGCATTTGGTACGTTTCCAGTGCATCTTCTATGGTGTCATTAGAGTGCAATGGATGAATTGTATAATGGTCTAAAGTGTTTGATATTGTTGCAGGATCTAGGAGCTCAAATTGACCAGCTTCTTGTGTCTCTTGAATTATTTCAGTTGTATCTTTCAAGTTTTCCTCAATATTAATTTCTTTGTAATATTCATTATTCTCTTTAAGATATTGCAGGGCTTCTCTAACTTTATGTAAATCTACCAGTTGTTGCCAATTTTTTTTGTCTTTTGTAGGTACTCCATTTACCAAGATAATTAAAGATTGCTGCATTGGACGTTGCACTCCTAGAGTGTGCACATTTTCTTTTAGATCTAATGGTAAATACACTACTTTTCCACGAATACCTTTTACTAATTCAGAGGGAGGTAATTTTGCAGTTTTTGGTTGAAGGCGTATTATTGCTTGAAATGGGTGCATTGTTTGAATTATGATGCTCTCATATAAATTAAGTTGTTGAAGGGGTTTTGTTAGTGGATATAATTCCAAGTTATTTGTGATAACACGTGAAGGAGTTTGGTTGTTGTCAAGTTTTGTAGTGCAGTAACTGCAAAGTATTATGGGGTCAGTTAATTCATATTTGTTTTCTGCTATAAGATAGAGAGCTAATTCAAACCATTTAGAATCTTCATTGTCTTCTATTTTGTATGATAGGTCTACAGTTTTTGTGTTACTTTTATAAAAGGTTCTGCGGCAACATACACACACGTGGTTTGGTACTTCAGCTGAAGTACTTTCAAATTTTAGTATTTCTTTTTTGTATGTGTGTAGTGAAAGGTTGCCATGTGCAGATTTGTTTCGAAGTTGGTTTACAGCTAATTCATCTTGTAAGTGAGTTTCACTTCCAAAATATTTTGTCTGGATATAGTCGATTTCTTCTAGTATGTCTTTTGCTGTACCATGTAGAAGAATGTTATTTAAATTGGCTAGTGCTAAAGCAGGACTTTTAGCATAGTACAGTTTATAAACTAGATTTCTTGCACTTGCATGATGTGTTGATATCCTTTTGATATCATGGAAGGGTGTTTTGCAAGTAGGTCCTGTAATGCAGGCCAATGAATTTCCTTGTAGTCCTGTGTACTTGCGTACTGGACAAGCATCCATATTTTGCAGTAGTTTAATTTTTATTTTGTCTTTGCTTTTCACATATTGATTGAGGAATTGGTGTAAAGACTTGAACATTTTTTTGGGAATGTTACACATTGACGTTCATGGCCATTTGTACACTAGATGTTCTGATTCAGTTGAATGGAGGGGTAAATCTATGTTTTCAGGGCATATTTTTGGAAGGAGTACTTCTTGTTCCATTTCATAACCTCGACCACTGCTATGTATGGCAATTGTATTTGTTTGCTTTTGTTTGTTGGCTTCTTCATTAAACTATGGTTATGTACTTGTAGTGTGACTCCATTCACCTCCACAGATATTTAAGAAGTTATTTCTGTTGACATTTCTTTATTAAGAAGTCTTTTTTGTAATTTAGTTATTAGTTTTGTTAGTGGTTTCATTCTGTTTAACACTAAAATAAATAACTTTCTTTTGAGAAGAAGTGCACTGTCTATCAACGCTTCTAAGATTACTTTCCTACGATAGGTTTGAAGTGTTGAACCTGGTTTCTCTCCTGTTTTTATAAGATTTTGAAGGACTTTGTGACAGAAAATTTTAGCTAAAATACTTTTCTTGGTATGCTTACTTTGTACTATATCAAGATTTATAGAAGAAGTTTTATTTGTAGTGATAGTTGATTTTCTGTTAATTGTTTTTTGGGTTGTTTTACTTTTTGATAGAAGAGGCAAAGTTTTTGTACTAGAAACGTCTTCTGTTTCACTACATGACTGTATTAGCTGTTGTGTTTCAACTTTTTTTTACAAATTCTGCTGTAGATGGATGTTTATGTTGGAGACTTTTCTTTTCATTTGCTCTACTTCTGCGTTCCATTCTACGGAGTTGCTTTTTGGTAGGCATGCTTTAGGGTCTGTTGAAAAAAATACAGAAGGTATGGGTTGGGGTGTTCTGCAATGCATGTGTGTTGTGTGCATGAGTGTTTGAGTGAGATGATAAAGATGTATGTAATGGTGTGTGATTGTGCATTGGGAAGTACAACTACTAGGGATGGGTATTCTTGAATTAATGCGTTAATAAACTGGGGTTCAGATGACAGAAAAAAGTAAGCCAGTGGTGTGGAGAAGTATATATAGTATATCTAAAGCTATACAATTAAAACAGTTGTTTCTTCTACAACATCTAAATTCTAGTGGCTGAGTTGGGTAATTTGTGTGGCGAAAAATAGGAATTTGTGGGCCATTCTGCCAGTAAATCACTGTTTAAGACGGGAGGATTTTTGGTTTGAATGGTGCAGAATCTCTATTTTTAGGCACATAAGTAGCATGAATTAACATTAGAGTGTGTTTGAGTAATAATTCAAATATTATGGTAACAATCTACTTACTTTTTTTCTAAAATGAGCAGTTTGCTTCTTAGTTGTTCTTTGTAATTCAAATTCGGCTGCTTATTTTCAGGAGAATGGTCTTCACTGCAATTGTAAAAGAAAGAAATTAGTAATTCGATTTGTATATAGCACTGTTTTTAATTTAGACATACATTTTTTAAATTGAAATACTCAGCGCCTTCCTCAAAACCATTAAAACTATCTTATGACTAACTGTAGGAAAGAAAATATCTTTACTGTGGCTTGTCAAAATCATAATGTACCACTGTATACCACTATTCCTGTAACTAAGCTTTTCCACGTAATAGTGAGTCCATGTGATAGCCTGCTTTTCCACGTAAGAGGGAGTTAATGTCATAGCCTGCTTGTCCTATATAAATGTAAGTAATTATATAAACTAAAAAAATTAAAACCAAGTATGTGTTTGTACAAATATTATTCTTTGAGATTTGATGATAGAGTGTGCATGTCATTTTGTTTCATCATATGTAGTCTATATATTTTATTTCAAAAATGTTAGTTTAACATTATTTGCGTGTGTGTGTGTACGAAGAAATTAAACAGTATAAAGGTTTGTAAGTCACAGTTCATTTTAGGAGAATGAAAAAATGATCGTAGATTCATTTTACAGATTATACAAGGTAAAAGTCGGTTAGAAAATGTGTTCATGTACTGTATAGAAAATATGCATACCTGTAGTTTGTGTTCATGCATATGGATATGGACGAAGCTGCAAGTAGAAATCTTGGAGACTTGTCTAGTATTTCTCGTAGATCGTGCTTGCCAATGGTATGAGACTTGTAGTCCGAGAGATTCACTGTACATTTGCAATGCTGATCTATGATGATGCAGTTACATGTAGAGGTCTTGGATTTGATTGGTGGATGGTCATGTGATTTCTTAGCTACATCCAATGAGGGAATGGCACAGAGAGTGAAGTGGAAATGGTAGAAGGGCTGTCCATGTTACGATATGTTCGCGAACATGGCGGTAGTTCTAGGACACTGCGTATTACATCCGGGGAATTTGGGGTGGGGAGGCATGCAAATGAGATTGAATGTAGCAAGGGATTGGTCAGTAAAGTTTAGTGGGTGTGTTGTGCTAGGAGAGGTTTTCTCAGATATTCTTTTTGCTGAGAGAAGAACAGATAGCTATGGCTGAGTGTTTTAAAAAACAGATTGTGTGGATTTTGGGAGACTTGTGGATACATTGGTTGAAGGTGCATGCAGAAAGCTGTGGAGTATCTATAGATCTTGGATTCCCACATGTGGAAGTGCACTGGCATGGAGTCCGTGGAATTAAGTGGCTGGACTTGCTACCTCTCTGTGCAACTTTGAAGATAGAGGAACATCCAGACATAATTGTAATTCATTGTGGAGGGAACAGTTTAGGACATGTGTCTGGAATTTCTTTGCAATTTGCAATGAAAGAAGGACTTCAGAAGATCATGGACATGTTTCCGAACTCCATAGTAATTTTTTCACGGATTGCACAGAGACAAATGTGGCTTCGTTCTTTCTCATGTGGTCCACAAATGGAGAAAGCAAGGCGTAATGTCAATAAGGCTGTTTGTACCTTCCTAAGAGATTTTGGCATGTCCTCTTTTCACAATGAAAATATTATGTTTCGTAGTACATACATTTTTCGCAGAGATGGTGTCCATTTTACCTATGCTGGCAATCAGATTTTTCTGAGAAATGTACAAAATGCATTGCAACCTTTTTTAGAAATGCAGCATGCATTTCGAAGTAGGTGTTAAGTATTTATAATTTTTGACATACAAACACCTCCCAAAGGCTCTTTTCAGAGCCACCACTTCCTCCCAGAGAAAAATGCAATGGTTACAATAGGATAGCATCCCAATTTTTTTTTATGTTCGCAAACTGTCCGTGGACTTTCAAGAAATAGAAAGGGCCCTGCGTTATTTATCTTTACTTCTGTTTTTTAACTGTGAAAGGCGACTCTGAAAAGAGCCTTATTTTTTTTTTGATATTTGTTATTTTGTATTTTTTTTGTTTTTTACACACGACACACTAGGAGAGGAGGGGAACGGAGGGTAAAGTGGGGACACCAACCACAGGGATAAGAAAGGGCGAACTGAGAGAGGAAGATGTAGAGTGGGTTTTATTTGGGTAGTGTGCAGGTCTTCTCGTGCTCTGAGACGATAGTCTCAAAAGCACTGCGAAGTCGCTCCCCCCTGCAGTGTACTGTGTCACAGTACATACATACAACTGTGACCCTCGAAAGGTAAGGGTCATCAGAATTCTGTATGGCCTGTGAGGCAGCTTGAAGAAGACACTGTCCCAGAGAAGTGTTCCTTGTGGTGACAGAATCAGAAACGGCGGATGAAGTAGAGGCAATCAACCTACTACGCTCTTCGCAAGGTACAACCTTGCAAATGGCCCCAGTGTGGAATGAGTTCAGGTGTCGCTTCGTGGTCGTAGTCCCAAAGCTATACGAACCATGCCTCCCGCGACTGAGCACCATTTTGCACTCATTGCAGGTGACACGGTTCGCACAAGCCTTAGGACCATTCCCATGAACGGTAAACAACCGCCACACCCAAGAATCACGCCGAGGGCGAGTAGTATGGTTTTCCTCTACCTCATTCTCGTCATCTTCTTCTTCCTCCTCTGTATCCTCACTCCTGTTCCCCTCTTCAGGCCCTTGGGAAGGTGGTGGTGGTGGAGGGGGTGGGGGTGGTGCTGAGGCAGATACAGCACCAGGTGGCAGCAGTGGAGCCACAGAAGTCATCAGGTTGAAGATGGAAATCTGCAGGTTGCAGCAAAAATCTCTGTGCTCTGTAGAATAGCCAGAAACACAATGAGAATGAGCTCTAGGGTGTGGTCTTTTATAGGGGTGCTTGTGCGCGGTTCGCGGACATGCGCGCCGTCCGCAAGACAGCTCGAACACCAAAAAAGGTTCAAAAAGTCACAAAAACTAGGTGGAAACTTAGGATTAGTATGTGGGATTTGTGGTATGTTGAGTTTTTAATGAGAAATATTGAGGATAACTTGCAAATGTACTTTTAAAGTGTTTGGGGACACGAACAGTGTCCGCATTCAGAACACGCGATCAGCGTGGGCGCGGTCACATGATTGTTTCACGAGAATGTTCGCTAAAGTAGCAGCCGTCCGCAGGACACCCAATGTACGGACATTGTTTTGCACATCCGTGTTGATGTTCTACGGACAGTGTTCGGGTCCTGAACTAATTAAAAGTGCATCACACGTAAAACGAACAGTTACGGACAGCCATTTGTTCTTAGCACAGTTTAATTTACTTGTGCACAATACGGACCGACATAGCGTCTCAAGCACACCTCCATTTTCGTTTATTTACGAACAATTCAGGACACCACAAGTGTTCTTAGAACAGTTTCAACTTGCTAGCTAACACTACGAACAGGCATAGTGTTCTTAAGGACACCTCCATTTTCGTTTATTTACGAACATTTCAGGACACTACGAGTGTTCTTAGAACATTTTCAACTTGCATGAGAACATTACGGACAGATATAGTGTCCTCAGGACACTTACATTTTCGTTTATTTATGAACATTTCTGAACAACCGCGTTGTCCGTGGACACCTAAATTGGTTTTACCACAAAGAACTGAAAGTAATTACAACACAATATAAAAAAGTAACTTTATTTAACATATATAAACAATTTATGACTGAGAAGGTGGGGCAGAAACGGAAACAAAAACATGAGAATTAGGGTTTTCAATATAAGTGGGATCAGGTGAAGAAGGGATGGAAATCTCATCAAAACGTTGTGGTCCATGGAGAGAGTTTGGGGTTAAATGAATGGGAAATGGTGAGGGGGGACAAGTACAGGTGGGACAATGGTATGTTGTTGGTGGTTTTAGGTGATCTTCCACAAAGTTCTTTAAATCCGTAAAATTTGCCATAAGTTGGTCCATTTTGTGGGTAATGTGTTCGAGAGGGTTATCCACCGCTTCTTTTTCTTTGGAAGTTGCAATTTTTGTAGGGTCTGTAAAAAAAAATGTATATGTTGAATGTATACAAAATAATATGTATTAATTGGTTTATATAGGAAAGTGTGTACCATTAGCTGGACTATCTTCTAACATTTCGTCTCGTGGGAAATGGTCCTCTAGACACTCCACAGTACTACACATTTCTGTGAGAAAACAAAGAAGTAATATGTTTTTTTTTCTAATATAGAAAGTTTATAAATATATGAGTAAAATGAAGTGCACTTACTATTTCTGGTAAGATATGTAATCAGTAGTCTATACGTCTGGTCTTGCTGTTAGTTGTGGAGTGTCTGTGAGGTAATTATGTTGGAAGCTACTTTATCTTGTTTTGGTATATTCCATTTTAGAACATATTGTATTTAAATGAATGGTTAGTGTGTTACATATATGGGTTACATTTCTTAAGTATTACTAGATATACTTTGTATGTGTGCTGCTTTGTGAATTTGTTAAATGTTCCTATGTTATGATATAACAATTACACATATGTGTTATGGTTAAGTTGCGCTACTAAAAACCTATGAAATTCAGTAAAAAAAACTTTGTTAAAGGGACGTTATGGTTAAGTTGAGCTACTAAAAACCTATGAAATTCAGTGAAAAAACGTTAAAAGGGACGTTATGGTTAAGTTGCGCTACTAAAAACCTATGAAATTCAGTGAAAAAACGTTGTTAAAAGGGACGTTATGGTTAAGTTGACCTACTAAAAACCTATCAAATTCTGTAAAAAAACTTTGTTAAAGGGACGTTATGGTTCAAAGTAAAACCGAAAAAACCCTGAAATTCGGCAGTTATGGTAAGATAAGCAACCATAACTCGCGCCACCGTGCACTGCTAACACTAACACCCAGGACATCAAAGATGACATCACAAATGTCATTGATGACATCAGTGATGATATCACCTGGCTGGCTCTCCCTTTTTTTCCTTTACTGACATATCTAAGCCACATAGTTTTCTTCAGTAACAGTCAGGAAGTAAAAATTGAAAAGGTACTATATTTGTAGACTTAGAGTCAAGTCATATCATATGAAACATATATATAGCGGAAGACACAGGCTTAAAAGAGAGCAATCCTTTCTGTGCATGAAGATAATCATTAGAGTTATCAGCACTTTCTCATAGTTTTATTTTTATTACTATACCTTCCCTGTATATGCTCATATTTGTATACATTGTACTCGCACTCCTTTCCTAAGGGTTCACTGATATCATTTGATACACATACATACAGAAAGTAGCACCTTTGAAACAGAAGCATTTCTCTGCATAAAGATAATCAGTTAGGTTATGAAGTTTTCTGCTACTACTTGTGCTTTTTTGCTTACTTCTCTGTCCCTGTATATAATCATATTTGTATTTGTTGTTGTCTCTTTGTGTTTTGTCTGTATTAAGTGTAATTATGTATTAAGTGGGTCTTATTAGCTACTTATTACATGTTAGATTATGAATATTGCACCTTCATCATGTATACTGCACACACTGCCTAAGTTTCTGCATGAGTTGCTTAGTATACTGGATAGAACTTCATAATAGAATGCTATTTGTATCAATGCATTGCTTAATGCACTAATTAGCTCATGATATTTATTCAAATGATTCTTCACACTTTTTGGTCAACATTATAAGAATCCCTCCTGCAGAGTTTTCATGAAAAATAAATGCACATGTGATGTCATCAGTGATGTCATCAATGACATTTGTGATGTCATCTTTGATGTCCTGGGTGTTAATGTTAGCAGTGCACGGTGGCGCGAGTTATGGTAGCTTATCTTACCATAACTGCCGAATTTCAGGGTTTTTTCGGTTTTACTTTGAACCATAACGTCCCTTTAACAAAGTTTTTTTACTGAATTTGATAGGTTTTTAGTAGCACAACTTAAACATAACGTCCCTTTTAACAAAGTTTTTTCACTGAATTTCATAGGTTTTTAGTAGCGCAACTTAACCATAACGTCCCTTTTAAAAAAGTTTTTTCACTAAATTTCATAGGTTTTTAGTAGCGCAACTTAACCATAACGTCCCTTTAACAAAGTTTTTTTACTGAATATATATATTTATTTTTATTTTTTTATATATATATATTTATATTTATATATACATATATGATCAATTCCTGTCCTCGTATAAAGATTTTCTGGACCGAATTGCTCAGTTGGATAAAGGATATGGGGATCCCCATACCTAATGAACCCCTTACGGTGCCTCTGGGTATACCCCCTGAGGGCTATGAGTCCTACGGATTTCTGAGAATGTGGAAAGCTCTGCTCCGAGCGAGTAGGATAACAGTGGCACAGAACTGGGAAACACCCTCGCTCCCAGAGAAAGAGGACTGGCTTAGGAAGGCGTGGGAGGTTTACTTGATGGAGAAACTCACCTACATGGCCCATGATGAAATTACATAATTTACGGAGGAATGGGGACAGTTTACAGACGAATATGGCTCGGGAGATAGAACAGAACCAATATTTCTGGGCGTAGTAGGGAAGGAGGAGAGTGGTTAACCCATAGGGTGGGTTGAGAGGTCAGAATCGCTTAACATGCGACAACTGCCATGGGATATGAACGGGGGTTGAAGAAATAGGTCTCTTCCCTCGATTTGGGCACAGTGTTGGCCTTTTGGGACACGGGGCAGTGGGGTGTTGGTTAAAGTGGATTTGGCATTGATAGAGGGCCAGGCCAAGGTACTACAGGATTGTCACTTTTTTTTCTATAACCAAGTGAGGAGATATGATCTGTATACCATGTGAATTATGTCAGTTTGGAGTTTGTTTTGTTTGTTTGTGCTATAAAATGACAATATAAATTAAGCTACAAAAACAGGGTGACACCAGCCCCTGGCTTGGGAGTGCTTAAGCCTCCCACTTTGAGGAAGTTGCAGGCAGGAGGTAGCACTCTGCCTTGATGTCCGAGTGCTCAGCCCTGGTCTCCATTTGGAAAGGGGTGCTACCAAGTGCTTGTTATAGTTATGACCTGGGAGAGCAGACTATTTACATTTAAACATTCATTGATGTGGCAGCAGCAGCAAGCATACAGTGGCAGAGGACAAAAGCCACCCCAGGCAATAACAGTATACCCTATGATGACGAGCTGTCAAAACTGTCATGCAGTCACCCCTATCCCCTCAAAAGATAATTTGAGGCTGGCTCCACCACCGTGCCAGCTCAGGGATGTTTTTCAAATGCTTCCCCATGCTGGGGTGGCAGCGGCACCCTATGTAAAAGTAAAAAGGTCCCGGCACCAACATAGAAAGCTTTTCTGGCCAGAGGACCAGGGTAGATCCAGCAAACTCCGAAATATGTCCCTTAGCCCAGCTTTAGAAGACTTAGCAGAAGACTGAAAGCAGGCACAGCCAGCGTCAAATCCTGTTTGGAATATGTCCAAATTGGCGCATATGTCTTGAAATTAACGGACAATTGTTTGTTTGGGTGAATATTGTGACCAATGAAAACAGCAGAGTACAATTTCCATTCCTCAAAAGGGTTTCTTGCTGAATCACTGACACAGCCATATTTTAAATTTCAAATTGTAGGCATTCTTATGTTCCCAAAATCCCAGTATTTGCCTATGAAGCTGCTTGCCTCGCACCTAAGTACTGCGACGAGGAAGAGGGATGTGGAAGTAATGTTGGGTCGAGGAGCTGATTTTGGGTGGAGGAGGAGAAGAATGGGAGGTGGGGGGATGTGTGCAGATGGAGGGGTGTGCGCTAAAATATAATTGGCATCCATGATAAAGCAGGCATGATAAGTTTCATTAGTGGTTAGACTGGCATTTTGGTTCAGCTAATCTAGTCTGGCCATTTCTTACTGTGTCATGGCATATTTTTCTGGGCATCTATAAGGAAGTAAGTTCGACTGGTATTTAGGTGCAGACAGTCTAGCCTTTCCTTACTGTGGCATCATATATTTTTCTGGGCATCTATGATAAAGAAAGCATGATAAATGTTATTACTTGGTTGGATTGGCATTTTGGTGCAGCCAGTCTAAATGTATTTTTTTTACAGTCCGTCATCTAGGATACAGCAAACATGATAAGTGTTATTACGTGTCTGGCCTACATTGGACAGCCAGTTTTGGCATGTTTTCTCATTGTGGCATTGCATTTTTAATAGCAAAGTGGTAAGATAGCTCAGCAGGTTGAGCGTTCTCTGCTGTGATCTATATGTGATCTGCAGGTCGCAGGTTTGAATCCCGGCAAGACCAACTCAGCCTTTCATTCTTCCCAGGTTGATAAATGAGTACCAGCTTCGGTTGGGATGATAATTGTATTTAAATATGTGCTATTGACAGCGCTTTGGTGAAAGTGCTACATGAATAACAAATCATTCATTAAAGCATTACTGCTCCTGTGCACTGTTGGGGACTTGCATCTATTTGATTTTTGGATACTGTATTACCACAGCAACTTGCAATACAGTGGCTCTACTTATCATATAATAATATAATACCTGACATGCAGCTATAATTCGCATAATATCGAAGTAATGGGTCACATAATGCTTACATGGCATATCTATGGCAGTGCTTCACCCTTGGTTTATTCTATTGTGTCTACCCCTGTCATATCATAACCCCATTCATGACATATGAAGGCAGCACTCTTGTTAAAATGATGTTGTATCTAAAATATTCTTGTCTTCTTCAGTACCTAGTTGGTATTTAAAAAAATGTTTATGCCCGCAAGCAACTTGCAGTGATGTCACTAGGGTAAAGAGGAACTGATGCCATTCGGGTGAAAGGTCATGTGACACCACTTCCTGTGATGTCATGAGGTGTATAATATCACTTCAGCTATCCCTAGCATTTTGGTGAAAGAGTGTCCATGCCCCCTACCATCACGGAGGAGGGGGAGCACAGAGTAATTGTTTTTACCACCGGTGCCCTGTGTAAGTGAAAAGCTCCCTAGTCCTGCACGGGAGCATGGAGTTTTTCACACAAACAGGGTGCAGCCACCATGCCAGCTCGAGAGAATCCTTTCAAAGGCTCTCCCATGCTGGCATGGCAGCAACGTCCTATTCCAATGAAAAAAGCTCCCAGCTTCTGTGCTGGAGCACCCGGTTCTTGAAAGGCTCCCCCATGCTGGCATGACAGCGGCGCCAAACGTAAGTGAACAGCTCCTCCCACAAGGGAAGGAGTTTTTCATTTATGTAGGGCACCAGTGCAGCACCAGCATGGGGGAGTCTTTCAGGGACGTCATTTAGGGGTCGCCAGAGGTTGCAACTGTGACCTCTGAGGTCTCCCTTGCGACCTCTGTGGTCTCCCTTGCGACCTCTAAAAAATGCAAGCTCCTGGGCTGTGGCCAGCACCATGTGGCTCTTTACTTCTGGAGTGGCTGGCTTTCTTGTTCAGGCCCCTTAAAAAAGAAAAAAAAATAAGAACAGGAGTGCACAAGTCTAACATTTCAGCACTGACCCTAAATAAGAAAGAATAGGAATACCAAATAATATGTCTTTCTGGAATTCTATACAATAATTGCTACACTCATTAAAGGTTTATTTCAGGCACACTTCAGGGGGGAGTCACTGATTTAGTCTGTTCTTAAACGCCTCAACTCAGCCTTTCATCCTTCTGCAGTCGATAAATGAGTACCAATACAGGTTGAGTGATATTGGGTGTATATTTTTTCTATATAAAGCGCTTAAGCGTAAATGCTATTTAATAACACATCATTATCATTTGGTCATGGACGTCTGCTTGCATTCACAGTAATTTGGTAATATGGGCCTATACACACTGATCTTGACAATACATATGGTGATCCATTCTTGTATGAAATGTACATTACATTATAGTGATAGCGTAACCATATTTTTCGTAGTGTACAATGCTATGTGATGCCACTTCCTGTTTTATCAAGGGTGAAAGGTCGTGTTCCATCGCTTCCCGCGATATCACTCTGGGGTGGGGTCCAACGACATCACTTCCTGTGATGTCATGAGGGGGTCAAGGGTCGTGTGATGTCACTTACGCTACCCCAGGCAGTTTGGTGAAATGACGTCCCTGGAGTCTTTATTTTTCAAAGGGCGCCACAGCAGAAGCCACGCCAGCACAGGGGAGCTTTTTAAAGGCTCCTCCATGCTGGCGTGGCAGTGTCTATAGTGCCCTTTGTAAATTATATCAGTTTGGTGCCTTGGGCGAATACAGAGGGCCTCCATCCTTAAAACAGGCCTGCCTCACGAACTTCACAAATGAATCTGCCAACTAATTCTATGATGATTTCCGACACGTTAAAAAAGACCTTCTTTCTAATCTGATAAAAAAAAAAAAATTCACGAGCACTTCATCAACAACAGGACAACATTATGTTGATGATTTGTAACACACACTGCTTTTTTTGTAATGTTAAAAGATTATAATCTATTTTTATACAAAAGGCTACATTCGCTAACTGACTGAAAGTCCTTTCAAATCCTTGAAGTTCACTCTTAGGTTAGAATGAATTCCTTTTCCAAGCCGAAGAAACAATCTAGCCTTTGCTCAAAAGATTGGTCTCCACTTCTCTCAGTTGGCTTTGGGGCACTTGTTGATATTAAACACAAAGTTTGCCCCAGAGTTCACCCTGTGCCAGAGCTCCGGTTGCCAACCTGTGGGCCCCTCTACTGTCTTTGCCACTGATCCCTGTCCAGGGTCTCTACATCCTTGGTATCTACTATGCCCGCCCCTTCAGGATCTTACAAACATAATAGTCACTGCAGTTAAAATCATTTGAGAAAGAAGTTGGTGTGGATTTCTGGGTGCTGTAACCCCAAACTCCAGCTCTCTGATTGGGGTGAGTCCTCTGAGGTATTTACATGTTCAGCTAGGGATAGGTTTCCTTCATTGGAGTCACTTTCTACTTTTGTTTAAAGTCCTTTTTTGTAGATTTCGAACTTCTGAGATATCATTGTTGCTAACCTGTAAAAAGTGTAGTAGCATTTTCATTTATCACCCAGTTCCTAATTCTAGCAGATTAAAAATCAAAAACCGAAATCCCTGTACACTCACCAGCCACCGCAGCCAGGTCCTGAATCGCACCCCTTTTTAGACCTTAGCAGATGGCGCTTGATTGTTCTTGGCTGACCAATGAAATGAGCAGGTATACCCTGGGGTGCCTTTGAAAGAACTTGCTAGTCTTCTTTTTATTTCCATGCAGTGCTGGGTTTGGGTCTATGGTTGTCTTGGAACAGCACCATACCTTGACGCACCGGACGGCCAGTATTTCTTTGCGAAAACATTATTGTGACACCACTATTATGCGAAGATATGATCTGCACCATAGACGGTGACGTGACCGGATATAAAACAAGCGCTTTGGTTTAAGGCGCTATGTAAATAACACATCATTATGATTATAGTCTGAAATCCTTATTGTGCTAATTATCCAACACCTTAAAGGTGACCTATTTACAGGTATGCATAGATTTGTATGAAGAATTATTTTGTCTGAACTGAGTCAGGGACATTCCTTCCCATAATGCAAGAATCTTGTTCGGTGTGTCTAACTTGTGAAAACCTCCACGCAGGTAAAGAAAAGCCCTCAGAAGAATGCTAAAAATAATGGCAGAATAATAGTTCCATTGGATCGATGTGTGGGTGAGACATCTTGCACAGGTGCACGATCAAATAAGCACACTGTAGCACAAGGACAAATACTACTGTAGTGCAAAAACGCATGATTATAATACATGTTGCACCAGGGCAATGTTTGCGTTAGTGCTAATAGTCCCGATTTTAGGCTTGGGGTAAACATTTCCCTGGTGCAAAAAAGCATGAAAAGAACACGCATTTACACTAGGCAAACTGTGCGCTAGTGCAAATACAAGCACAATTGCACTTGCACCAATACAAAGTTTCTGTAAAGTGGCTGCTTGCATCCTTCTCTACCTGGCCCATAACTGAGTTTTTCCATGTAGTCCCTTTGTTTGGGCTAAACAACGCTCTGTCTTCACTTTCATTTGTAGTTCTCCTCCCCCAATTCCCCTCACAGACACCGAGTGCAAATGTAAGTGAATGACATCCAAACGTCCTCACTTTCCGTCCCCTTCGGCCCCTCTTCATCTTCACGGAGCGCTAGGGCTGGGAGTAGTGAAAACAAGTAATCCGAGGACTGTACACAAACAGTCAGAATTGCTGTATGTATTGCCTAACAGATGCAGACATTGGGCTGTAACTCTCCTTTCTCCATACACAGGAGGCCAACCCCAGCTCACCGCGAAGAGGGTGAATGGAGTCGGAAGAGTGCCGTGTCCAGGCGAAGGAAAGCCACCCAGGTCTACTTCGGCCCTGTCCCCATCAGCCAGTTTGGAGTAGTGTCTGAAGAACAACAACGGCCACAGCTTAAGGATAACCAAGTCCAATTAATATTCCTAAATTAAGCTTCAATTGCACATTGGATAGTTGTAGCTTTGTCTGTAGGACTTATAAGTGAAGGTCTATGATTGTATGCCTTAACGATACCATTTTTATTTAAAAAAAAACGGAATAATGTCTGAATAAAGAAATGAATACAAAAATTGAAAGTAGTGACTTTTTTCAGGTATTCATTTAACACAACTCACACAAACAGAACTTCTTTCTAGAGCAGGTTGATGCATCTTTCTTTGTACTCTGTCTAAAGATTGATTGTGCGCAAGGCACCTAATGGCCGCCTCTTGCCTGCCATGTGCAATGATGATCATGGTGGTGTATTAGTCTTCAGTGAGATGTCTGGGGAGGTAAATGGAACAAAAATTGAAAAGGATTTGAGAATGAGCACTATTCCGCTGCAAATAAACAATATTTAAAAAGAAAAGAACTAACTGAAATAATGAATTGACTATTTTCTGTGAGGTTAAAGGTTTATTTATTTGCACTTGTCCTTAAGTCTGTCTGCAATAACTCCATTGGGACCACATGAATGTTGTCCCAATGGAGCTGGACTAATTGTTGATTGAGGACAGATGTTCCCAAGCTCTGTGATTTCACGTTTTAAGGCCCACGGCGTAGAACCTTTTTGCAGAACTTGCACTGCACTTTTTCCATCTCACTTTGGCATGTAAATCTTAGACAGTGTATGGAGGGATGGTGCTGCAACTCAGATGACCTTGCTGCTACTGCTGTGGTGTGGCATGGTGGGCAATGTCTGAATGCCGAGGTTGCCCTGGTGGTTGTTGCTGCAGAGGTTGACACAAGGGCAGCCGTTGGACACCATACAGAGTAAAACTCATGTGATTTTATTTTGTGTTGCTCAAGGTCGTTGCAAAATGTTTGTACAGCCACCCTGCACCCCTCCTCTCTTTCACTGCCTGTTCTATCTGTACTCTTTACCCCCACCCACTCTATCCACCCCTATCCTCTTTATGTCCTTTTACTTACCCTACCACATGTTTTGTTCACCCATGTGGGGTTTATTGACAGCCCCTGGATCAAATGAACTGAAAGGCCGGTTAGGCCCAACATGTGCAGTAATACCCTCTTGTAATGAGAAGGCACACTAGCAGACTGGAAAGCCGGCATGGAAAAAAACAATTGCAACGCTGCTAATGTGCCTGGTGAATTCGATGTATGTACTTCTTCAGTTGTAACAAGGAATATGCAAAAAACGAAACTAGCCTGCAGAAGGGAATTGTAAAGGCACTTTCTGAGCTGACAGACAAAGGCCGCATTTCATTTTCAGGTGCCACATTAAAAAGGCTGTTTCAAATTAAAGAGGAATCCAGGTACTGATTGGACTTTGCATGTGATTGATCAATCCAAGAAAAATTAAAGGCTGATTCTACATGGAAAGCATAGCATTTGCAACCACAAAATCACCTTCAGAAATACGAGTGTCTGTTGCTAGAGTCGGGCCCGGTTTCTATTGACAACTCTCATGCAGGGACTGGCAAGGAGTTTAATTCGGGCCTGTTCTCTGAGATGGATGACCATTAACTTTGGGAGAAGAAAGGCTGATGGGATAATTGCAGGCTTAAGTTAACAATGAAGCAGCAGAAAAAGGGAACTGATGCTCCAAGAAGAAATGAAACTGATACTGTGAAATAAAAGTCAGGATCTGCATATATATTTGAAGATTCCCATTTGTTTAAATGGACTGTCATAGTGAATTTTCTCAAGAATCTTAAATCACACCTTAATGGTTCAGACATAACTAAAAAGCTGTTGTACAGGCCTACTTATTAATATATTTATTATTAAAGTTGGATTTTAGGAAGCCCTGTAAACAATCTAAAATATGTTTTATAGCTCCCCAGAAAATGTCCCAAGGCCGAAACTCAGGGAGGTAGTAGTGAATGTTGTAACTGTGTATAAGGATTGGTGATAATAACTGGTATTATTTGTGAGTAAAGTGAGAAAACCGTCAGCCAGACCTTCACCCTCCTGCCGAGAAGGGAGTCATCTTAATAAGTCTGCCATTGTTATCTGAATATATGTATATAAATATGTATTACACCACCCGTGGTAGCGGCCATGTAGTTATGGTTAAATTGCTAAACCCATAGGAAGACCACTTTTTGGGCGGCTTATAACTTTGCGCCCGTGGACGAATTTGGCTAAAACTTTACCAAAAAAGTATATGGGTCCCACTGAATTTGGTTGGGTGAGGTTTCGTGGAGAGGGGGCAAAGTTATAGGGGGGTTCCAATTTTTTTTCCATAGACTGAATGGCCAAAAGCTTTGCGCATGCCTACAGGCCAAACGGCTGGACAGATTTTAACCAAATTTGCGGCAGGAGCGGGGGCTTAGTTCCTAAGGCATGCTTTTGTGTGTTTGGTGGAAATCCGACTAGTACTTTTGTTGCAAAGAACTGAAATGTACGTCGCAAAAAATGTGTAATATCTGGCTCCGCTGCGCACGGCCGGTGGTTGGCTGGGGGGAAGCATGCTGTGCGTCACAATTTTTGGGAAACGCTGCCATGGTGTATCGGCGGACAGAGCGGTGCCGGAAGGGCATGGAAAACATACCTTATGCCATGTGGTGGTGGGGAGAAAGGATGGAAAGGGTGGAGGAGTGACAAGTGGTTCATCTGATATATCTCATTAGGTGGAAGAAGACGGTGGTGTGCCTGCAGTATCCGCGCGTATTGCACCAATTCGCTGGTTCCTCCACAGGCGACTACCTTGTGTGGTGAATGCAAGCAGCCTGCGTTACAGCACAATAGCTGGTCAGCGACCGCTTTCCGTGGTGACTGATGGCAGATCAATTGCAGAAAGGGAGTGCATTGCACATGACATAAACATTTTAACATACAGTGTACTATGGTGCGTTGCGTGAAGTATGGCCGTAGGCCCTTCGATGTATGGGTGGAGGCTTTGCACCAACAACTATGTGCCCTGGTTCCAAGTAGGTTTCACATTGTTGCCTTGTGTGTGTGGTTGGTCAACATTGCATACACTCTTGGTTCCATGGGCGTGCGGATTGTTAGCACATCTTACATGGCTGAACCTGATGGAGTGAACAGTCATGTAGTGTGTCCACAGAGTGCAGTGTTGAAGTACTGTGTGCATAGAAGTGGATAGGGTTGAACTGCATATTTTATCGGCTTCGGTACTGTCCATTGCACGGAGTGCAGACTACTGTACTGCACCATGAAGTATTTGTTTTGCGCACCTATTAGAGTGCTGGGAGCAGGGCCACTGTTGTGAAGATGTTGTGGTTGGGTTGGCAGTAATGCAATGCTATGTGAATAGAAGTGGCTAGGGGTGCCAGACTCTGTGGTATGTTTGTGGATTCTGCTGTTACATGTGTGCATGCATCGCTGTATTATGGTGCAGGGGTTGGGTAGAAGTGTTGCTGCCTATGTTACGTTTGTGGATTGTGGTACCTGGCCACATGTTCGCCTGCATAGCTCTGTGATGTTGTGTTGGGTGTGGGCAAGGCCTACAATGTTGGGTGCATGGTGAAAGGCCATAGGCCGTAGGCCATGCACCCAAGAGCCTAGGACTTCACCACAGCCACCACAACATAATGCACCCATGCAGTTTTACCTCTGCATCTCTCCGAGGCTGGTGACCTTCAAAGAATGGTTGTGGAGGACATTTTAGACGTGGTAGAACAGCAGAAGTGAACTGATATGCGCACATTACCATATGGTGATGGTTATTGCACATGTTGCACATTTGTCATGACCCACAGAACGCCCCTTCTGGACTTCCTGGTCCTTATCGCGACGGGGCTTGCATTCATTGTTTCTCCCAACATGGCCGTATCACGTGACACGCCTCGCACCAGCCTTCACGGCGGACGTAGTACGTCCCATAAATATGCCACGCCCCGCGGCCCCACGCATCTCAACGCTATCAACAGGTAGTGACTAGATGTGTACTTCGGAACTTGGCGAACCCTTCTGTTATCCAAGTTCCTGGACCTTTATTCCCACTCCTTCCAACCTCTCCTTTCCACCCTGTTCCTGGAATCCACGTATCCTTGCGACCGCTTCTTCCTGTCATGATGCCTACCCCCGGAGCACCAGGACAGGCCCAGCACCCCCGGGAGCAGGCATCATGCCCTCGGGTAAAAGCCCAGAGGCCCCTAATAGGGGCTCTTTGGACTTTGTCCTGGCGCCTTTGGCGCCAGGCTCATGTTGGACATCAGTCCTGGCGCCATAGGCGCCAGGCTCATAAAAGAGGGTGTTTGGTGCACTTACCTGACGCAGACCATGCTGCATGAAGCCTCAAGCCAAATGAGGCTTAGGAGGGACTATTTTATCAAAGGAACTATTTTACTTGGGTGGGGACCGTGGAAGAATACTTACCTGGAACTTCTTCCAAGGCTATTTAAACCACGCCCGGACTGCCACACGTGCTTCGCGTTGCTCTGCATCTAGCAGCTGAACGCTCACCGTGCCTGCTCCTGCATCTTGCCTCCAGCCACGCCCGCCTCGATCTTGGGATACCTGAAAGGAAGGAAAGGAAGAGAAAAGGTGAAAACCAAGAACTTAATCTAACTTCCTACCTGTGTCCGGAACCATCACGCCAGCGATCCTGAAGATAGACATTCTTTAAAAGCATAGCGCTACTTGTTGCAGCGCTGCGCATCACTCACCTGCCTCGTGGGCTCTTCACTATCCACCGCGACCTTCTGGGCATTCCGCCACATCTCTGCACCTGCAGGGGAGAAGAAGAGACAAAAGGTGAGCAGGAGGAACAAATGAGGAAAGCCTGATTTTCCGTCACAAGACTTATCTGGCCATATTTGACGGAACCACTCCTCATTTCGGGTCGGCGCCACTCCTTGGCCTGGTACCTCACCCCGGCCCCTAAGGGGAAAAAAGAAAGACATTACTAGAGGGATTCAAAGACATTTAAAGGGATCATTTTATCACAAACTCACCTGAGTTTATCTCCAGTAATATCCCTCGAAGCATCACTTCCACTCTGCACCTGAAAATAAGGACAGATCGCAGGTTAAGAAAAGCAAACAAAGAGAAGACTCTACTCTGGAACTTTTTAAACTGCATACTTACGGCATTTCGCCTTCCGAAACCAGTGAAGTAACTGGTCAAATACGCGCCCCTGCACCAGAAGCAGGATGGAGAGCTCATCCATTCAAACATTAAGGTGAGCCTTGATTGGGGATTTCAGAGGTGGTCAGAGAAGAGCAAAGGGGAGGTGGGAAGCAATCACAATACTCTGCAGACAGTTAATCCCCTTTCTCCACCTACAGAAAGATCTTTCTACGGGCCAGACAAGCCAGATTTGGGGGTCCAGTTCAGTCGGTGTTTCGAATCCTGCGCATCATGCTTGAAGAGGTCACAGCAATCCAGACCAGGTCAGCGCCTCCGTGGGAGCCAGGTGAGCGTTACACTTCCTTCCTGGACGTCCTGAACCCGCGAGTATCCTGGAACGCTGAATGCACGCTGGAGTCGGAAGAGACTCATGCGGGCCTGTACAAAACCCAATCCGCCTGCAAGAAGAATCTTCCCGCGGATCCCTGCAAGAAGCAATCTCACGTGAGACGGGGGAGATTCACGACAACATTAGGAAGCCACATGTGACCATTTGCGTTTGCTAAGGTTTGCCCTTTATGACACCCGGCCTATGGTACGTTTGTTGATTGTGGTATGTGGCCACATGTTTGCAATCATGGCTCTATTATGTTGTGGTGGGTGTAGCCCATACACCCAAGAGCCGAGGCCTTGGCGATAGCCACCACAACATAATGCAGACATGCGGGTTCAACTCTGCATCTCTCCGATGGTGGTGACACTTAAAGAATGGTTGTGGAGGACATTTTAGACTTGGTGGAACACCCGAAGTGAGGTGCTATGCATACATTACCATATGGTGTAGGTTATTGCACGTGTTGCACATTAGGGAGCCACATGTGAGCATTTGAGTTTGGTATGGTGTGCCCCTTATCGGACCCTTGCTGTTGGAAGTGCTTTAAGATATTGCGCCATGAAAGAAAGTCTGCAGCAAGACACATTTCAAATATGGACAATGTACACAGCCACCCACATATCGGTCACCACACCCAACGCAGCGTCATGCAGCCATGCATGAAAACATGTGCCCACAGTGAAAGTCGGCAGGCTCAATAGCAGCTGGGGAGTGCATTGCAGATGACATGAGCATTTAAATATTGGGTGTACTATGGTGTGTTGTGAGGCCCTAGCATCATAGATGCATGGCTGGAGCCCTTGCACTGACAGCTATGTGGCCTGCTTGCAAGTAGGTTTGCCATTGTTGCGTTCTGTGTGTGGTTTGTGAGCATTGCATACATTGCTGGTTCTATGGTTGTGGTGATTGTTAGCACATCGTACAGTTTTACGTCCATGGCTGGAGTTTATGGCGTGAACATTCCTGCAGCGTGTCCACTGAGTGCTGTGTTGAACTTCTGTGTGTACAGAAGTGGATAGGCGAGAACTGGATATTTTATGTACTTGGGTAGTATGCATTGCGCAGATTACTGACTACTGTACTGCACTTTGCAGTAATGGTTCTTTGTACTTACTGGAGTGCTTGGAGGAAAACAAATATTACTTCCTGTACTTAGTGGTGGTGGGTGCCACTCTGGGTGAATCTGGAGGCTGAAAGTGTGGATAACTTTGGCGAACTTGTAACTGGAGGTGGTCTGAAAGCTCACGAGACGTGTACTGTGAGTGTGTAACAGTACATATAGAGTGCTGTACAGAAATTATAGTGTTCGATGCAGAGGTCTTGGATGTGATTGCTGCATGCCTGTGTGACTATTTGATAGTACCTAACGAGGGAGAGCTGCAAAAACAAATGTGGAAAGGGAAGTAGGCCTGTCCGTGCTTTACTGGGGCGCAGCCCTCACTGTAGCTGGGAAAGCACACATGCCACATTCTGCCCTTCTCAGCATGGTTGGCATGGAAATGGAACTGTGGGGATTATCCAATCAGGTGTCGAGGGTGGCCTTCACAGGAAGGGGCGGTACTATTTTTTCCCAATACTCTGTAGTGAGGTTGGCAGAGATGGAGAGACGCAGATTACTGATTGTGGGTGATACCTTTGTGCAAGATCTGCACAGGTATGCCGTGCAAAGAGGCATTGCTGTTAATTTTGAGTTGGAAGGAGTGGATGCTTTCTGGGGCACTGTCTATGAGAGCAGTTTCGACAGTATGGTTGAACTTTACAGATGTGTGGCTTCTGTCGGTACTGTTGATGTTGTTGTGGTGCATTTTGAAGGTCAACATTTGGGGTACATGACGTGTCGACGTTTGCTCCGTCACCTGAAGAAGTTGATGAAAGCAGTGCTGCAGATTTTTCCCACTGCCAAGGTGGATTTCTCAAGCATACCACCAAGAGGAGCATGGGACCATGCCGGTGTAATTTGTCTCCAGCCAAAGTTCAGAAGGTTTCTTATAAACAGAAGCATGTGTCAGTTCATGTGCAGTGCTGGGATGTTCTACACTGACTATAACATCATTAATGTGCTAAATAAGCACTGGTTCCATGCAAATGGCATTTCTTTGACCACCATTGGCAATGCTGTGTTGTTTTACCCTGCAAGAAGCGTTGAAGAGAATCCTGTAAAAATGTAATGAGGAAAAGGAAACAGAAACTGAGATAAAGAGCAAAAACAAACAAAAAAAAGCTCTTTTCAGAGCCGCAACTACAGACGAAATCCCCTACCCTGATAGAAATGTATTCCCCCACTCCTGGCGATGTGGATGAATCTGGATGCAGAAGTCTTGGATAGTGTTACTGAACTTTGTACTGGAGGTGCTTTCGATTCACACGACACTTGCAGTCTGAATGTGTAACGGTACATATGAAGTGTTGCACAGAACTGACAGTGTTAGCTGCTGATGTCTTGCCTGTGATTGGTGGATGCGTGTGTGACTATTTAACAGTACCCTTTGAGGTAGTGGTGGACAAAAAATAGTGGAACGGGAAGAAGGACTGCTCCTGCTTTATTAGTGCGCGGCTCTCGCGGTTGTTCGAGAAGTGCACATGCCACAGTCTGCGCTTCTCACCATGCAGGCCAATGGAAATGGGACTGTGGGGATTATCCAATCAGATACTGAGGGTGTGGTTCACAGGACGGGGCGGTATACTATTTTTCATTACTCTGCGTATTGAGGAGGGATGACATGGAGAAACGCATTGTATTGATTTTGGGTGAGGCTTTTGTGGTAGATCTGCACAAGTATGCCCAGGAAAGACACGTTGATGGCGATTTCAGTTTGGAAGGAGTGGACGCATTGTGGTGCGCTGCCCATGTCTGCAGTTTCAGCGTTATGCTTGACCTTTGCAGACAAGTGGCCAGTTTTGCTACAGTGCAAACATTGTCGTAGTGCATTATGGCGGCATGCATTTGGGTTACATGACTTGTTCACGTTTGTGATCAACTGAAGAGGTTGATGAAGGCAGTGAAGAGGCTTTTTCCCACTGACCAGGTGGTTTTCTCTACCATAACACCAAGAAGAGTATGGGATTAACCTAATGTATGCTGTTCTCAGCCAGAGGCTGGAAGGGGTCTCATCAATAGAAGCATGTGCGATTTATTGTCCGCTCGTGGGATGTTCTTCTGAACCATGACATCATTCATTCTCGAAATGCAGTGTTTTTCCATGCAAATGGCATTTCTTTGTCCAGCATTGGTGATGCTCTTTTGTTTGCCCATATACAGAAGGCATTGAAAAGTTTATTGTAAGAATGTGAGGAGGAGAAGAAAACAGAAAACCCTATAAAAAACAAAAATAAAGGTGTTTCTTTAGAAGCATCTAAAAAAGAGGCTCTTTTCACAGCCACCACTGAAGATGAAATCCCCTACCCTGGTTGCAATTTATTCCCCCTCGCCCGCACACAGCACGAAAGCCACATACGGCCCTTTTGAGGATGGCAGGCATGGAAATGGGACTGTGGAGGCTAAGGGATTGCGCAGTAACATTTCTGGGTGTGGTGTCTACGCAGAGGAATGTTGTTCAGAACAGATAGTGTTACTGTCATGGTCATCGGGCCAAGGACACAGACCTTACAGGGTCACACACACAGGGGGCCCAGATGGACACAGTCCTGGCACCTTTGGCGCCAGGCTCATAAAGAACAATAAACGAGACATTCATTTGGGTTAAAAATACCTTTATTATGGACATAGCACCGCATTTCGGGTGCATCGTGTATTTAACTTTGGAACTTTCATCTTTAAAGCAGCCCCACGTGCACTCTTGGGTGGGGCTACTGCTATTGGATTGTCTGGCACGTGCTGACTAACTAGGAGTGGTAGGATGTGGCAGGCAAGCCAAGCCTAGTGGGCATGCCCACGATCACAGCTATATAAGCTGCTCCGATCCCTGAGGCAGACACTTCGTGTTATTGTGCACTTCCATGCAGCGTGACGCTCACCACCGCCTGGGATTCAACTTACCTTGGAACTCCTGTTTCCGTCTCCATACTTACCACCTGGGGATCCTGTTCTCACCTGTGTGTGTCTTCGTTGACATCGCGGCTCACCTTCAAATCTTCCGGACGCAGACATCTTGATCTTGGCACCGCAGCTCACCTTCAAATCTTCCAGAACACCGACATCTTCATCTTGGCACCACGGCTCACCTTCACATCTTCCGGGAAGCTGAAATCTTCATCCTGACACCGCAGCATGACACGCTCCATTCGCGGCCTCAGCACCAGCAATTAAAAATGAAAGGCAAGGTTAGACACTTAACAGACATTAAGTTTAAGGTTGCGCCACCACCAAACCTTGTGCTTTCCCTTAAACCATCACTCACCTGTTGTCAGACATTGCGGTTTCATCCATCTTCATGCCGACCGCGTTCCGTGCCTCCGTGCCTCCACAGCTGCTTTTGGGCCGCATTTCCATCTATTTGGAAGAAAACAGAAGGGAAAACGTTATTCGGGGATTAACAATAACATTGAGAGCAATAATACCAAGATAGAAAACAGAAAGGGGAAAAGACAAGAGACATTGTGAGAAAACAGAATGGGGAAAAGACAAGAGACATTGAGAGACACTTATCACTAACCAGGAGGGACCTCGGAATAGGGAGCAAAGGGATTACCCAACTCGGAATGAGGCCCATAGAGTTAATGATTTAAATGACCTTTGAGTTAATGGGTGCAAGAAGTTTGTTTTTTCTTAGATACTAAATATATTTGTCTCTAAAAGTACTGTTTATTTGTTCGTTACAGATGCATCTGTGTTATTCAAGAGCAGTCATTCAATTTGTGACGTTTTGGGTTTTCTTTCTCATGCCAGAGTCCAAAATAATTCTGTTGATATTGTTGCGGCGGGTATGTCTCAGGAAACAAATCCTGGAAAAATGGTAAAAAAGAAAAAAAGAAAGAAAATGGCTTCAGAATCATGGTAACGTAATTCTCTGGCCGTGCTAATGTGTATAGGCAAACATGAGCTGCAACGCTAAGCATTAATTAGCTCAAGAGGGAAAATTAGCCAGTGACCGAAGGGGAACGACTAATGTCCAAATAGTGCCTTGAAACCAGATTAAAATGTGGTCTCATGGTGCATGATATTTTTCAATAGCGCATTTGAATGCGCGTACAGTACTTTTCTTCGTGTTCATAGTTCTCAATAATGGTTCTGAGACAGTGCCTACGCAGTCGTCGTAACGTACATTGCTAGCTATGCCATAAACTCAAAAAGAGATGATTGACCCGTACCTGAAAAGATCAAAGGCACCTGTTGTCTAAATAATGGCGTGAGACTGGATTAAAATATGGTCTACTGATGCGTAAAATTCTAAAATAACGCATTTAAATGTGGTGCATAATGCTTAACTTTATGTCAATGGTTCTCATTAATGGTAGATCTGGCAGTGCAGCAGTGATTCAACTCACACGTTGACTCGCAAAGGAGTATGTCTAAAATGCCTTCTTCCTGTTGTGACGTAGCCTGATCCTGATTGGTTAGTTACTACCTGTTTGAGCCTGTGCATCTCCTGATTGGGTACTTGTATAATTTCCTATCAATACGTAGCCCTGTAACCAAGGCAATGTGTAAACAGTTTTTTCGTTAATGTGGCCGTCGCATTTTGGAAAAATTGTGAATATTTTCTTGTTATTTAACAAACAAGAAATGATTATGATATATATTTTTGCAGCCACCATATGTCCAATTTAAATATTGAGCTTCAAACGTTAAGGATCGAACAGTAAATACCGCTCATGTCCTAAGGCGCCGGCATGGGGTAGACACCTAATATGTATGATGAATAGTTTAGCTGCTCTCTGCTGTAGCATGAATTGTTCGTCACTCATGGATCGGATTCTGTGTGGTCGTACATAATTTAACCGCCATAATTTTGCAAAAAGAAGATCTTACCGATACGAAACAGGAATCGGCTCGTTAGGATTTCTAATTGTAACCATATCAGTGTGATTGTAATTATCGCTTAAAGACCAGATATAAAGCTTGATAACCAACAGGATTACTGTTGATAGTGTATAGACTTTCCATTGGTAGCGGGTTAGACCTTCACCCAACAAACAGTATATGGGGTGAGGATGCCCAATAGAGATAAATTAGGACTGCTGTTGACACGGGTGAGAAGCCTGGCTTCGCCAAGAATTTAAGTGTTCTTAGAGGGGTGGAATAAATTCCTCATTAAGTCCTTTAGTATGTGTTTCCATCTGATAGATCCAACGCGCTTCCTTCTCAAGCAGGCATCTGGATGTATTGGTCGAGTTTTTTACTACATCCAGCACCCACCACAGAATGTCATTGGGTGAGTGTTTTAATGTCAGGTAATGATTTACAAGCGGTGCTGTAGTTGTTTTGCACCTGATGCGGGACGGGTGTGCAGCTATTCTGATGTGTACGGCTCAGCTCGTTTGTCCCACGTATCTGAGTTCGCATGGACACTCGACACAATAAATAACTTGTTTGGTTTTACAATTTGACAAAAGTAGGTAAAGTCCATGTGCGTTCACCAATCCGGAATTCTTAAATTTTCTTTGTAAAGGTGCATGCTGAGCATGCACCGCATGGATGGTGGCCTTTTGCAGATCTTAGGTCCCAGAGGCCAGTCCTGGGTGACTGTTTTTGAAAGCCAGAGTGTACCAGTTTATCTCGTATATTTGCTGCTCTTTTTAGAGCAAAATGGGGACAGGATTCATCCGGTAAGTTTAACTTCACAATATCCCAATGTTTAAGAGTAATTTTCTTTATCTTAAAAGTCTCTGATCCATGGGTAAGACGCATGTCATTTTACTGTTATCCGATGTCCAGGTTTTAGTTGTTAATAAAGACTCACGATCCGTAAATCGAGCCCGCTTGCGTGAGCGGCTGATTAGTCTTTTTTGGTAACCCTTTCTTTCAATCTTATATCTAATTCGTCTGCTTTTTCATGAAAGTCTGAAAGGTTGGTGCAATTTCTTCTTATGCACAGGTACTGCCCATAAGGAAGGTTATCCTTAAGAGGACAAGGGTGATCGCTGTTGTAGCGCAGGAGTGTGTTCCTTGCACTCTCTTTAAGGTGGAGACAACATTTAAGTTTGCCTTCCACATATTTGTTTTCTAAATCCAGGAAAGTGATATGGTGGCTTGAATATTCCAGAGTGAATTGAATATTGCTATCAACCTGGTTAAGCCACTCCTTAAAGGAGTGCATCTCAGCTTCTTGACCTTCCCAAATAAAAACGATATCATCGATATATCGTTTCCAGTTTGTAATGGATTTAAAGAAAGGATTGGTTTCACAGAGGATATGGTTTCCCTCAAATTTGGACATGAATAGAATAGCCAGACTTGGGGCGAAAACTGTGCCTATCGCTGTTCCTTTTGTTTGAAGAAAAAATGTACCATTAAATTCAAAATAGTTCTTGCAGAGTGCAATTTCCAATAGTTCCATTATGAAATTTATTGCAACACGCTGTTTTAGATCAAAATTTGTTAAGTATTGCTGCATGCATTCCAGAGCATGCGCCTGAGGAATTCTTGTGTAAAGGGACGATATATCCATAGTAACTAATATTTGTTTTAGGGGATCAAAGCTTAAGTTTTCAAAGATCTGAATTGTGTTCATTTGTATCTCTCAAATATGTGTTTGTTTGAATTCTGATGGGCTTGAGGAAAGTATTGATGAATTGGCTAGGGGTTGTAGTATAGAGCCACACCCTGATACTATTGGTCTGCCAGGAGGATTGGATGAGTTTTTGTGAATCTTAGGTAATAGAGTTGGGGTACGTCCCTGGCTGGTAGTCAGAAATTCTCATTCATTATCTGTAATCCAGTCACGTTCAAAAGCGTATTTCACTGCTTCTTCAATTTCTTTCATTGGGTCTTTCTTTAGTTTTCTATAACTGGCCATGTCCTCTAATAAATTGTTGACCATTTCAAGATACTGGGTGTTGGTCATAACAACTATCCCGCCATCCTTGTCTGCTGGTTTTATAACTATACTTTTATTGGCTGCCAAATCATTGAGAGCTGAATTCTCTTCCATAGATAAGTCAATCATCTCTTTTTGAGTTTATGGCATTGGTAGCAATTTACGTTACTACGACTGCGTAGGCACTGTCTCAGAGCCATTATTGAGAACTACGAACACGAAGGAAAGTACTGTACGTGCATTCAAATGCGCTATTGAAAAATCTCATGCACCATGAGACCACATTTAAATCTGGTTTCAAGGCACTATTTGGACATTAGTCGTTCCCCGTGGGTCACTGGCTAATTGCCCCTCTTGAGTTAATTAATGCTTAGCGTTGCAGCTCATGTTTGCCTATACACATTAGCGCGGCCAGAGAATTACGTTACCATGATTCTGAAGCCATTTTCTTTCTTTTTTTTTAACCATTTTTCCAGGATACATTTCCTGAGACATACCCGCCGCAAGAATATCAACAGAATTATTTTGGACTCCGGCATGAGAAAGAAAACCCAAAACGTCACAAATTGAATGTCTGCTCTTGAATAACACAGATGCATCTGTAACAAACAAATAAACAGTACTTTTAGAGACAAATATATTTAGTAACTAAGAAAAATACAAACTTCTTGCACCTATTAACTCAAAGGTCATTTAAATCATTAACTCTATATATTTAGGAAACCCTGCCATTGCAATATGAAGAACAGACGCCATATGAAAACACGGGCACTGACTCTTCAATATGCTGGAATGTGCATGCTAGTAGCAACGGGTCTCTTTTTGGGATAAACTGCTCCTGTTTTTCTCTCACCAACTAATGTGGTAAGATTTTCTTTCAGGAGTTTATAAATAAGAAGTTATCAGCTTACTTAACCTTTGTAGCTAAACACAGCCAGTACGAAACTCTCAGGATTCTTCCTTTTTTGTGTTTGCCTCCCTTACAGGGATTGTTATCCTAAAATCTGCCCCTAGGAAGGTGTGTATTCGAAATTTAGGCCCCACAGGTGGTCTCGTATAGACGTATAGAGGTCAACACCAAAGTAAAACTTTCTGAATTTTCCATAAACTTGGATCACAGTATTTCAGACCCTGAAGACAACTACCAATTGCTGTCTTCTACGTAGGCAAACCTGTCTAAATGGCAAACCTGTCTAATAATTCATCTAGATAAACTTGAACAACTCACAAATAATTTTTCTGTTGTTTCATTGTTTATTGTTGTCTAAATGTGTAATGTTTTTGTTCACATAGGTTGTTTTCACAAAACCGCTTCCTAAAAAGAAAAACATTTTCTTTTGTATTTTATTGTCTATATTTGAAGCATGTCTTATTTTGAGTTTTATTTAGCAACTTCATTGTTTAGAACCCCTTAGGTTCTTATTATTATTGCTTTCATTGCAAACTATCTGCATTAATTTTTCTTGTCAACATGTAATAAAATTGACAAGATTTAATACGTTTTCAATTTCTTTCTTTGTTTTCTCTGCTGACTGTGAATTTTCACAACAAAGGGTTAATTTACATGGATATTTGGGATACCAAATATAAAGACCAACTGAATTCATTTCATTATTGGGGCTAAATAATAATTTTATTAGCAGCTTTTTGGAATTTAACGTACGCATATCATTTGGATAGATGATCAGGTTATGATCATGACACATATGCATGCCTGAATGTTGAATGGCTTTTTTTGCTTCTCACATTTCGACACAAATGTGGATTTCACCATTGTTGTATTTTTTAGGCACTGCTACAATGTGTATAATCCATATGGCCAGACCTGCAGCAAGTGCAATTATTTGGTATTTTAAGTTTTCAATTTCGTTCTGAACTTTGGGTTGTCATGCATAGGAAGCTGCCGCTGATATTGAGTTATTGGCATGACTGCTTCTTCTGTATCATTGAGTTTTTTGAGCCCTTGAACTAACAGCGGACGATGTCTGTTGCTGCGGTGTTGTGTGGCTAGGGCAATTATTGATGTTGGGAACGCCCATTGCTCTTGCTGCTGTTCTTCCTATGAGTTTGCTTCCAGGGATTTATCCTTGTTGAAGATGCATGTCACCCGTCATTGATTTATCTTTATACATCAGTAGAATAGTATATATTTTCCATAGTTCAAGACAGGGCCCTTGACGGCCAACGGGAATACCCTTAGTTCGGGAATACCCTTAGTTCGGAAATGTCACCTTTTCTCAATGGACTCCACAGCCTTCATTAATCCTGTGGGTGAATTCTGCTGCAAAAGAATGTCAGACTCTGGCTGTTTCCACAACAAAGGCATAGACTGTTTGCCAAAGTGAATGGAGTAAGATGCTGCCAGAATGATATGCTGGGCGGGGCAACAGTTTCAGTGACATTATGACAGGGTGTGCTAGAAACAATCTGGAAGACAGGCCTAAGGATAGGCTTAGGCAAACGCCAGTTTTGAAAGGAGAAAATGGACCATCCGGGGGAAGGAATTATCTGCCAGTTGGATAAGGCTAAAGAATGATATAGTGAAGAGTATTGTAGCCATGCCTGAACCGTCAGATAAAGGGGAACCACCTTCCTTTCTATCTCTTAAAGCGATTTACTCCAAGTTTGTGAACAAACTTGCTGACTAGACTAAAGAGATGGGATGCCTCACTCAGAAAAAATTCCTGTGCCATTAGCCCAAAGGTTCTGGGGAAGAATAATAAGAATCAAAAAAGGAATTATTGGTGCTCCTGTATTGTTTAATTCTGAAGAGGGGGAATGCACCTTTATTTACACTTATGCCAATGAAATTGGTCCAGTGGCAGCACTGATGTAACAAGAAGGTTAGGCAGGGACTACAACCACATTTGGCTTCAGAGCACTCGTAGGGGCAGAACACAGCTATTCAGAAATCGAGAGGGTAGCACTTGCTTATTTATGGGTCATCAACAATTTTAAGGAGTTTGTGTAGGGCAGGACATGTGTGGTCAGTAGCAAAGGTTAACCTTTGGTTAACATATTCCATAGCACCGGCATTGGGCCTCATTATATGTTTGCCGGTCCAGAAATAAAGGTGCCGATAGCAAAGTACCGGCACACTTTCCGGACCGCCAAACTACGAGAATGCCGGTAGGGGCGCGGTTCTCCCCTCAAACGGAACTCAGGCTAAGATGTACGAGACTACCGGCCAGCGAGGAGACAGCCATTCGAGGATCCAGCTCTCCATAGAAGCACTAACTAGTGTACAGTACCATGCCAAGCAATACAGCCCCACATCACCATTGTAAATAAGATACACCCACTTGCCTTGATATAGACCCCTGAGTGGTCGAAACATTTGTCGGCACCTTCAGTAACATTAAAGACCTAATAGCACAAATGGAACCAACTAGCTCTCCTCTTTTATTGAATTGAGAACTAACAAACCAACCACAAATTCTAATCAAGAAAACATATGAACTATGCGTGCAGCGCCATTATCATAAGGATCCCACAACCATCCTGTTACTCCTCGCCTGGGGCACTGAGCACTGCCCCATTGGATTCTTACAACAGGCTGCTAATACGCAACTATCTGAAGGAAATAAGTTCAAGCGCGGTAGCCACACTTTCCCGGTGCTCTCATCCCCCCTTTTCAATCATGTTCAAAGATGTCAGAACGTGGCGGCAGATGCTCTCACCCAAAACCCTATACAACAGGAAGCATATACCAGAGAGGATGGAAGGAGTGAATGTGAATTCTGATATCAAGGTGATCTTCCCAATCACGAAGAGTGTGCAAGAGAATGATAATGATTTGTTATTTATATAGCGGTTTCCCCAAAGCACCTTTCATTGAACATGTATGTACAATATACAAATACAAGTTTGCACAACCCCAAAGATGGTACTTATTTATCAACCTCGGAAGGATGAAAGGCTGAGTTTGCCTTGTCAGGATTTAAACCTGCATCCTGCAGATCACATACAGATCGCAACAGCGAGAGCTCATCCGCCTGAGCTATTTTACCAGCTTGTAATGGATAGGTGGGTAAAGCATGAGTCTAACATGTGTTGTGGCTCAGAGGGATGTACACCAAGATAGTACAATATATAGAGAGAGGTTATTTCAGCAATCGTGGTAATCAGGAGATATAAGTGTGTCAAACATGAATTGCCAGCCATTAAGGGAGACTGATCAGGGGACATAGATTGTGACACTGGGTATTCCTCGGATAACTATAGCAATTGATATGGACTTTTTGGTGGCCGTGTATGGATGGAATAATTGACAAGGTAATTGCTAACTGTGAGGAATGCAAGGAGAGTGACAAGAGTTTGGCCCAAGAGCCTATCCCACGACAGAACTAGCAGTTTCTGGAACACCCTCGGAGGAAGTGGCGCTAGTCATATTTATTCCTCTAAATCTGAGGGTAGCAGGAATCCCTATCTGGTTGGGGTATTGGACCTTTATTTCAAGTAGTGGTAGCTGTGTGTTTGCACAAAAGCGAAACAAAGGGTATTCTTAAATTTGAACAGTAGGTATTTTAGAAGGGAGGTTTGACAAAGTCCCCTGTCTGGTTCCCGGGACTTTTAGTGGCATGGTCATAGGGGTCGGGTACTTCCCAAAGCTAGGACATGGTGTGCCTGGAGGCAGTATGAGGAGGATACCCAGGTCACCAACACTTTGTCCCATCATATGTTAGAGGGCAGTAATATGGAACACACCCCCATAACCGACTAATTAAGGAGGGATGGCCGTGCGCTCACCAGTAAGATGGATGCAGACACTATCACTGGGTCCTCGTCGACGAGCAATGCATGCCTTCCCCTTATGCAGATGGAATAAAGGAGAAAGCAGGGTGGAAGCTGACATCGATGCTTGCACTAGTGAGACTCTGTCTCTGCTGCTCGGGCCTGACCCTCTCGTTTATGCACTGCCATGCCTTTCAACACAAGTTGGTGAACCAGTCTCTTAAAGCCTTGGTCTTCACTATGGGAGACACTCTTCCACAGATGACCAATACACCTGACACAGAGAGCCTAATCTGAAATAGACAAAACCAAACAAAGGGGACAAGAACAGGGAAGAACAAGCAAGGAGAACCGATGCCCTAGGAATAGAAAACTACAAATCCCAAGCTCCCCAACACACAACCTATACACCTGAAGTCGGGATACCGTCCCCCAAAGTGGTGCAAGAGGGGTATAAAGGGAAAACAGAGGCTTTCAGTGGATCTTGGGTGTTAGTGGTTCATTTGGGGTCAAATGGTGGAAGGAGAAGGAGCAGGCCCAGGATATGAACTTCCAGCAGAAGACTGGAGGAGATACTGCATTGGCTGGGAGAGACATGAGACCTAAAGCTGGGGAGGAGGGTCAGGGGACTGGACAAAGAAGCAAGTTGCAAGGAGTTGGAGAGTAGAGGCTAAAGAAGGTGAAGGTAGCTAGAAGGAGGTAAGAAGTAGAGAGCAGATTCAAGGGGCTAATGTGGGTTGGGAGTAAGGAGGAAAGTTACCACAGGGGTGACGACGACAGAGAGGACAGCAGATAGCTGCAGGTATTACTTGGATGGTGGAAAGTATCCACAGTGGTGATGAAGGTGAGAGTAGTAAGACTGATAGAGAGTTTATCGGTAAGGAGATAAGTAACAAATTGAAGAAGGAGACATGAAGAACATTGTATGGAAAGTAGAAGGAATCCACAGGTCCACAGGGATGAAGAAGGAGAGAGAGACAGGGGACGAGTGGAAGGGATTTATTACCAGAAAATAGGGTGACACAGAGAGATACCCAGAAGAGTGATGAAAGAGAATTGGAGACCACTGCATAGGAGGTAGGAGATAGCTACAGAGTAGGAGAAGAAAGCAGAGATAGCATGAACAGGGAATCCAGATCGACAAGAGATAGTGGAGAAAGGAGAAAGAGTTTGATGACACAGATGAAGACTTGATACAGGAATTAATCCAAGAGAGAGCAAGAGATCAGGAGATCAGGAGAGGCAGTGGCTATATAGCACCCAGGTAGAGAGGAACAGGAAGATCCTTCTCATAGACTCAGAAGACCGGAAAGAGCTACGGCCAAGTGGGGATATGAGAAAACAGGGGACCAGTTCGAATAAGCTATTGGCCTTAGCAGCTTGGTTACCATGAAGGAAAGCCATAGACATACACGTTTGACAGCTTCTCAACCACCTGACCCACATCCAGGACTGTGGGAGCTACTCTACGCCCTCATTACCATGTCCAGGATGATATGATGCCAACTGAGCAAAGAATGGATGCAGAGAGCCTCCCTGTGTCTTTCCAAAGAGAAAAGGCTTTCAAGACGGGAAAGACCAAGTCAGAAAGGTAAAAGGCAAAGAAGGGAAGAACGTCACCCAGAGACCAATATGAACTGGGGTCTCTAAGGAACCCCAGAAGGGGATCGAACCCGGGTGTTTGCAGTTCACCAATTACTTTACCAAGAGAATGTGTTACACCTGGGAAGGGAACCTTGGAAGAAACTCTAAACTGAAGAAATGTGATTCTGAACGTTTAGTCATCCCTGCATTTTAGTTAGCTTGCAATCCTGTCAGTCTTTCCCTACCTATTTCAAATCATATGTTAAGGTTCCACATTCTAGTGGAGATGGTTGCTGTAGCCAGGGCTGCGCAGGGGCACTCTAGGGCTGATTCTGCATGTAACCTAATGCAGCAGGATTTCATGTACCTCCCATGTGTCTTTTCATTGGTGCTTCGCTCATATTATGGTGCTAATGATCACCTTATCTGGCAGCGTAGGTATTAAGGCAACCTCAAGCAGATATACCTTGCTGTGAACCAATAGGCTTATGTAGTTCCCTGCACACGACAGATGTTTCTGCTAACAATAGGTCTCTTTAGATATGGAGAAATCAAGTCGCATCGAACAACATTCTGGAGGGACCCAGGATCTATTACAGCTGTTACACAAATCAAAAGATGGGACATTCTTTGGAGTGTTAATATGTAGACATGTTTGGGTGTTCATATGGTCCAGGTCAAAATAGGTTTCTTTTTTCTTCTTGCCTAACAGGGCTTGCTAATACTGCTAGCTTTAAGGGGGTCCTCCAGAAGAAGACATTGAAAATGTTATCCATAAAATGTAACTGTGTCCTTCTAGAGTTTCTCTGCTTTCCTTGGTTGTTTCTGATTCAATGCGTTTGGAAACAAACCATTCTGAGAGAGGAACATTCTCTGGGCACATCTTTCTCATTGCTCCTGACAAGTCATGTCAGCCTCTCATCCTAAAACAACTGCGAAACCGTGGGGATTCTACCCGGTAGACGATTTCAAGTTATGAGGGCCCATATTGTAATCCTCTCCCATGGCATTTTGTGTCACTGGGCCTCATTAGGACCCAGGCGGAGTGGGTTTCCGCCAGCGCTAATCGCGGCGGACCCGTCCGCCGTACTACGAGTTCCCTTAGCGCCATGGAGGTTTTCTCCGCCTGGTTTTACCAGGCGGAGAAAACCATGGCGCTACGGGACCTCGTTGTTAATTACGCCACCGTATTTTACGGTGGCGTAATTAACTCCTTCCCCACTCCCATTATACCCTATGGGGCAAGAATGGGAATGGGGAAGGGCAGAATGGGGATTGGGGATTTACCGCTCCGCCGAGGTCGGAATGGGGCGGTAAATCCGCCAACCCCCATGGCGCTATCGACGGCTTTCCGCCGTGCTTCGCGGTGCATTTAGCACCGCGAAATCCGCCTGGGTCCTAATGAGGCCCACTGTGTCACAGCATAGACAATACACTGGTTGGGGTTTCTCAGAGTTCTCATTCTCCTGTACTCTCCTTGCACTAAGTGTTTGTAATTTCCTCAGCGGGCAGGGCTCTGTTTGGTTTTAGGATAACAATGTTGACTTTGAGCGGCATCACAGGTTGGGCGGAGTGGCAAAAAGGCAGCAGTAACGCTATTACTGCCATATTATCGCTTCACCCAATCCCGAGTTTGGGCGGAAAGTGGGAGATTTACCGCCACCTTTTTGCTGGAGATAAATCTCTGCACTTTCTGCCCATTTGCAGTGCTTTTTACCACTGGTATACCGACATGGTTGTGATAGAGCCCTTCATCTGGAGTACTCTGGGTGAAAGAGATTGTTTCCTAGTCTATTCTTGCCCTTGCTATGCTTTTGCACTGGACTGGTGTAGGGTTCTGCCAGACTGGTGATGGACGTTGAGTTTTGCATCCTCTTCTCATGGCATCAGGTCTCTACGTCCCAGGGTTTCACTGATGGTTCTGAGAATGGACACTGCCAGTGAAACCTACGTCCCAGCCAATGTTGAGTTCTGTAGTGCCTCCCTTTGGGAGTTAGGCATCAGGTCTTCTCCTGGGGCTTCAGGTGGTGACGCTCCCAGGGAATTCTCATTGGGCTCATATTCTCGCGTGTTCTCTTGAACTGCTGCTTGCAAGCGCTCTGGCTGATCAACGTCACAGTCACGGCAGACTGTGCCCTGGAAATAAAAACTGTTCAATGAATGAGATACTGGGACAACCTCCAGGCTTGTTGGAGGCTCATCAGTCTCTTGGTCTTCTCTTCTTGTTGTCAATCTCCAGGCTTTTTTAGACTGGGGAATCAGTACCACTGCTTTCAGAGTTTATGGACTCAGTTTGATCTTCTGTGAATCACATGCACTCACAGTGGAAGCAAGCAATGTCATCTCCTGGACTTGCCTGGAGGGGCTGATCTGAAATATTTAGCAGTAGCAGCATCGGATTCCCTGGGTGTTCAATGGGACCAGTAGGCACAGGCCATCTTGGTTGTGGGTCTCAGCGCAGGTGGTGATGGTGGGGGCAGGACCCTGCAGCCTCCTGATGAAATGTCCAAGTGTAGGTCTGCCTCCAGCAGAATGCTTTTCTCTCCTGTGACTCAATGCATTGTGTATTTATTGTTTTATGGTTCATTTATGAACCTTTCACAAAACATACATAAGAAAAGGAAAAAAGGAAAGAAAAAACAGTTAAAACATTTACAGAAAATATTCCATGTGCATGTCCATAAGCATCATTAATTCATTAAATTCCGTAATGTTCACATACAATCATCCTTACAAAAATATTTACTAAGACAATTAACAATGCTCCAAGAGACCAAAAGTGCTGTGTGCAAACTTTGTCACTGCAATTGTCAACCAAGTGTTCTCACCTCCTAAAATGCGAGGCCATGAATTAACATAAGTCTGGATCGACAAATTGTTAATAAAACGGGAAAGAAGCATATCTGTTTTTGAATGCAGGGCTGGACATGTCGTTATTATACGTTCTAGAGTTTCTACTTGTTCTGTATCTCCACAAAATCTACGGCAACGTTGCTCATCACTTAACTGTTTTATGGAGCCCGCTACTTCCCAGGTTTGGAGCAGATTTAGTCGTGACCTCGTGAAAGAAATACACTATTTGTCATTAGGAAATTTCATTAAGTATGGCAAAATAGTGTCGCAAGGTTTCTCTAGGCACAAAGTCTGTCTGTAAAGTTTGTATTTTTTTCCTGCATCAATAGTATCGATCCAAACATTCGAGCATAACCTCTCTTTTACCTGCCAGGATTTTCCGCCAGTCTTGCACTTGGCACTGCTATTGAATCCATAGTGGAAACACAAAGCTTTACCCATTGATTCAATGTTTTGCAAGACCTAGTAAATATTCAGACTTGCAGTATGCAGAATAGTGAATTTGAAGGTGGAGACATTATTTTTGCGAATAATAATGGGGATTTCCACTCAATATGAAAGTCAATGTCATGTTGTGACCAGGGCGCCTAGCCCTCCCTCGTCGTTATGAGGGAAGGCCCACGTTTGGGTTGATACTAAGGAAAGTGACAGGCTACGATCACACAGGCGAGGGAAGCCAATCCTAATTCAAAACGCACCACCAATATAGGAATGGGCATAGGTAAATGCAAAGCCTTTTTCCATACACTGCCTTCAATTTTATGATTTGGGGTGTCACGATTGCGTGATTCTGCTCCATGAGTGATTGTGATGAATCAGATGTGATTATCCCAGAAACCCCGGCCTGGGACCCTTCTCATGTGGCATGGGAAAGGCAGAAGTTTCCTGATCCCGATCCTGTGGGTGGTGTACTGCAGAAGGATCACGTGAGAGGGAAACACGGTCAGGAAAATTGTGAGAAACCCTTTACTAACCTCCATAGAGACCCTACGATATTAATGGCCTATTGTTGAATTGAAACCTATAATGAAAAGGGTAATCAGAACATTGGGGACTTCAAGTCCTGCAATTCCTAAGTACTGGGACAAAGAAGAGGCATCCAGAGGTCTAAAACTGCAAAGTGTGGTCTAGTGGTTCTAATGACCCACAACCGAGTGGGACTTTTCAATATATAAAGCGTCCTCATGTGCAGGCCATTAGAAAAAGAAGGTGGAGAGGCAGAGGAAGTTGCAGGCTGCAGTTGCAGCAGCACAGAGGGAAACCAAAGATGTTGTGCCGCCGCTTTGTCTAAAGTGGATACTGGCCTTGAGAGGGTCTTCGTGTTTACAGATCAAAAGTGCAGAAGTCGTGCAACGGGAAGCGCTGTTTCGGAAGGTTTTCCCCATGGAGAGGGAGACTCTAATGATTATATGTCAGGCTCCATTGGGTGGTGAGCACCGTAGCACTTTAGGAGCGAGAGGGACTCCTTTCCTGATTGGCGCGAGCCGCAGGAAATTGACCGAAGCCGTTGATCATACAGAAGCAGCAGAAGAAGCAGAGTTGGATGCAGGGTGAGATCGAGCAGAGGCGTATGAGGAATCCGGTGAGTTTACCAATGCTAGGAAATCCCAGAATGCTCCGTAGTTGACCGCTTGCTAATTTTCCTTATTTTGAATACCAAACTAATGAAAGAGAATCATATTTGTGTTATAACAATGTTGACAAAGAGCCAGAAAAGAAAGTTTACAATTGCTATTATCCAAGCCAAGAATATTGCCAAAGCAGGGAAAAAGCAATATTGAACCAAAATAGAAACACAAATTGCCAAAGCCAAGAAAAGGCAATACTGATGCAAGTTAACCATAACCATCATTGCCAAAGCCAAGAGAGGGCAACTTTGAAGACAGCTAAATTGTAACTGGTATTGGCAGAATAAAGAAGAGGCAATAGTTGAGGAAGACATCAGCAAGTATTGCATAGGCCAAGGAGCGTCCAGTGTAACACAGAATCATTGTCAGCAGCTGGTTGATGTAAAAGTGGGAAAACAGGAGTGGCAGAAGAGAAACCTTCCTGATAGACAGTATCAAGGAGAGGAGAAAAATGACCTGCATTGCCTGTGGCAAATACAACAGTGGAACAAACAGCATGTTTTCTCAGAAGTTATGAAATTTGATGATGTTGAAAGTCAAAGACTTGTCAAAAGGTTTGAAGTAAACCACAGAGTACTTTAGGAGTTAGGAGCGTTTTGGCCTGGCAGGCGAGTATACCAGGATAGGGAACTTTTAGTGGTAGTTCTGGCAGTTTACTGGACCAGGAAGAAATCAATGAAGAACTACATTGTGATTGAAGGTTGTGTGAAGAAGAAGTGGCAATACCACTAAAGTGTTTCATTACTTCTTGTGGAATTATCCTGACAAAACTTTATTGTTGATACAGAATAATTGTGAAAGTGTTTTGTTTCTCAAGAAGGAGAATTTATGTTAAACCTTTATTGTGTGGAATCATCCTGACAAAATATTGTTGTGCTTACAGAAGAAGTGTGAAAGTATATTTGTTTTCTTGAGTAGATGAAACCGTATTCAATTGGTGTCTATACTTGAGATAAAAACCTTTTCATCTGATTGGACTTTTGTTAAAAGCCCAAGTGAAAGACTTTTGGGAGTAAGGCGGACTGTATGATCAAAACATTGTTACTAGAAGGAACTTTATTATTTGAACATTTGACTTAAATTTCTGTTTAGAATCTTGGGTAGGGGATCCAACCCAGATTACAAGGATACACAGTTATTGGGTTCAAGTTGAATATAACTGTTACATTTGAATTGCCATTAATTACCTTATATGAGTTTGATGTGTGTACAAGTATGAGGGACAGATTCCTTTTTAGAGTATTTACTTTAGTTATTTTGATAGGTAGGAAAATCCACTTTAGGTTAGGTATAGTGAGGCGTGTGTCACCCCCTTTAACGTTAATAAAATGACTACTTGTGAAAAACCTTTACCAAGTTGTCCGCTTCACATTTCTGACCCCTCACAAGATGCATGGGACTAACGTCTCCTGCTAATATTTTAGCATAGGAAGCAGAAAGAATTGACCATATTTTAGATCAAATTTCCTTAGCTGGGTAGCATAAGATGTTATTAAATATACAAAATCCTACATGCCTATATTATAGCTGTGACTACTGATGGTCACCACTAAATATCTTTAACAATGGCTCTCCTTGCAACTAGTAGGAATCAAGAAACAATTTAAAATTCAGCTTTTTGCACCTAGGTTCCAAAACAAGATTTTCATTTTTTAGAAATTCACTTCCAGATCTAGTTCTTTCAAATATGACACTAGATTATGTAATGTTCTCTGCAGTCCCACAGGGGTTACATCCAGCAAATCCATCGAGCAAAATAATATCGTCTGCATATACCAAGTGTTGTATCGCAGTTTCTCCCATATCTGAGATGTAAATGTTGAATATAGCTGACACAAGGACACAACCCTGTCTCAGTCCTCTGAAAGTAGAGATCACCCTTGACATTTCTCCCTTCATATTGAAGCACACTTTTATTTGGGTATCAGAATGTAAATGCCTAATGATGGAAATCAGATGAAGTGGACAACCCAGTATCTTTAATTCTTTCCATAATATATATCAGATGACCTTATCGAATGCTTGAGTCAGGTCAATCAAAGCTAGGTACAGTGATATATTTGTATGCTTTGCTTCTTGCTGTACAATAAATATAATAAAGTCATCAAGAGAGGTACCCAACCCTTTCCTGAAACCCGGGTTTGTAAAGCTCTCTGCTAACGGACAACCTGAGCAATGCCTCCAGGTTTTCAAGGATTAGCATGGAGAAACTCTTGCTGGAGGTATCCAGCAGGGAAATGGGCTGATAACTGCTCGGCAGTTCTCTAGCTCCCTTTTAATAAATATGAACTAAGTATGAAATCTTCCAAGAAGCCGGGGTAATTTGGTATTTAATAATATAAGAAAAAAGGGAGAACAATATCTTGGCCCACATTTAGGATCATCTTTCAAAGTTACCATTGCTATCCCATCTAGACCCAGTGCCCTCAACGGATTGGCTCAACAAATAGCAAGATATATGTCCTCTTTTGTAAACCCCAGGTGCCAGTCTATTCCTATATTACTAACAGTAGACAGGGGCCAAGCCAGGGCAAAGAGTACATTTCCTCAAAATATAATTTCCATGCATATTTCGCTATGGAATTGGTCTGGGCGCTCCTCTGTTATTTCTAAGGCCCCAAAAACGTTTTTCCTGCTTGGCACAGAGGATTCGCAGCATACTTTCCGCATCTCTCAGGGACATTAACTGCTTGTGCAATGTCAACCCTTTTTTAATAGTCTCTTTTTAGTTGGATTTGCAGTTCAAAAGTATCCCAAGAATTGTTTTTCCTTAAGCATCTCAGACTACATCTTAGCCACTGCTTTCTGCCCTGTTCTTGTTCATTATATATTGATGCAGGTAGGAGTTCCTAGCCTACAAAGGAGCCTTTTTTTTTATTTGTCAAAATCTTATTGGTCAATAAATGAATCTCTCCTTCTAAATATTTAGGTTCGCAAAGTAAATCTGGATTATGTCTTAAACGGACTTCCATGTTATTATTAAACTTCTTAATTGCAAATGTTGGCAAGATGAAATAAACCAATGATCATTCGTTTTCAGATCATCAATATATGATTGTTTAGGAATACCATGCCTCATAAATAGGATTTTTAACGGGCATGGCCACTCGCATTGTTTTTTTCCATGATTAGGTCAAGGCACAGACCTATGTCGCGAAGACATAGTCTATCGCTGAAGCAGCGGAACATCTATGCCAGGTAGAGCTCGCTGATGTATCTGATTTCATACTCCCGTTTATCATGGTTAACTCACAAGAATACAAGAGTTTAACTATACCCAATCCCCTATCAATAGAGTCCTTATTTGCACTTGGCATCCCCCTCATAGATTTACTCAAGCATGTCGCATTGAAATCCCCTGCAATTATGTGTCCCCCTTGGAGTACAAAAACCAGGCTGATAATACATCATAGAGGAAACTAAATAATGCTTTTGTAGAAATGTCACTGGCATTCCAATAGATATTTACCACCAGTATTTTGTTAACCCGATTTCATATTATTTTCAGCCCAATTAATGACCGTTGCTAGAATGTGATTCCCCATAGCAAGCCAAGGGTTGTAACTGTATGGAAAGTTGCTTTTAATAGCTGTGAGGAGGCGCCTTTGGGTCTCCCCAGTTCACCTCTTGTTGCGGGCGAAACGAACATCTTATAACCATCTAAATTGGGCTTGCCAGTAGCCACATCTCTTGTGAGAGACATATGTTAAACTGTGATAAATTAATGGTTGAGGGAGCGGCACAGACAAGATGGCTATGCCCATGAGTGTTCCATGATAGAATGGATAGGGCCGCGCTCCGAGAGAATCAGGCCAAAGACTGTTCTTCTCTTCTTGACCCATCTAGCTCTAGTGTACATAGTGTACTGTAGTTTTGAGTATTGTGGTACTGGCAGTTTTTCTCAGTGGAAACTACTAACCTACTGTCCGCAAAGTGCCTTTCAAAGGTTACAGCTAGGACCTGACATTTGCCTTCCCCCACTTTTGGGATAATAGAGCTTTTTGGCATCTGGTGCTTGTTGGTTCTCCATTGCCCGGGATGTACATTTCATATCCTAGTGAAAGAAGTGTGCTGGTGCTTTTTCCAGCACTATAGTAGCAATTCACTTCGTCGTAAAATGAACAATAACTCTGGAGTTCTGGAACTCAGAGATACATTCCCCTTGCTAGATATCTCCTGAGATGACTGTTCTGAGTCTCAGCACTTCGCACTTCAAATAAGAGGTTTATAATGGTCTGCCTGAGTTACTGATCCATCTTGAACAAACAGCTGCTCCACACATATACTTTTGTCCTAGACTTCAGCCTCTTTTTTAATGAGCAGATCGGCATACTTGCTAGGACCTTTCAGCACTATGTTGGAAGTGCAAAGACCCTTTCTTTTTTCCTCCAAGGTACAAAAACCCTGATCTTTTGAGGGTGAAATTGAAGCAAAGCCTCCATGCATTTCCAGGCCAGAGAGTACACTTGGCTGCTCATCCGAATATGTCGACAGGTCCCTTAAATTCAAGATGTTCTGATCATCCTTGTAGATAGCTGGCATATTCATATCATATTTAATAGAGCCTTTATCGTCTTTAGTCAAATTCACCCTATCGGTTTAGTCTGCTCTGTAGGCGGAGCCCCACTGATTTACTGGCATCTGTTCTTTTGGTGTCAGGTTTCAAATTTTTTCGAACAGATTCTTTGGTCTGGTGCACAACCGGGATTCTATCACTGGCTTCCCATAGGGAGGCTTTCAGTTTCCTCAGGAATATCCTCAAGCCCCTATTTTTCCCTGCTGTGGGGGTTCTTCATGTTTTTTGAACTTCCTTTTATATTGATTTGCTTTCATGGTTGTCTCTGTGCAGGTATTAAGAGTAGGAGCTGCATGCTTTGTTATCTCGCAAGAGTTAGACTCCCGTTCCTTCTTAGGTGTCCTTTCAACTATGTTAGAATTCCCAGATTGGATAGAGGGCAATGGCGAGTTCCAGGACGACTGATCCACGTCCTGTATGAGAGAGGAGCTGCCTCTAAAGTCGCTTTGCTGTTTGGCACATATAAATCACTCAAGGTAATCCACTTGGCCATTCATTTCGTGCAAAATAGCTTTTTGGTCCTTAAACTCACTGTTTATGTTTTTCATATAACTTTAGTAACTTTTTCCCGCAGGTTCCTCTCTCTGGAACAGCCTCCCAGCCCCCCTCAGACATGAGCCTGACCTTCTTAGGTTCCGGAAACTCCTCAAGACTTTCCTTTTCACCTCCTCCTTCCCTCTCCCACTCCCATTTTAATGTCCCTCTGATGCTGTGACTGGTTCGTTGTCTCTTCTGAGTCATACTGGGGCCAGACCACCCCCGACCAGTCTCCACCAGCACTTGTCCTCGGGCACACTTCCCTGGACTAGCCCGATCCTAGTCCACCCTGTCCTTCGCACTTATCTGGCCCCCTCAGCACTTTCTCGCACCCTTGCCCCCCCCATCTCCTGCTCTTTTCGCATGTGTATAGGCGCCATACAAATGTACAATAAATAAATAAATAATGAGTTGAGGACATAGTTAAGAGCTAACAATGAGGTGTGTCCACTGTTGCATCTGTGTCGGTGTGGAGTTTAAGATATGGACCCTCGATCTGCATTCGGGCCTCCCGCCACCATGCGTATCACAAAGAGGCGGAGGCTGGAGAGAGGATTCTAACACGTCTTTATTTCCTCACAGCAAACTAGAAACTGAATTTCCCTTCCCTCACCTGCCCCTCCCCTTCCCGTGTCCCTTTGTGTCTCTCCACGTGACATGAGCTGGTGACAACACCACACCCCCGATACTAAACATGAAGCCCCACTTTAGTTAATTTCTTCAATGAGCCTCTGAGGTTTCTTACAAGTTCTTTATGGTTGCTGGTCTGTCTGTTCCTTACATTCATGAAGCGGCCAGGGTGGTGCTTCGGTGCTGGAATCCTCTCTGTCTCCTTTGTAGGGTGCATCCCACTCAATGAGAGGAGTTGGTGAGGTGGGGTTGGTAACGGGCACGATTCCGGGCATCCGCCTGAAATGTGAAGAGTTCCTCGTTGTTGTCTTCCTGTTACCTTCGGCTATGATGAGGGATCCCTTCACTTGAACGACAGTGAGGGGCTCTTCTCCAAATGCAGCCATGTTTTTGCGACTTTGGGTTTGTTTTGCGATGACCGCATCCCCTGGTTCGAGGTCATTTTCATTTGCTCTCCTGCTTTCATAGGTTCCTCTCTTCATTTCAGCTTTCCGTCGAGAGTCTTGTTCTTGCATTTCCTGATCGCCACTGTACCTTTCGCCCCCTTGCCTTATGTGTGGGAGCCGGGTCCTTATGTTTCTCCCAAACATCACTTCAGAGGGAGTTTTCCCTGTGGTGCTGTGCAGGGTATTTCTATAATCTCGCATTAATTGACATTGCATCTTTTCCACTGGCTCACCTGTGAGTCGAGCAATTTGTGTTGTGCGTTTCATGTTGCTCATGAAACGCTCTACGGTGCCGTTTGCTTGGGGCCAAAAAGGTGTTATTTTCCTGTGATAAAATCCCATGTATTCTGAGAATGTCTTGAAATCTTGCCCTGTGAAAGGGGGTCCATTATCCGTTTTCACAACCTTTGGGATGCCATAGAAGGCGAACATTCTGTCGAGAGCGGGAATGGTGTGGTATGCTGATGTGGACGGCACAACCTGGATGTCTGGGAATCTAGAATATTTGTCGACCGCTACTAGTATGTGCTCACCCCTTTCTAGTGGCCCGAAAAAGTCCACAGCTATTTCTTCCCAGGCTCCCTCTGGCAGTTTAGTCATGCATAGTGGCTCTGGTCTGGTGTGTGGATTTATTACTGCACATGTGATGCAATTTTTTAACAGCTCCTCTACCTGGGTGTCGAGATGAGGGAACCATAGTTTTTGCCTGAGCATCCATTTAATGGACACTATGCCGCGGTGCCCTTCGTGTGCTAATTCTAGGACTTTGGACCTCATTACGACCCTGGCACTTCCGTAATGAACGGTGCCGGTACGGGACCGGCACCGTTCATTATGGGATGCCCTATTATGAGGTTGCCTTGCGGGACCCGCTTAGAACGTCTGGTCAGACCAGACGTCCTTAGCGGGTCCCGCAAGGGGACCAGGGAGCTAATAACGGGCCCGTTATTAGCTTCCTCCCCATTCCCATTAAGCCCTATGGGGGCTCAAATGGGGATGAATTTCAATGAGGAATTACTGGGTCCTCCAAGGTTGGAATGACCCGGTAATTCCTCATTGAAGGAACCCAGACCTGGAACCCCGTATGGAGGCAGCCATGCCCTTATTAAGGGCATGGCTGCCTCCATACTCATAATGAGGCCCTTTGTGTCTTAGTCTGCGAGGGATAACTAGTTTGGTGCCCTTAAGCAGTAGACCTTCCTCAAACTTAGCGAGTTCATCTTTGACAGCCAGAAGAAAGGTGATGTCTTGTTTGGTATCCTCCCCCGTGCTTTCCTTCAGCTGCCGTGCTTGTTTCCAGTGTACGGTCTCTAGGCATCTCAGAATGATTTGTAGTCCTTGATCAGCATTTGTTTCCTGGGCTATCTGATGCGTGTCAAGACCCCTTGGGGTGTTTCCTTGTATCACGTACCTGATGTACTGATCCGTTATGAAAGGGTTTGACAAGCATTCTTTGCCTGGATGTCATGAGAGGAAGTGCGCTGGGTTGTGATCTTTTCCTGTCCTGTGAATTATGTTGAAGTGATAGTCTTGCAACCTCAAAGCCCATCTTGCTATTCCTGGTGGCATTTTGGCCTGAGGGTTGCTGTAAATGAACAGTAAACCCTGGTGATCTGTGACTATTGTAAAAGGTTTCCCGTAAGAAATAAATGAAAATGTTCACAGGGCCAGACTACGGCAAGCCCTTCCTTCTCGGACTGCAAGTAGGCCTGTTCAGTCTTGTATAAACTCCTGCTTGCGTAGGATATGATGTGCTTGGATTGGCTGTCTCTCTCGTCAAGCTGGGTCAAAATGGCTCCGAGGCCTACAGGGCTTACGTCCACTATTAGTTCAGTGGCCTTCCTTGGGTCGAAATAGGCCATGTTCTTGGCGTAAGAGATGCAGTCTTTTATTAGCTGGAACGCTTGCTGGCATTTTTCAGACTACTTGAACTCTGTGTTGTGTTTGGCGAGTGCCCTGAGGGGTTCACTGACAGACGCAAAGTCTTTTATGTATCGTGTGCAGTAGCTCGCTAGTTCCAAGAAGGACCTGAGGTCGGTTATGGAGCTTGGCGGTTCTGCGTCCGTGAGGGCGCTGACCTTTTCGGATCAGGCGTCATTCCCTTGGAGGAAAACATGTGGCCGAAGAAACAAAGTGTCTGTTTCCTAAATTCACGTTTGTCCTTCTTTAGGGTGAGGTGGGCCTCTTACAGAGCCATGCACACTCGCATGAGTGTGTTGTCGTGTTGTTCTTGGGTCTGACCGAATACTAGGATGTCGTCACTGTAGTTCAGACAGTTGGGTACGTGTTTGATGACATTATGGATCTCTGACTGGAAAATGTCCACCTCCGACGAAACTGCGAAACTAAGATGCTTATACCTGTATAGGCCCAAATGAGTGGCGAATGTGGTGATATATCGGGAAGCCTTGTTGAGCTCCAGTTGATGGTAACCTTTGTTGAGGTCCAGCTTGGAGAAGATGGTGGCTCCGTTGAGGAGGTGCACCATGTCAGTAATGCGCAGAGCTTGGTGACGTTCTCTCGTGATGGCCTTGTTTGGCCGCTGCATGTCCACGCATATGCGAATGTCTGATGAGTCCCTTTTGGGTACAGGTACTATGGGGGACACCCATGGTGTGGGACCCTCCGCTGGCTCAATGATGTCAGCATCCAGCAGCTTGTTCAGTTCGTCTTCTTCTTGTTTTTGTATGTTTATGGGGATTCCCCGATAGTGTTGCACCACTGGAGTGACCTTGGTGTCAATGTGCAGTTCAATTTGGCGGCCTTTCAACTTTCCCAAATCTTTGAAGAGTGCTGGAAATACTTGTTCAATGTTTACGGTGGGATCAAGGTATTTGTGCACCATGAGTCTATAGAGGATATGGATAAGGCCCATTTCAATTGCGGCCTTGTAGCTCAGGATGCATCCGCTTTCGGTGGCAGCTTCCAGGACGTGCGTGGGGATGTCTTTGGCTTGTCCTTTGTAGCTGCATGACGCAGTGAAAAAACGCTTGCAGGCCAGGGGTGTCTTCGAGCCGTAGGGGAATATCAGTGCCTTGCGGGTTGTAGACGTGGGGCGTGTGGTATGTTGTTGTATACCTCTTCACTTATTACATTTATGGTGGCTCCAGTGTCCACCAGAAATTCTGCTGCCGTCTTGTTGACTTGTATGACTAGAGTCGGACTGTGCTCTTCAGCTGTCGGGTTGCCTATAGCATACAAGTATCCCTTTTTTCTTGGTTCTTCCCTTGGTTTCTCGCTTCTTCAGGCGTTATCCTTTGAGGATGCGTCTGAGACGCTGTCTGACTGAGAGTGTTCAACTGGATATTTGACGTATCTTCTGGGGCTTCTCCTTGGTCTGTATGTGGTAGGTTTACTGTCTCTCCAGTCACTCGAGGTTCGATCCCTTCTTTTGTCTGGCTTGTCCTCCCTGTATCTGCGGTGGGCGGTGCCATACGACTGTTTTGTCATTCGGGATGGACTTTGCGTTCTCTGGTCCCTTTCTTGTGTTGATTTTCCGCTTCTTCCTTCGCCTCGTATCTTGCTCCGGTATATGAGGCATACCGCCCTGTACTGGTTCTCCCCCTGCAGGCGGAACACTGTTGACCCATAGCTGGGCATTGTCCCTCGTGCGGGTATTCGTGGCAGAATAGATCGGTGTTGCCTTTAGAGGCTCCTTCCAGCTTGTTGACACACTCCTGCTTGCCATACGTGATTTTGATGTCGTCCAGCCCCTCTACCTGTGATGCTAGTGCGGCATCTGAGCGGGCCAGGTGTAGGATTTCTTCCAGATTACGTGGCTTCTGCAGCAGCAATTTCTAAAATCCGTGCTCTCACATCCGACTACGATTTGCGAGTGCAGTGCCTCTTCAATGGAATAGTTGTTGAAGTCACAGTGCTTCATTTTGAGTTTCAAACGCATTACGAAAGCGTCCATTGTCTCCCCTCTGGTTTACTTGGTGGTGTGGAAGATGTATCTCTCCTAATCTACATTTGTGTGTGGCGTGAAGTAGTCTGTGAGGGTTGCCTTCAAGTTTCCTTAGGTATCAGTGACACTTGTGGGGAGTTCGTCTACAATGTCCCTTACATTAGAGCCTATGGAAAATGTTAGTAAACTGCCTTTTTTCATCATCAACTGGGCCAATGGCTTTGAGATACACCTCAAAATCTCTCAGCCACTTCTTTCATCGTGGGCCCATAGTGCTGGTGTCACTGAGGTTGAAGGTTGTGGGCAGTTGCATTAGAAGGCCGTCGTGCATCCTGGGAGGGAGTGTTCGAGCCGGTGTTAATGGCACTGTCAATGACCCATTTTCAGACATTTTGCCTCTAAGTGCGTCTCTCAGATATTTCTGGTGATTCTGGATTTGCTTTTCCCTTTCACTGACCTTGTATTAGAGAGGAATGGCTGGTCGTAGCATAATGGCTTCCTCTGGGGCCTGGGGCGCACGTAGTGTGATGATTGCGTAGTCTTGGCGGGCTGGGGGAACCGTGTGGCCCGCGTGCTACTCTGGCGTGGTTTATGCTCAGTTCAGGGTTCTTGTGGCCGGTTAAGTATGGCTACTGCGCCACCCGTGATGAAATGTGTGAGTTATTTGAATCACTGTGGTTCAGGTCGTATCCTGGGTCCAATGCGCCACTGTAGGAGGGGCGCGTCAGGCTGTGTCTGTCAGAGCCTACGATGGCGGGAAAATGCTCTGCTTGATTTCTCTCTGGCAAAACCTTGTGCGCCTGCCCGGAAAGTGATGATGAGCAGCGGGGAGCTCTCTCGCTCCGACCCGCTCTGATGCTGCATTGCAGTTGGCGGGAGAATTTTACCTTTGTGTACCTCCAACCACCCGGATGTGATGGGGTAGTGGGAAGCCTCTGTGCTCTGACCCGCTGGTTGCCGTTCACACTGCCCGGTGCTTTGGGGAGACAGTGTGCTGCGCACAACGCGCTGGCAGGAAGCCTGCGCGCTCCTCCTCGCCCTGTCTCCCTCTGGTGCTGGGGAAGTCCTTCCCGCCAGAAATGATGCCTGGAAATTGCTCCGCAGCTCGCAGTGGCACCCTTCGTCACGGCCGCGAGCGCGGGTGCACAAGCGTAGTCGTCTGAATACGCCTCGTCGCCAGTGTGGAGTTTAAGATATGGACCCTCGATCTGCATTCGGGCCTCCAGCCACCATGCGTATCACAATGAGGCAGAGGCTGGAGAGAGGATTCTAACACGTCTTTATTTTCTCACAGCAAACTAGAAACTGAACTTCCCTTCCGTTGCACGCCCCTCCCCTTCCCGTGTCCCTGTGTCCCTCTCCACGTGACATGAGCTGGTGACAACACCCCAGTCCGCACGTAAGAATAGGCCAAAGCTTCCATAGACTTTGAATCTTCTATTCTAACTAGTGAAGGGGTGCCACTTAGATTATCATCCAGGCCTCCCAGGCTCACTAAGCCGAAATTGGACACCGCCCCCCCCACCCGCTCACAGACCCAGGGTTAGAAATCCAACGCTATTACAGTTATCCCACACATCCCGGGGAGATGCTGTAATGTTCTTCTCTGCAATCCTGATCCCTGCAGTTTCGGGTGTGTTTGATTTTGGGAGTTGCTTCCAGTTCATGAGAAATTCAGACATTTTACTTTGTTTCTTGTTTTTTTGCCCAGGCACAAATGACAAGCCGGCAGTCTCTGCTGCTGCTACTGCTGCATAGATCTCGGTTGAGGCTGCTGTCCTGTTCTATTGGTTGGTCGGGTTCCGATTTGTTGTGTTTCCTTATGGGCATTAGTGGCAATTTCGGGTGGCCTAGCTGCTCGTTTAAAGCACTCTTGCTACGCCATACGTACATTGCCATGTCTGGAGTAAAGTGAGTGGGAGCAATCGGACTTTCCACACCCGACAGGATCCAAAGGTCTGCCTCCATGCAGCCAATACCAGGCAGGGATCACCCAGCGAAAACTCCGGATCACTGTAGCCGAACTCCGGATCACTGTAGCGGGGCACGTGGACCTGGGGCACCCAGCTCACTGCAGCCCCGGCTCTGGGGGCACCCAGGCCGAGGCTGCACCAATCGCCGTGGTCACACGGCAGATATCAGGTGGGACAGTGTTGCCCAGCAGGGGCACCGTCCATGTGCAGAGCCCCGCCATTGGGCCTGCTGCACTTGGTGTAGCACCAGCATGGTGCTCGAACTAACCACACCGGAGTCAGTTCTTTGTTAGACTGACGAGCCGGAACTGGCTCGTCCCTTTTATTAGGCGGGTCACATGGTTAGCACCATGTGACCCAGGCAGAAGTCCAGGGAGCTACCATGCTCTCGGGAGGGGTGACATGCAACATGTCAGGCACGTGAACCGCAGACTCAGGATCCGTCAGGCTGCTTCTCTGGTAAGCTCCACAGACTTCATAGCCTGCCTTTGTGTCATCCTCAGTTGTTTGGTAGGTGTGACTTGAATTTTGTCCTGGAACGAATACTACATGTGACGCAACATGAAAGTCACAGTTCCAGTAAGTAGTTTGTTTTTATTTGTCAGGATGGTGGAAGGGGTTCAAGTGTCCTCCTCAACAGTGTCTTGGATGACTCTCCTTGAATCCAAATATGTAGTCTGTTTTCACCCATCATTGACTTGGTTCAAACACAAACCCTCTTGGATAAAATAAACGTCTCTGTATTCCAGCAGAATGTCCCTGGTTTTCATAGACAAGTCTCTGGATTTAAACATAAGTCTCAGTGTTTCTCCTTCTGTTAATTCAGGTCATCTTCTTGTCCTTGTCTCCATGGGGACCACTTCATCTGGAATCCATGGCCCAGCATGCACCTGCACGTTAGGCTTGGGCTGCGGCTAGGTCTGGGGATAGGTGATATGAACATTGGCCACAGAGATAAAACGTTGTTCTCCAGAGCTTCTCTAAAGGCAGAGTCGTAGAGCCTCCAGCACCTCTCTGTCTTGAAGCACTTACTCTGCGTTTAGTCTGCAGCACCCCATCCTTGTCTACCACATCAATTAGGTGCAAAGGTCTTTCATCTTTGGGGAGATTTCATACATCTCCTATTCGCACCTTTTCTCTCTTTCTCCTTTTCCCTCTTCGGCACTCCTCAACCATATGGTTGCACCTCCACTCAAACTCCTAACAACCCCCCTCCTCTCGCATCTCCAAAAACCTCCTCATCATGCCTGATGTTCCTCCACTCATTGCACTCTCTTCCACTGCTTTAATGATCTTGCCCCTTACTACTTTCTTATTCTTCAACATCACCAATCTTCTCTCATGACCTTGTGCACCTTTCTTCAGCTTCCTTCCCTCAGCTCCAGCTCCTCCTGCTCTTGCCACCAGCTTTCTCCGGTGCTCCTTCTCTGCCTCCAACCCACCCACTCCTGTACCTCTGCATCTATCTGCCATGATGTGCTGGGACCTGGCTTTTATACTAGGCCGGGGATGAAAGGCCCTTTCCTGATTGGATGAAGGGATCACTTGACAAGTCTGACCATGCTCAGACTAGTACCACACAGTATGCTTAGTCATGCCCATGCAGTTGAAGTCTTCAAAAAGGCCACGGGCCATATTGAAACGAATTCTAAAAAAAACCCTCTGCTGGATTGGTGACATGCTTTTTCTCCATGTCTGATGCTGGAAGACTCTCTCCCCTAAATTTCATTTTGGATCTCACCTGTCTTCAAAAGGTCAGTGTGTATGTTGGAAACTCCTGGGGAGAGAGGGTGAGGCTGTAAAGTATTCTTTTTACATTGCTATTAAGGAGGAGAGGGGTTGCACCGCTTTCTGTCATATAGGTAAGGAGTGTAATTTCTACCAGGCTGTACACCTTGGTAGGTGGAAAGCAACTCTACGGGCTGCTCAGACCTTCCCCACAGCCTTCCCATCCTTGAAATGATAATTGCATTCCTCTAGTCCAGTCTGTATTTTCTTTCTGATGTAGAGAGGGATTAGGGGAGATGTAGTCTTCTTCCCTGTAGTTATATAGCCTGGTCCACACACCTTGGACTTGTGACATCAATCCAATATTTCTAATGGCTTTAGGAAGCTGATTTGGATTCAATCTTAGTCGTCACCCTCCAGAAACCATGGTTGAACCTTCTGGATCTGGTCCATGTTTTCCATCTGAGCAAGGCAGGAATTGTCGAAGACATAGTTCCTGAGTGCAGGCCTCCCCAAAAAAAGGCAGGGTGACTTGGCCTGGGCATACAGCTGGACTTACGGACCTGACAATATCATCTTTTGGGGCATGTGCTGACCGTGAGGTCACTTCATCACATTAACTGAACCCCCTCAGAAGGAAACAAGTTATGTCAGATTCAAACGTTTACTCAAAACTCATTTGTTTGAAAAAGCCTACCCAATTATGCTTTAATTTGGATCTGGGCTATCCTAGAACAAGATCACTGCTACGATGTCATAACCGAATTTGGATAGACCGCATTTGGCCTATCAGACCTGTTCAGCACTTCACAAGCAAACAAGATTTAGACAGCAATGCAGGACTAATCCAGTGCATTCCCTGGCGTAGGTGCATGGACTTTACCGATGATGTTTTCTGTGTGCAATACCTGTGCTAGTTTATCTGTTATGGGTTTCGGGAAGTTGTTGTACCTTGTATATTATAATACATTGTTTAGCTCATTACGTCTACCCCCCATGTTCCCATTTTATGCTCATCCTTTCCTCTACAAGTCTGTGGAACATGTTATTGTATTTGTGAGCTATATGCAACATTAACAAAGGCTATTTTAGGGAATCCTTATCTCCACTCTAGCACCAGTTACCATCCAGAGAAGACAGTTGCAGCATGAATCCGGGAAGTGAGTCTCCTCTTGGGAGGCCCCTTCTTGGCTTGGAAGTGACATACATTCAGTTGTTGGCACATGCATGATTCGGGGGCCTTCCCCATGAGAGAGGCCACCAGAGAAATCCACTAACGGGACACCGGAATCTGCCGTTCAGCTATGTACCTCCCTTACCTGAATTCAATTAGCATCTGCCACCAGCAGCTTCAGTAACTAAGAGTGGAATTCAAGCAGTACAGAACAAAGTCAGTGGATGTAAACTGTCATAGTGCTATGCTCACCTGGTATCCACGGGGACGCCCTAATGCCTTGGTTGCCATATTCACGCTGGACCCTTCCCGATTCCGGATAGTGCCCTCTATGGAGGTTGGGCCTGAAAACACAGGAGGACTGGACTTAGGAACAGATTTTGATTTCTTCCCCCCGCTCCCTGGATTCGATATGCTGGCCCACTCCTCACCTTGTTGTGATGTCTGGCGTGCCCTCCGTCCTGCCTCCTGTGCAGGGGCGCGTAGTTTTCTGCGGGTTTGAGCGACCAAGTTAACTTCACTGATGCTAACCCATTCAAGTGTCTTTAAGGAGATAAGTCTGGTTGAAGCCGTCTTTCCTTGTTTTCCTTTCTTGCTATTAATGTCTTTTCCTTGTTTATTCCCCCTTAGGTGGACAGAGGTTCAGTGGATGTGCAGCTTGGATCGGGCTCCTACCCGGATGATGGGCATAGGAGCGTGTGATGGATGGTAGGTTAAGCGCGAAGTGCGGCGCGGTAATGTCTGCTTTTGCTAACCTGTGTTCTTTATTCCTTTTCAGGTCGTGATGGTCTTTCTGGGCGTGTGAAGATTTCCAGAGCGGAACTGGCCAAGTAACGCCCAGCCAGGTGAGGTTCTCGTGAATGCTGCCGTTAATGTCGTGAGTAACCTGTTTAATGTTGTCCTTCTTTCTCTCTCTCCCTCCAGGTGCTTAGTTCTGGTGCGTGCGTGATGGCCCAGAGATGCTGTCGACTGGATGGAAAACCGCGAGCTGCAGGAAGACGAATTCTCGATGGATGGAAAGGTGCAGGTTAGCAGAGACTGCTAATGATGTTCTTTTGTCTCCTCTGCAGGTCCGCTGTTCAAGGATCACCGGATTCTGGTCTCTGGACACGATGAGCATCATGCTGCTGGCTGCAGAATAACGCAAAGCACGTTCTGTAACTTGGGTGCGGTTTATCTAGCCCTCTAGTAAAGTAGTCCAGGTAAAGTAGTCTGGGCTACCACACCCAAAACACTGCACCGCACAGTCTGGTTCTAGGAACTAGGCAGTGTGGGTGCCTCCATGTTGGCTGCAGGCCTCCAATGAAAAGTAGTCCCTTCAAGACTGTGTCCCAATCTGAACATGAGTCTGGCACCAAAGGAGCCAGGACTGACTCCAGGAGAGTCCATGAGGATAGTGCAAGGCCCTTGGGGCCCTAAGTGAATCCTGAGTCTTAACCCTACCTGGCATGAGACCATGCCAGTGGGGTTTTGGGTTACGGGTCGTGACAGCACTCCCCCCAAGGCCCCTCCTAAGGTGATTCTCCTGCCTGGTCCAGGTTTCCATGCAGTTTGATAATGTTTTCCAGGAACACTTTTGCTAGATGGGACGCATCTGGGAGTCCTTTGAAAGGGATAAAGTGTGCCATTTTCGAAAATATGTCTACTACTACTAAAATGGTGTTAAACCCTTGGCTGGGAGGCAAATCGGTAATAAAGTCGAGAGAAAGTGTGTGCCATGGTGCAGGAGGAATTTCTAATGGTTGCAGGAGGCCAGCTGGATTTTTTTTAGTGCCTTGTTTTGTGCACACACTCCACAGGATTGAACATATTGGATGACGTCTCGCCGCCAAGTAGGCCACCAATAATTGCATTTCACTTTGGCTAGGGTTTTAGAAATTCCGGGATGACCTTCTATCAGAGAATCGTCATAGTCCGAAATGATTAGTTGCTGTAACTCTGTTTTAGGCACATACAGGCGTTCATCAAAATATAGCAGTTGATTTCTAACGGTGTATTGTTTTCCTTTGGTATGCCATTCCAGTAGTTCGTTAGGTGTCATTTCACGCTGGATCACGTTTCTAAGCTCAGTTTGTGTTAAAGCTGTGGTGAGGCCTAAGAGCTTGTCCTCAGGAATAATGGCTACTGGATGTGGGGTTGCATATACTTCCTCATCGATGCCCATGCGCGATTGTGAGTCTGCTTTTCCGTTCCTCACAACTGGCCGATAAGTGATCACGTAGTCATACTCGGCGAAGAAAAGGGTCCATCGTAATTGGAGTGAGGATTGTGCTTTTGCTGTTTTCAAATATTGTAGGTTCCGATGATCTGTGATTACTGTGACTGTATACCTGGCCCCCAAGAGGTAATGTCGCCATGCCTTGAAGGTGGATTTTATAGCAAGCAGTTCCTTATCGGTGATGGCATAATCAAGTTCATGGGGTGTGAATTTTCGCGACCAGAAGGCCTCAGGGTGCAATTGGCCAATTTCGGGGTCCCTCTGATAAAGAACCGCCCCCATAGCCATACTGGAGGAATCTGTTTCCACTATGTAAGGGAGATCCAGACGAGGATGTCGTAAAACCGGGGCTGAGGTGAACTTTTCCTTAAGTTCTTGGAAGGCCTTTTCGGCATCGTCTGTCCACATGAATTTTGTATTGTTTTTTTGTAGAAGTAACGTGATCGGATGCACAATCTAAGAGAAGTCCGGAATGAACCGACGGTAGAAGCTTGCAAAGCCCAGCATGCTCTGGACCGCCTTTAACGAGGTTGGAGAAGGCCATTTAAGAATGGCATCCACCTTGTGTACATCCATTGGGATGCCTTTCGGAGTAAGAATGAAACTCTACTTCGGTTACTTGGAAAACATTTTTTTCAGGTTTTGCATATAGTCGATGTTGGCGCAGTTTGGCAAGGACAGCGTGGACATGCTTGACATGGTCTTGCTTCGAGGTTGAATACACTAGAATGTCGTCTATGTAGACCAGGGCGCAAACATCAATCAGTTCCCTTAGGACGTTGTTCATAAAGTATTGGAACGCCGCCGGGGCATTACAAAGTCCGAAAGGCATTACCCGGTACTCAAATAAGCCATATTTGGTACAGAAGGCCGTTTTCCATTCATCTCCTTTTTTAACTCGGACTGGGTGGTACGCTCCTCTGAGGTCTAACTTAGTATAAATCTGGGCATCTTTGTCTTGATCCAGCATCTCGGCAATAAGTGGTAGGGGGTAACAGTTCTTCACGGTGATCTGGTTCAATGCACAATAGTCAATACAGGTTCTCAAGTCCCCTTCCTTCTTTGGCATGAAGAATAGGTGACTGGCTGCCGGTGATTTAGATGGGCGAATGAACCCATTTGCCAAGTACTGGTCCAGATAGTATTTTAGATGCTGGTTTTCTGGTTCTATGAGTGCATAGATTCTGCCACAAGGGATCTGTGCACCAGGTATTAGGTCAATCTGACAGTGCGGCGGTAGTGTATTAGCTTGTTCCTTCTGGAACACATCCTGGAAATCCTGGTATTCTTCGGGGAGAGTACTGGTTGCGCCAAGTGTAGATATGCTGATTCTAGGACTCGTAGGAACATTGAAACTGGATTTGTTTTCTTGGAAATAACAGGTGGAAGCGCAATCATGACAAAAAGTCAATCTTCTTGCACGCCAATCTATCCGAGGGTTATGAGCGACTAACCATGGCATCCCTAATATGAGCTGAAACTGATGGCACCAGGACTGACTCCAGGAGGGTCCATGAGGATACTGCAAGGCCCTTGGGGCCCTAAGTGAACCCCGAGTTTTAACCCTACCTGGCATGAGACCATGCCAGTGGGGTTTTGGGTCACGGGTCGTGACACATAGTCATTCCTGTAGATACACCTTTATTTCATGTTTTAAATATGTATGGTTATCTGTTAAAAACGTAAAACATATACAGGCTTAGATTTGCTAAATACACCAAAGAGGCACAGCTTCCCTCCAGCAAGCTCTTAGATTTGGACTGCCACCTAGTGCGGCAGCACGCTCACTGTGCTCTTCCTATTTTCAACATTCGGCTAATGAAACAAGTAATGTAAGTCCATGTGGTTCATCTAAAATTATGGCAATTCTGATCCCCATTTCTGTTCGGACAGTGTATTGTGCAATGAGACGAAATCAATATGGTACTCACCAGTGGCATGTCAGTTAGTTGGGTTATACAAGGTTTGTTTTCCCGCCCACTCTTCCATCACGTTCCTTCACAGTGAAGTTGTGTCTCTGTTGCATGGTCCTCTTTTGATCAAGTGCACTCTTTATCCTGTGGCGCTATAAATTATTTATCTACCAATAAGAGTGTTCTTCCCGTGTTTCATGTTTCCCAAGTGAAACTTGTTGCTCCCTATGCTTTAGCTCGTGGTCACATTTGCCTCCCTGGATAACCGTGGATGGTCTTGAGGAATGCAAAGTGCCCAAGATTTGAGGTAGGTGCTTGAATTTCACACAATGTTCTTTAGTATTTGCTTCATTGGAAGTATAACTCTGCTAGAGACAGAGTATGGGAACCTGCACCGTTTGTGCATTTCCCATGGTTCATCAGTTGTATTCAGTTTCCTAGATTCATGATGATTGTGAGAGAGTGGAGCAAACATGAAACATGTTCAGGGCCAATATGGCATTACAGGATGGTGGGTTTAGTTACACCTTCGCTGGCTTCGTGGTCTATGTTGACACTTGGGGTCGTAGGTACCATCAGGCTGCCTGTGTTAGATGGAACCAGTATGGCTACATTGGAGAATACTACTCATGTTCTCAGGTTGCAAGAGAATACTGAGGTCATTTGTGTATACAAAGACTCTCTTTTATAACCGACCTGAAAGCACTGTTTAACATGGTCTTGTAGTTGTATGTGGATACATGTTGGGTGAATCACTGTATTGGTAGAATGAATTGAGGATTATGTTTGTAAGATATTGTTTATTGGTAATTGTTTTTTGAACACTGGTTCTTGATATACCTGTACATATCATTGTGTTGTATAAATAAAATAAATGTTGAATACAGAAGGAATACATTAACATATTTATATATGTTTCTTACATAAAGGCTAGAGTGTGTTATGTCTGTAGAAGTCCATCCAGGTTTGAAAGGTTTGGATACAGTAATAACATATACCATGATTGCTGTATCACAGATGCCCAGAAGTGAAAGTCATGCCACAGTGAGAAAGGGTTGGGCTGGCTGCCTTAAAATGGCAGTCTAGCCCAGTAATACAATATACCATGCTTGCTTTATCTGGATGCCCGGAAAAAATGTCATTCTGCAGTAAGAAAGGGCTAGCCATTATGGCACCACGCCCCTCACCTCCCACCTGCCAAAAATCAGCTGCTTCACCCACACACCACACCATACTACACTCACTCATTCACACACACATTACATAATACATAACATCCTTGAATGCACGGATACATACATCATAAACATACAGCATAAATTCACAGGCACGCGCATGTAAAGACTGGAGGGGGTATCTGTACTACTGCCCTCTATATGGCAGAGTAGAGGCACAGAGCACCCCTGCTAAGGTTCTCTATATGGTAGTGTATGGACGAGCAACCAAGGCTTAAGCTCTCAGGAGGTGCTGCAGGCTGATTCTTAAGTACAGTGAGTCCCCAAGCCCCCACAAAGGAATGTCCACATGCTATGTTATGTGCTATGTGTTAACACAGTTCTTTATATACAAATAAGGTTTACAAATACATACATAAATCAATAACACACTTTGTACTCTGGTGATTCTAACATGGTGAATATATACAATGTCTATGTGGTAGCACACTTAGCTTTAGATTCCTTTAAAATGCATCAACTGCTGACAGTTATAAGGTAGCTTACAAATCATGTAGTAAGGTGTATCAACATAGATCATAGGAAGGAAGGCAAGTTAGGTTAAGCAATGGAAGAATGCTTCCTTTAGCTACTAAGACACAATTCTGAGTGCGTATCCCCCACATGGGCAACCTGTAATAAAAGTATTAACAAGCCCAGTCCATTAATGTTAAATAAGTCTTGCTTCCTGGTTAGAAAGTTTAACCACACCAATGTACCCGAGATGGAAGTGTTTCTTCGACGGTTCATCAAAGGATCCCTCAAGGGTGGACTCCCTTTAAAGCAGGAACCAAAGGGAGTTGAGATAACTTTAAGAGAAGTGGAACACTGGTGTCGAGGCAGCAGCTTCGATCTTTGCGGTACTCTTCGATGATCGTTTGAGGAAGTCGTAGGAAGATGAGGCATGCGGTCCACCTCGATGCAAAGTGTTCTGAGCTGCAATGAAGACTCAGAGATGGATGAGGGCCCGGCAGTGGACGTCGAGTGTCGGGAGTTGCTTCTGCGGTCCTCTGGCCTGTCGGTGCTGCAGCTGCAGCACATGCATCAGGATAGCTTTGGTGATCCGGGACTCGACCATGGGCTGGACCTCCGATCTTCACTCTGTCAGTGTCTTTGTTGGCTTCGGGTGCTGGGAAACCCACCGGCAGACTTTCCTCGGCAGCCGACAACCTCGACTTTCTCCGGCGGGACAACACGGTCGACGGTGATGGCAAGGGAGACTTTCATTCGAACGTTCTTAGGCAAGGTGGAGCTTTGCAGCTCCGGTCATCGAGCAGCACGGTGTCAAGTGGTCCCTGCTTCTGTGCGACGCAACTCGACTGACTTCCTTCGGTTACGTCAATATTCCGAGCCACGGTCGATGGCAATGGACTTCGATGGCCTTGATGTCCCGGTGCTTTACTTCAAAATTCTGGGCAAACCCCTTCTCCTGTCGACAGCCTTTCGGGCCTGGCTTCCAGGGTACCTCGATGAAGAGCAGCAGTTTTGCACGATGGTCCCTTGTAGCTCTGGGACAGGTCTCCTAGACAGGTCCTCTCTCGGATCAGTCCTCAACAGACTCGATAGCTTTTAGATTTTGTCGAAGGAAATGCAGCAGCAATTCTTCATCTTCCAGCTGGGCTTCAAGGATGAGCTTCAAGTTTCAACTTCAGCTCTTGAACAAATTGTTAAGTGAGAGGTGCCCAGATATACACATCTGTCCCTCATTCACTCTGGCTGAGCCAGGCTCAGTCAGTCAATCACCCAGAAGGGCATTCATGCAGGCAGGCAGCCAATCAGGCTCACAGGCATTTGGGCTATTCACTTCCACCCAGACACACATAACAAGGAATGTGGATTGGGGCTAGCAACCAGCCTTTCAGCACAACACATGGCATTCATGTCAGTTTCAGGCAGGGCTGTCTCATTCATTGTGTCACACACACAGAAACCAGAAACCCATAACATGGAATGCATATTGGACACACACGCCATTCACCCAGGTCCCACCCCAAGGGAGTACCCACAACATACAGTCATTGCGAAGGCTCCAGCCAGTCTGGCCTGGACTTCCCCACAATACCATATATGGTTCTTCCACCCAACAGCCATTCACGGGAAGGGACAGAGTCAGGGCTTCCCAGGACTTTGGGAAAACAAGTTAACAGGCCATCTTGCCTTCTATCAGGAATCTACTGATTCCTATGGCAAGGCCTGGGTATCCCAAAATGGAGAATACTCAGAGCACCTACCACATTCAGCATGGAGCTGCCACCAGCCCATACCCTGCTCTGTGGGCAACACATAGGTGCCTAAAAACATACACTAGGTCTACAGGTTTGTACCCCCACCCATGGGTGCCATAAAGGTAGCCCAAGGGTTCGCTATGACAAAAAGAGGAAGAGCTGCACTGCCAGGAATCCCACTGGACTCCTGTGCAGAAAACAACACAGAACACACATGATAAGGGAGTTCAGGACAAGGACATGGAAGCCCTGTCCCTCCAGTGCATTTTCCAGCGTCACAGTCGCCCCCCCCAGACAGAGGTTAGGGTGGTCTAATCTCCCACGAGATTGACACCCTCATCCAGACGGTCAGCGTACCTTCTGGAAAGGCCACCTGTATTATCATGACTCTTCGCTGGTGTATGCTCAATAGTGAAGTCTTGCCCTTGCAAGCTAATGGACCACCTGAGCAGTTTAGGGTTTTCACCTTTGAGCTGCATAAGCCACTTTAAGGGCTTATGGTCAGTTTGGACCTTGAAGGTAGACCCAGTAAGGTAAGGCCTAAAATGCCTAAAGCTCCAAACTTTACTGAAACATTCCTTTTCAACAGTAGCCCACCTACGTTCTCTACCTTTGAGTTGCCTACTGATGAAGATGATAGGATGTTCCCTCCCTTTGTCATGTAACTGGGAGAAGACAGCTCCAATTCCGGTGTTACAGGCTTCGGTTTGAACAATAAAGGGTTTGCTGCAATCAGGAGCACACAACACAGATGCCCTACACAGACTTTCCTTCAAGTCAACTAAGGCCCCCTGGCAGTTTCCACGTTTGCTTGGGCGATGTCAGAGCTGTCATAGGGGCAGCTATGGTGCCATAGTCTGCCATGAAGTTTCGGTAATACCCAGTGAGGCCCAAAAAGCTGTCTCCTGGGTTTGAGTAGTGGAAGTCTCCCAGTCATGCACATCCTGTACTTTACTGGGGAGAGGTTAGATTCAACACCCTCCTACCTCATGACCAAGGTAAGTGACTTTCCCCTGAGCTATCTGGCACTTGGTGGCCTTGATAGTGAGGTTAGCCCTTTTCAAGGCTTGAAACACCTTATCCAAATGAGTCAAATGATCCCCCCATGTGGAACTGTATACAGCAATGTCATCTAGGTAGGCAACACAAAAGGCCTCCAGCCCACTGAGCGCATGATTGACCAGCCTTTGGAAGGTGGCAGATGCATTCTTCAACCCAAAAGGCATGACTCTAAACTGGTAGAGCCCCTCAGGTATTGAAAACGCAGTTTTTTCCTTGGCCTGGTCTGTCAGAGCTATTAGCCAATAGCCTGAGGTGAGGTCAAAGGTGCTTACAAACTTGGCAGCACCTGTGGTGTTCACAAGCTCATCAACCCTGGGCAATGGGTGCGTGTCAGTCTTGGTGACAGCATTGACTCCTCTATAGTCAACACAGAAACTTCAAACCTTGGAACCTGCCTGGGAAATTGCCTTGGGGACAAGGACCAAGGGGCTGGACCAGGGACTGGCTGAGGGTTCAGTTACACCCAGAACCAACATCTTGGTGACCTCTGCCTGGATGTGGTTCTTTACAGTGTCTGATATCCGATAGCATCTGCTTTTGACAGGTACACTGTCACCAGTGTCAATTTCGTGCATGCACCACAGGGCGAGGCCTGGTATCAGTGAGAACAGAGGGGCATACTGCTGGAGCAAAGCCCTGCAGGCCCTCTGCTGCTCTCGTGTCAGATCGGGAGACAGATGTACTCCCTCCACTGAGCCATCCAGAGGGTTGCTATGCAGCAAATCAGGAAGAGGGTCACTCTCATCCTCCTCTTGCTCTGAAGCTAGCAGAAGACATGAGACTTCCTCTCTTCTGTGGAAAGGCTTGAGCCCATTAACATGGAATACCTGAGGGGCTACCCCAGGAACTCCCATGTCAACCAGATAGCTGACTTCACCCATCTTGGAGATTATCCTGAAGGGTCCAGCCACTTATCTGCCAGAGCTCTAGGCTTGGTAGGCTCTATCACAAGGATTTCCTGTCCTGGAGTCCAATCCACTTGTGAGGCTTTAAGGTCATGCAAGTATTTGTTTACTTCTAGGCTTGCCTTAAGATTCACTGTCGCCTGGCCCATCATCTGTGTTAGCCTCCGTCTGAGGCCTAACACATAGTCCCCCACTTGCTTGGCAGGACCTGGAGGTGTGGCTTCCAAACCTTCTCTGATTAAGGCAAGGGGCCCCCTCACAGGATGTTCAAAGAGAAGCTCAAAGGGGCTGAAACCAATACCTTCTTGAGGCACTTCTCTATAGGCGAACAGCAGGCATGATAGGAGGAGATCCCGTTTTCTCCTTAGGGGCTCTTCCAAGGCACCCAGCATGCCCTTGAGAGTCTTATTAAACCTCTCAATCATCAGACCGTTGGTCTCCAGATGGTAGGAGGTGGAGAACATATATGTTACTACCCATTCCTTCCACATCGCTTGCATGTAACTAGACATGAAGTTGGATCCTCTGTCAGACACAACCTCTTTAGGGAAACCAACTCTGGTAAAGATGCCTAGGAGAGCCATGGCAATCACCTTGGCAGTTATGGTCCAAAGGGGTTTAGCCTCAGGGTACATGGTGGCATAATAAACCAGTACCAAGATGAACCGGTGCTCACCTGATGTGGGAAGGTCCAAGGGGCGGACACTGTTGATGCCTACCCTCTCAAATGGTGTGCCAACCACTGGCGCAGGCTGCAGCGGGGCAATGACGCTGCCTCCAGTCTTGCCAGACAACTGACAAGTGGGACAGGTCCGGCAGTGGAACTCCACTTCTACTCCCATCCGGGGGCAGTAGAAATGTGCAGAGAGCCTTTGCTTAGTCTTCTTAGTACCAAGATGACCAGCTAAGGGCAGCTCATGCGCCAACTGCAGCAGGAAGGGTCTGTAAACCTGGGCTACCACCAACCTGAGGGCACCAGGTTCACGCTTAGTAGGCTCACAACGAAGGAGCTCACCTTCCCAATACATCTTGAATGAACTAGGCACTTCACCTTATGCCTGGGACTGTTTTCGTAGACCCCCGAGAGTGGCACTCTCTATGACCCTTACAGAAGTCTCCGCTGGAGGGCCCACTTTCAGCCAGCAAGCAATGAAGGTCAGGGTGATCCTCTGGGTTGAGTATCTCCCTGAGAAGGGTCTTCTGGCTCTTCTCCCTCAGGAGTTGAGTCTCGGGTTACCACTGGACCTAGCCTGTCCGGAGCGTGGATCCCAGTGGGTGCTGCTAAAACAGCAGGAAGAGAAGGAGCCCCCTTCACAGAGGTGATCCTCTAGCTCTTCCGTTTCGCCTTGGGTTTCCCCTTTGATGTGTGTAACTGACTAGCAGTCAGACCCTGTGTGATCTGAGACCTAGTGACTGCATCAGCAGTCAGGGGTAGTCCATCAGAAATCAACCCCAACTCTACTAATCATTCCCCAACAATATGCAGGCAGGTACATTTTCCTGAACCAGGACAGAAAGCTTTGCTGTCTTGTCCTCAATCTTGATGGTGACGAGGGCTACAGGAGATAATTTGGGAGGCCAACTAGCTAAGCTGGTAGTTCTCTGAGGAGCACCTTCATAGTCTTCTGGCATGAGCCGGGTCCTGTCCACCACTGTCATACTTGCCCCAGTCTCTCTCAAACCAGTGGAAGGTTGGCCATTCAGGAGGACACTTCTGTGTGACAGTAGCCAGTACTTCTGCGTACTGGTCCCAGGACTCAAGGGACAATTGTCATGCACCGTCCTTGGAAATGTTGGCAGAGATGGAAATACACCTAAGATGGATTCCCTTGGTTCCATCTTGATGGTCTAGTCTTTTTCCAAGATGGCTTCCGGAGTATTTCACTGCCCTCCGAACGCTGCTCCAGTGTTTTGTATCCGTCTTCTGGTGCTGACGCTGCCAGCCCGTTCTACAGTGTGCTCGAATTTTCCTTCCATTCCTTTGTATTCTCTCGTGTTTTCCGTTGTCCTTCAGCATGATTGGGTGCCTCCTCTGTTCTGCAGGTACTACTTGCGGTCTGTATCTATTCCATTTCTCTGTGCAGTTCACTCACCCCTTGTCGTTTTCTTTAGTAATCTTTCTCCCTGTCTTTCTTCAGCTGTCCTGTACCACTTCTCTCTGGCCTGCTCACCTTTTTGTTACCTTAGCCGCCTGGCATTTCTTTCCCTTTTCGCTTTTGTTTAATTTTGCTTGCGCCGCCGTGCCTCTTCTTACGCGGCGCTTAGCATCCGGTGGCTTTCCCTAACTTCCTTTCTCTATTCCTCTCTCTCCCTTCTGTACTAGTTCTACCTTGCCTCTTAGTTCCTAATTACCTGACCGCATTCATTGTTTTGCGGTCTCCTGCCTTTCACGCGCACTTGCGCTACTATTTGTTTACCTTTTGTTTTACCTTCCACATACCACTGCATTGGAGCAAGTCCTCTCTGGCTTTCACTTTGTTCACGGTGAGAGTGCCTTCTCCGCTACAGTGCATACAAGCTCTATACTTACTCTCTACAAACTTGTGAACTTAAAGAACAGTGTTCTGAAAATACTTTTCTTCAATCTATACCAAGGCAGTGCAAAGACTGCTAAAGATGACTTTTTGCTTGAAGACCATCCAGGGTTTTTTACGCCTGCCAGCTTTTTCCCTGATTTGGGAGCTTGCTCCTCGGGGGTCCCCTGGACCTGGATTCCGTTCTGGTCAAGGTGTCCACCGAGGGAGCTCGCCCCTACCTCCATCAAAAGAAATAGAAAAAGACTAAGGAGCAGAGGAAACAGCGACGGAAGAAGGAGTCCGAGACCCCAGACAGCTCCATTGATGATACAGGTGAGGAGGAGTTTTGGGGGTTCTTTCCAAGGCTTAACACACTAGGGAAATCTCTGCAGGAGCACCAAAGGTCAGGACAGTGGCCTCCACCTCAGGCATGAAGCAAGAGTAGGTGAGGCTGACAGTAGCTGGAGTCCAAGTGCCTTACCTTTAAACTTGGAGTCACCCTTCTTGTGGTCCAGAGCCCCACAGTTCCAGCAAGTTCCAGGAATGCAAGGTACTGTACTGAATCCCCTGGGTGCCTGCTTTACAACAGGAGAACCGCCACTCTTGCTCCCACCCCCATGAGACGTATCCCCACTAGAATTTTGGGTCTTAGGAGAGGAAGGTTTAGGTTTACTCGTCTGTGATTGCTTATGGGACTCCTCAGACTTCTGAGAGGTCCCTTTCTCTTTGTCCTTGTCCTTCCCACTGCGCTCCTTAGGGGACACCTGGCCAGGTTAAAGGGGTCCAAAAGGTTCTGGTCAGCAATATACTGACGCAGCTCTGGTGAACAGGCTTCAGAAAAATGCTCAAAAAACAAAGGATGGGACAATTCGACAAAGGTTTTCACCTTGTATGCATCAATCCATCCCATCATGTTCATATTCGCAGCACTCACCCAGTCAACCCAAGATACATGCTCTCTTTTCTTATATTCCCTGAACCTTTTAATGTATTGGGAAAGGTGTCTTGCCAAATCTGGCAATCAAAGCAGCTTTCACCCCTTTCTTCCACACTCAGTTTCAGAATACAGTCATAACCATTCTGCGGCACTCTACTTAACAAACACTTAGCCCAATCTCTTTTATCAACATCATGGATTCCACAAGCCATTTCAAATCCTTCTATCCATTGGAGGATATCAAAACCCTCCACACACACACCAACCAAATCTTTCATAAACTTGGTGGCACGGGACATGACACTCTCAACTGGTTTGGCTGAAGTCTCCACTCTAGCTTTCTCTAGCTGGATTCTCTGATATTCAATGTCTTTGTTTTTGAGTTCAGGGTCCCTATCTTTGAGTATCACATGCTGTGCCAACTCCTACTTCTTCATTTCAGCTTCAGTTTCCAACATGTCCTTAATAACTCAAGTTCCAAGGTATTCCCTGAAGAAACAATGCTGGGTTTCCGAATGGAAGTGACAGGAGAGGTGGCAATCCCAGAAACAGATTCAGTAATAACCCCAGGGGTAGGGTCCTCAGTGGCCCATCCCCCCCTTCATCAAGAGCATCACAATCAGTCTGGTAGTCCACCAGGGCAGCTATAAGCTCCGCCCTAGACTTATCCTCAAAGTCTAACTCCCTGGCTTCACAAGCACTCTGGAGAGACTCTAAGCTCATACCGGTCAATTTGCAATGGATTCCATTGCTTGTAATGTAGTTCTCCTAACATAGACAACTAAACCTCAAATCAATGAAGTGTGGATACTTTGTAGTTGGCAAGGTTGATATTGATATTTTATTTGTATCACGCTCATACACAAGTGTTTCAGAGCGCGATGAGGCAGGCGAAGGGAACAAGGGAGAACAAAAACAACGATCTTACTAGGCTCAGTGACATTGAGAACTTGCAAGTTCAGGGGAGAGGGGAGGGGGAAAGTGCAGGGGGGAGGGGTAAAAGTGGAAAGTGCTAAGCAAGGGAAAGTAATAACAACCAAGTGGTAGTGCAGCCAGCAAGTGGCAAGTGCTAGGTTTAAGGTGCAGACAGGGGGTCTCTGATAAGTGCAGAAAAAGGGGGTGGGCTGTAGGGTTACAGATACAGACCCAAGTGCAAGGGTTGCCAGGAGACAGTGAGGGTGTGTGGCAGGGTGAGCAAGTACCTGGCCCGAAATCAGGGGGTAACCAGGTGCACGATGCCGAAGCAGAACAGATCAACAGGGGAGAAGAGAAGCTAAGGAAGAAGCAAAGAGGAAGGTCTTGAGGTTCTTCCGGAACCTGAGATGGTTCTCTTCAAGTTTGAGAGTGGCAGGGAGGCTGTTCCAGAGGGAGGCACCAGCCAAAGACAGAGATCTACCCCCAGTTTGTTTCTTTGAGAAACGACTGACCCTGGGAGAGTTGGAGGTGGAGGAGCGAAGAGCTCGAAAGGGAAGTTGTTTACGGAGGGAAGGTTGAAGGTTTCACACTGAGTCTTCAAACCATTAGCGTCCCACTGCTGTCACCAGTGTAAAGACTGGAGGGGGGGTATCTGTACTTTTGCCCTATTTGGCAGAGTAGAGGCACAGAGCACCCCAGCAAAGGTTCTCTATATGGTAGTGTATTGACGAGCAAACAAGGCTTAAGCTCTCAGGAGTTGAAGCAGGCTGTTTCTTAAGTACAGTGACTCCGCAAGCCCCCACAAAGGAAGCTCCACATACTATGGGATGTGCTCACACAGTTCTTTATATAAAAATAAGGTTCAGAGATATATAGATAAATCAATAACACACTTTGTACTCTGGTGATTCTAATATGGCAAATATATACAATGTCTATGTGGTACCACACTTAGCTTTAGATTCCTTTAAAATACATCAACTGCTGACAGTTATAAGGTAGCATACAAATCATGCAGTAAGGTGGATCAACCTAGATAATAGGAAGGAAGGCAAATTACGTTAACCAATGGCAGAATGCTTCCTTTAGCTACTGAGACACAATTCTGAGTGAGGATCCCCGCACCTGGGCAACCTGTAATAAAAGTGTTAAAAAGCTCAGTCCATTAATGTCAAATAAGTCTTGCTTCCTGGTCAGAAAGTTCAACCACACCAATGTAGCTGAGATGGAAGAGTTTCTTCTACGGTTCATCGACGGATCACTCAAGGGTGGCATCCCTTTAAAGCAGGAGCCACAGGGTGTCGAGATTCCTCAAAGAAAAGTGGAACAATGGCGTCGAGCCTGCAGCTTCAATCTTCGCGCTGCTCTTCGATGATCGTTTGAGGAAGTCTTGGGAAGATGAGACGTGCGGTCCACCTCGATGCAAAGTGTTCAGTGCCATAAAGAATACTCTGTGATGGATGTGGTCTCGGCAGTGGGCGTTGAGTGTCGGAAGTTGCTTTGGCGGTCCTCAGGCCTGTAGGTGCTGCAGCCACAGCACGTACCTCGGGATAGCTTCAGCGATCGGGACTCGACCATGGGTTGGACCTCGGATCTTCACTTCGTCAGTATCTTTGCTGGATTCGGGTGGCGGGAAACCCACCAGCGGACTTTCCTCGGTAGCCGATGGCCTCCACTTTCTCTGGCGGGACAAAGCGGTCGACGGTGATGGCAACAGAGTCCTTCGTTCACATGTTCTTAGGCAAGCTGGAGCTTTGCGGCTCCGATCATCGAGCAGCATGGCGTCAAACGGTTCCATCTTCTGGCCGACACAACTCAACTAGCTTCCAGCAGTTACAGAAATCCTTTGAATCCCAGTCAACAGCAATGGACTTCGATGGCCTCGATGTCCAGGTGATTTAATTTAAGGTTCTCGGCGAACCCCTTTTCGGGTCGACAGCCTTTCAAGACTGGCTTCCAGGGTACCTTGATGAAGAGCAGCAGTTTTGCACGATGGTCCCTCGTAGCTCGGGGAGAGGTCTCCTAGCCTGGCCCTCTCTCGGATCAGTTCTCGAGAGATTCGACAGCTTTTAGATTTCATCGAAGGAAATGCAGCAGCAATTCTTCTTCTTCCAGCTGGGCTTCGAAGAGGAGCTTCAAGTTTCAACATCAGCTTCTGAACAAATTGGTAAGTGAGAGGTCCCAGATATTCAAATCTGTCCCTCATTCACTCTGAGCCAGGTGCAGTCAGCCAATCACCCAGAAGGGCATTCATGCAGAAAGGCAGCCAATCAGGCGCACAGGCATTCAGGCTATTCACATCCACCCAGACACACATAACAAGGAATGTGGATTGGGGCAAACACCCAGCCTTTTAGCACACCAGACTGTATTCATGTCAGTTTTAGGCAGGGCTGTCTCATTCATTGTGTCACACACAGACACCAGTAACATAGAATGCATATTGATCACACACTGCATTCACCCAGGTCCCACCCCAAGGGTGTACCCACAACATACAGTCACTGGGAAGGCTCCAGCCAGTCTGGCCTGGACTACCCCACAATACCATATATGGTTCTTCCACCCAACACCCAGTCAGGGGAAGGTACAGAGTCAGGGCTTCCCAGGGCTTTGGGAAAACAAGGTAACAGGCAATAGAAACCAAGAGGCCCCTCCACTGATTCATATGGCAATGCCTGGGTATCCGAAAATAGAGGATACTCAGAGCACCTGTCACATTCAGCATGGAGCTGCCACCAGCCCATACCCTGCTCTGTGGGCAACACACAGGTGCCCAAAAAGATGCACTAGGGGTACAGGGTTGTACCCCCACCCATGGTTGCCATAGGGGTATCCCAAGGGTCTCTGTTCACCATGACCAAAAAGAGGAAGAGCTGCAATGCCAGGTGTCCCACTGGACTCCTGTGCAGAAAACAACACAGAACACACATGATAAGGGAGTACAGGACAAGGATATGGAGGCCCTGTCCCTCCAATGCATTTCCAGCATCACAGAGTACACACACACACAAAACCATCTTTTTTTCTTAACTGGAAGGTGTCCCGTGCTCGAACCTCCACTACGCATACAGGAAAACAGGAAGTTGGTTTCCTTTCACGCAAACTGGGTGGACAGGAAGTAACGTTCTAGTTGCAGCACAGCGCTCCGGAGCACCACACTGCAACTAGAGTCTTACTTTCTGAAGTCAGGGTGCACGAGCTCCTATGTCAGAAAGAAGCCAGATTATGGTGCTGTCTTAAGGAGCGATGCGCTGTGCCCTTTATTTTGTGTTCCCCAGTGCGGGCGCCCCGCTTCATCATACCTTAAGCCGGTCCTGAATGCAGGGGCAAGTATTTTTAATGGATTCTAGCAGTTTACAGCCTCAGGTGTTTTTTTAAGCCTATGTGGACTGTCTGACATACATTTTGTTTAGTTGGGAGTGAGCTTTTCAAATTAGAAATGCATTTTTGGGCTAGTGGAGGGGGACTTATGAATTGCCAAGAATTGTAATACAAGTTCCATGAAATAATTGCAAGACCTTTATGTATCATGCAACCCCTGCAAAAAGGAAAAGAGTGGTTCAAAGATAAAACCTCATCAACCTCTTCACAGAGAGAGAATGGGTGTTTAGCGAAAACTGAAAATAATGCAGGACTGATATAATGAGAGATGGACTGAACTTGATGGAGATCCTTTCAGAGAAAGATCCCATGTTGTGCTAGTCAGTGGATGTGAACAGGGGGAGAGGGGCTAAAGCTTATAGGCCCCATGTCCAAACTGTTACAACATTTTTCTAAGAGGTGTTTCAGTCACACAGGTACACAAACAAAAGAGGATCCTGCAGATGTGTCCCCGCTTACAAGCTGGTACCCCTTGTGCTTCCTCCTCACCTTGAAAGCTAGAAAGAGTAACCACGTTGGCCTCTTGGAGGCGATTCAAACACAGCAGCATAATATAGTGCCGAGAAGCACGCTATGAAGCATCTGTAACTGTATGTTTTGTTGCAGCCCAGACCCTGCCTACCACGGCCATGAATCCAGTGTCCTGAGATTAGCGCTAGTGGCCTCTAAGAAAAAATCCTGTACTGCAGCACCAATGCGGAGACAGTGTACCCGCAATATTTCTTATGTCTCACTCAAAGGGCCCACCAGGTCTGCGTGCTGGAGCAGGAGATCAGAGGCACTACAAGCATATGAAGTCAACACAAGCCTACTTTCAACTTGCTCAGGGTGTAGAACACCTCCCCTAGATTCCAAGGAACAGCAACATGAACAGAAAGAACCTCAAGGTTTTGGTGCTGAGGAAATTAAAAACTCTAGTGATTTTTAAAGAATTGCGTTGCTTCTCAGGGTTTCATGTGGCTGTGATGTGTCTTCATTTCATGATATGTTCTCGATCCTCTTTAGTGTCAGATCTCCAGCACAGTTAGGCTGATTTCCCTCCAATAATCACACCACGCCTCATTACTATGATGTGTTATTTTTTAAAATGATGAAAATCTGTTCTACCATTACTTAACCCATGTAGGTTTGGAATTATCAGGAATGATCACTGCGCTCCACCAGTTTAAGCTAAGCACCAGCCTTACCTGTTGACCTGAAATTAACCTGTTTTCCCTGTTCTGTCACATAACACCACCCTGGGTTGGAAGGAAACGTTGTTATCACCATTTTAGGAAGATGCCATCTAATCCATCTCTCTGCAGCTGGTAAGATCCAAACAGGGGGGTGGGGAGGGTCCAAACAGGGGTTCCCCACTTCCCTGTTCCCCATCCTCCTCCTTCTTAGCGTTCTAGGCCACCCCCATCCATTATGTACCCAAACTAGTTCCATCATAAGAGTGAACTCTGACCTCATCCATAGGAGGCCCAATTGGATAGTGTACATCCTGTATCTCCCATCCTCTTGCCAAAGAACAAAACATCACAGTCTAAAATGCAGGTTATGTGTTTTATTGATTTAAAACGCAAAACGCTCGTTAATTAAAGGAAGAGCTGAGCAGATGAGCAAGGATACATCTGGAGAATACGTAACATCACAATCATTAAAGCTGGTCTGGTGTGGTTGGTGAGGCAGCAAGAGCGGCAGCTGTTCATGCACGAGCAGCAGGTCTTGCACGAGCGGCGGGTCTTCAGGCACGAGCACGTGGCTCTATATGCACGAGTGGCGGGTCTTCAGGCACGAGCACGAGCGGCGGCTCTTCATATCCGAGTCGTGGCTCTATATACACGAGCGGCGGGTCTTCAAGCACGAGCACGAGCGGCGGCGCAACATGAAAGAGTTGATGTGAGGCAGCGATGCTGTATTTGCCAGGCTGGTGTTCCTTTGGCATTTCACACGGCGGCGGTAATTCTTGTTTTGATCGAGTCTAAAAATAGAGTAGAAAACAATGTCAACAAGCTGCATTTCTCTATTTTTTATCATTCAGGAAAAGACATTTGTTGGTGCTTGTATTTTAACAGGCCACTACAGAGTTTCAGGGGCATGGAATCCCAACGAGCCATTTATGTACCACGTGGTGTGGGCTCTTTTCTAATGATGCCCGATACACTGCCACGGTTCCTCATGGTCTTTTCATGCGGGAGGTGGGTGTGTGGATGTGTACAGGGCTTGACAGGTGATCATGCTCCTGTTGCCCAAAGTTGGAGAGATGGCGCTACATTGGTTAAATGCTCCTGTCTAGGGCACAGGTTAGGGCAGAGAGCCAAAATAATACCCTATTGGATAGGTCATGAGAGATGTCACCACCACTTTAATGGGTATCGAATGAAAATCACGTCAAGCAAAATTTCCCCAAATTTGCACCCTGATTTAAATCAAAAACTTTCTCCAAGTATTCTAGGATTGGAATTTAGAATAATACATGACACCCCTCCTAGAATATTTGGGCAAAGTATTTTAGGGTTCAGGAAAAAATAATCGTCTCCCTGATGACATTTTGCAGGCGAGATATTCACGTGGAACTGTTTAATGCACCAGTTTAAAGTGCCATTTCTGAGGGCACAGGATAGGGTGAAGCCGGTGCCACCCTGTGATTTTTTGAACTGGCGACGCATAAATGTATGTGTCTAATATGCAGGAGCGACCGTGCGCAACGAGGGAGGCCGAACCAAACAAGGGGTTGAAATGGGGCATTTTAAAGCACATTCTGTGAAAAACTGAGTAAAAAGCCACACAGTTTGCAATCAATTTTGTATGGCAGTACATCAAAAAACACAATAAACGCAAGTCACCAACAGAGAACACAACCAATTTCCTACACATTTTCATTGTGCGTTTGGCCACAACATATGCCAACATATAAAACATGTTCATGCCGGCTGTGCCCATACATGCCCATGCATGCTGCACCAATATATGCCAGTATTACCAGTATTAACAAATGAGAATTCCCAGCCCTGATTGTTGTTGAGAGAATATGCATGTACACCACAGCAGTGTCTAACATGGGTTTTGATCTGTTAGTCTTCCAATCTCAATATCCACCAGTACCTTCTTTTTTGCCCATGAACACGCTCAGGTGGGCCAATATGGTGTATTGGCCACGGACCCTGGCTATCAAATCACCCCCTATCTGAAAGGTTACAGGGGCTTGCAGGCAGAGAAGGGCTCTGAAGGGTCTTGCATATCCGCTTTGGGGGAAAAGCCTTGACCTGTGAGGCGTGATGCAGAGGCTTCTTGTATTCCAGCCTGGAACATCCAGGTTGGTTTGTGTATTGGGTCGAGGCCCCCCCATTTATTTCTGTGAGAAGGAACAAGTTACTTACCTGTAACTGTTGTTCTCCAGCATGGGTCTGGCATGGATTCACATGCTCATGAATATTCCCCGTCGTCAGGCTGGGAATCCTCGGTAAAGAAAAATCAGTATCAGTTTCGTTTCTGATCTGTCTTTCGTAGTAGTAACCAATCACTGATTTCTGCGTCATACTGACCACAGCCAATGACTGCCATCTCCCTAAGCCCGGCCTCTGGCAGCCATCTTCAGATTTGGTAGCACGTGAAGTGGCAGTATGACCAAGTGAAGAGCCGCAGAGGGGTAGGCGGGAGGGTTCGCTGTGAATCCATGCCAGACCCATGCTGGAGAACAACAGTTACAGGTAAGTAATTTGTTCCTTCTCCAGCATGGGGTCTGGCATGGATTCACATGCTCATGAATAAAAGAATACATAGCAGTACACACATGCACAACCACGGGAGGTGGCAAAGGCTCAACATTAAGCATTACATCAAAAACTCAACATTAAGCAGTTCTTACCTCCTCACCAGGCTCACCTTATGCGAACAGGTTGCGCAGCACTGCTTGGCCGACCCTGGACTCCTCCCTGGAATCCCGATCGACGCAGTAGAATTTCGTGAAGGTGTGCGTCGACCTCCACGTAGCAGCCCTGCAGATGTCCAGCAAGGGCACACCAGATAGGAACGCCGTGGTAGCTGCGATCGCTCTGGTGGAATGGGCTCTCGGACGGCCAGGCAGCGGTCGGTTTGCCAACCGATGACAGTACATGATACAGCCGGAGAGCCATCTGGAAATGGAAGCCTTCGAGAGAGCCTTCCCCTGATTGACAGGTCCAAAGTTCACAAAAAGTTGTGACGTCTTCCGAAAACTCTTCATGCGGTCCACGTAGAACTTCAGCGCTCTAGCCACATCCAGCGAGTGCAAAGTCCTTTCAGCCGGCGACGAAGGCGACGGGAAGAAAACAGGCAGCACCAAGGGTTCGTTGAGGTGGAAGTCCCACGGCACCTTGGGCATGAAGGAGGGGTGCGTCCTGAGCACTACCCTCGTGTCGTGAAAAGTCAAGTGCGGGGGCTTGCAGGGAAAGGGCCTGGATCTCTCTCACCCGTCGTGCGGAGGTGATGGCCACAAGAAACGCTGTTTTCCACGACAAGAACTTCAACGGAGCTGAGTGCAGAGGCTCGAACGGAGGTCCCATGAGCTTGGTCAGCACCACGTTGAGCTCCCACGCCGGGGTCGGGGCCTTCACCGGCGGGAACGATCTGAACAGTCCCTTCATGAATTCTTTCACCAGACGATGAGACCACAAAGACGTCCGTCCCGTGGTTCTGGTGTATCGGGAGATCGCAGCAAGATGAATCTTGATGGAAGCGTTCGCCAGTCCAGCCCTGGCCAGCGTCAGCAGGTACGGCAGTACTTGAGGAGCCGTAATCCGTAGAGAGTTAATCTTCTGTGCGTGGCACCAGACAGAGAACCTCTTCCATTTGTGTCCGTAGCATTTAAGAGTTGAGGACGCCCTGGCCTTTGCAAGAACCTCTCTGCAGTCGGCCGGTATGTCGTAACCTCCAAACTCTAACGCTGCAGGAGCCAGGCCTGCAAGTTCAGCGACTTCGGGTCGTGATGGAGGATGGCGCCTCCTTCCCTGGAGAGAAGATCCGCGTCCACTGGCAGTTTGATTGACGGGGACGCTGACAAGTCCAGAAGGTCCGGGAACCATATCGGCCACGCAGGTGCGACGAGGATCATCCTGCACCGTGACCTCTTGAGCTGGTTGATGAGCCGGATCAGCAGCGGCAATGGAGGGAACGCATATAGGAACAGGCCCTCCCAGGGGAACGAGAAAGCATTGCCCATGCTCCTCGGCTGGGGAAACCTGCTGGCGAACCTCCGGCACTTGGAGTTCGTCGCCGTCGCGAACAGGTCGATCTGGGGTGTGCCCCACCGTCGGAAGAGGCGGTCCACTAGGTCCTGTCGTAGTTCCCACTCGTGGCACGAGCGCAGCTCTCTGCTGAGCGAGTCGGCGATGGTGTTTTTTATTCCTGCCAGATGAAACGGCACCAGAAACATCCCTTGGGCTACGGCCCAATGCCACAGATCCTGTGCCTCCTTGGACATGGCTGGGGATCTGGTACCGCCCTGCTTCCTGATGTAGAACATGGTGGTGGTGTTGTCGGTGAAGATCCTCACCACCTTGCCCTTGAGGGACGGAAGAAAGGACCTGAGGGCCCAAAACACTGCACGGAGTTCCAGGACGTTGATATGGAGGGACCTCTCCGCCGGCAGTCAAAGACCCCTCGCGTGCAGGTTTTCAGTGTGCGCTCCCCACCCTTCCGGGGAGGCATCCGTGGTCACTGTCTTCTGGTGGCCCGGGGTCTGGAAGTCCATGCCCGCCGTCAGATGCGCGCGGGTGCCCCACCACCGGATCGCTCGTCGGAAACTCTCGTCGAGTGTGTTCCTGTCCTCGAAGCTGCCCGTCGTCTGGATCCAGCGCGCATCCAGGAACTCCTGCAACGGGCGCATCCGAAGCCTGCACAGGCGGATGAGATAAATGCAAGAAGACATCATTCCGAGGAGGGACTTGATGGACCTCACCCTGGCCGCGTCCGCAACCAGCATCCGCTGCACCTTGCCCAAGATGGCCCTCGTCCTTTCCTCCGACGGAGAGGCCAGAAGCGACACTGTGTCGAGCTTCGCTCCCAGAAACAGTGCGTCTTGCGCGGGCACCAGGTGGGACTTGGCGTAGTTTATGGAGAATCCCAGGTCCGTGAGTAGTTGGACGGTCCTTGCCGTGTGCTCCGCGGCGAGCTCCTTCGTCTTTGCTCGGATGAGCCAGTCGTCCAGGTAGGGGTAGACGTGGATCCCCTCCAGGCGCAGCCGCGCCACCACCGGTGCGAGGCACTTGGTGAACACCCTGGGTGCCGACCTCAATCCGAAGGGAAGGGCTCTGAACTGGTAGTGACGCCCTTGGACCACGAATCTGAGAAACTTTCGGTGTCCCTTTAGGATGGGGATATGGAAGTAGGCATCCTCCAAATCCAACGACGACAGGAAATCGCCCTCCTCCAGTTGACCCAGGACGTGTTGGAGGGTGACCATCCAGAACTTCTGTGCCTTGATGAATTTGTTCAGTCGTCGTAGGTCCAGGATGGGACGCCATCCTCCCGTCTTCTTCTTCACGAGGAAGTATCTTGAGTAAACTCCGGAGCCCCGAAGCCTCTTTGGGACGAGCTCGGTGGCGCCTTTCTTGAGCATCGCCTTTACCTCCAAGAGAAGTTGAGGGATGTGATGTTCCTTCCTGGCCACAGGGGGGACACGCGGGCACCTCTTTAGAAACTCGAGTGCGTGACCCTGAGCCAGGGCGTCCAGCACCCAACGGTCGGTGGAGATGGACTCCCACACGCTGACGAAGCTCGCCAGCCGGCCTCCCACCGGGGTACTTCGGTGGGGGCCCGACCCCACGGCCGGTTCAGTCCTGCTTCGACGAGGCTTTGCCGCCTTGTCCTCCTTGGCGACGACGGCGGGGTCCGCCCGACTTGCCTCGTCCTCTGTAGGCTTCCTGCGACGACGAACGGGCCGCTTGACGATAGGTGGAAAATCCGCCGCCGGAACCTTTGGAGGCACCCTGTTTGCCTCCGCCGCTCCGAAAGGGCGGCCGTCGTTGCTGGAGAACACGAAGAGCCCGGGCCGTCTCCGTGTCCGCCTTGATGGCTTGTAGGGAATCGTCCACTGTTTTCCCAAACAGGTTGCTCCCGTCGAACGGCATGTCCAAGACTCTGGTCTGCACGTCCTGACGGAAGTCAGTAGCCTTGAGCCATCCACGCCGCCTAAGGCACACGCCGTTGCCCAACTGGCGAAATCCAGTGTCAGCGATGTCCGTGCAAGATCTCTAGGGCCTCCGCCCTCTTGTCGTCTGGTAAGAAGTCCAGCAGGGGGGCGAGTTTGTACCACAACTCCCTGTCGTAGCGACTACGATAGCCAAGGCGTTGGCAGCCTTAATCATCGTCGCTGCCGATGAGATGACTCTGCGTCCCATCGTGTCCAATTTCTTTCCCTCGCCGTCCGGCGGGGAGGTTGACGTAGAGGCCGAGCCCCCCCCGCTTTCTTCCTGGCCGCCGTGGAGACGACCGAGTCCGGGGTCGGCTGTGCCCGAAGGCACAAGGGGGCCGGGTCCGGGACCCGGTACTTCTCATACCGATCCCTTCTCGCCGGCGTTGTGGAGAGACCCTCATCCCAGATATCGTCCAGTAGAGGTACAGCGAGGACCGTCTTCCTCTTGGTCTCGCGCCGTTGATAAAGGAAACCTTCCTTCTTCTTCTCTTCCGGGCAGAGCTGGAAAAGCTTGGATGCCCTGGCGATCATGGCGTGAAACGATCCAATCTCGTCGGGCGGGGAAGCCCGGGGGGGGAGGTGACGACGGGAGATCCTCGTCGTAAACCTCGTCGTCTGTACCCGTCGCGGCCGTGTCAGTCCCGGTATCATCCCCACGTGTCGTGGACGGGGAGGAGGGCTGAGCAGGGCGTGATGGTTGAAAAGGAGGTGGAGGATGAATCCTTCTTCTCTTAAGAGGAGGGCTCCCAGAAGGGCCTGGCTCCGCGTCCCCCGTCGGGAGCGGTTCCTCCGTTGGTGGTAACGGCAGTCTCGTCCTTATCTCCGAGCATAAGGACTGTATAGCCAACAAAATGGCCGCCGAGTTGTCTTGCGGCACTGGTTGAGGGGATTCCGATGGGCGGTCAGGAGCCCCGTCGGCACCCTCGACGTTCTCGTCGCCTCCTACATCGGGGTCCCTCCCGACAGGATGGTCTTCTTCCACGCCAACGCCGTGGCTTAAGACTTCGATCAGCTCCTCCTCAGAGGTTGAGGCCGAATCCACGACGACCTCCTGCCCCCCCTTTTTCTTCTCCGTCGGAGGTTTCACGGGGGTCCTGTCGATGGGCATGAAAGAGGACTCCCTCCGCGGTGGCAGGGAGATTCTGGGCCCCGAGTTCGCCACCACTGGTGTAGCCTCCACAGGCTGAGCCAGGGCCGCCGCGACTGTCTCGATAGAGGCCTTGGCCGGATGGATCAAGGCTTTCACCACCTTAGGTGCGCTCACCGCCTTCTCCTTGGGGGGAGGGTCACCGCCTCGCTCCCCCTCCGATGGGGCCTTCGAGCACGACCGGGGTCTCTCCAGGAGCTTCGCCGGGTGCTCGGCCTTCCTCTTACCCGAGCCAGAGCGTTGGCTCGTGGTTGATGGCGCCGGGGAGGATGCGCCCTGCCTGGCGCCCGTAGAGCCCGACCGTTCGGCGCTCCCGGTGCCAGCGGACTCGCGGTGCTTGGCCTTCTGTTGGACCCCCGTCGCCGGGGCGCCCTCAAAGGTCTTAGAAGACTGCTCGGACTTCTTCTTCTTCTTCTCGCCTGACGGGCTCTTCCCTTCCAGCCAGTTGGCGAGACGCAGATGGCGGTCCTTCATGGTCCGCTCCGACATATTGCCGCAAAACGCACAGTCCTTCTCCACGTGCGTCTTGTCCTCATGCAGGCAGTAGAGGAAAAGGGAGTGTTCGTCCTCCTTAAAGACATTCTGAAGCTGGCATCCAGGGCAGACCCTGAACAGCTTTCCGGGCGTCGAGCTTCCCTTCTCCTGGGCCATGATCGAGAAGGGCCTGAGAAACTTCTGGAGTCCTCCAAAAGCGTGGCTCGACAAAATCTTCACCCTTGAGGGGCGTAGAAGAATCCGACACGGGTCCCCGTTGATCGGATAAAGAAACGGTGGAGCTTGAGGCTCTTTTGACCGAAAAAGAGAAAATTGTCCTAAGAAAAAGCGCGGAAAAAGCACTAAAGCTCGAGAGCAATAGCACGAGGATCCCAACACTTGAACGTGTGGTAAAAATCTGAAGATGGCTGCCAGAGGCGGGGCTTAGGGAGATGGCAGTCATTGGCTGTGGTCAGTATGACACAGAGATCAGTGATTGGTTACTACTACAAAAGACAGATCAGAAAAGAAACTGATACTGATTTTTCTTTACCGAGGATTCCCAGCCTGACGACGGGGAATATTCATGAGCATGTGAATCCATGCCAGACCCCATGCTGGAGAATATGCAGGATCAAGATTGCATACTAACTTACACTGCAAAGTACTGTCAAATGTACACTGTATGAACCCTGCACCCCCCCCCCCCCCCAGGGAGTGATTACAGAGCAAATAGTGACAGCTATTTCAGACACTTATCTGGAATGGAGGGCGAAAAACTCTCCTTGGGGTCATTGTGTTGGCGGATGATTTTAATGCTAGCCACCCTCAATAGGGGGTTGCGAGATTGAATGTGTACCTGATACAAGTGTGCCTGACAATGGTGCATATTGCACATCAAATCTTTGAAAAGAGGTCGTCTGTGGCTGGGCGTATTGTTGGAATGTAATGTGCTTCCTCTTAGACCTAGTGGCGACACGTCTTCTTCCTTTGCAACTTGGCGCAATGGTAGGGCGAGCAGTTGCATTGACTACATATTGTGAATAATCTTATTCACAAGTGTGTGCTGGACCTTGCTATCATTCCAACGACAATGAGCAAGCACCCCATGGTTAGGGTGTCCCCTGCACTTAAATATCTCGCTTTCTAGGAAGTCCCCTCGTGTGGATGCTGCCATTAACCTGCAGAGAAACAGAATCCTTTGGTCCGAAGTAAAAATTGTCCAATTCAAACGATCACTTGTAACTTGCGGCTACTCACCTGTTTAGTTGCTGCTTCACAGACAATGGGACTTAAGTGAAATGGTGGAAAATGCCTGGTCTCGTCAGCATAGGCACTTAATCGTTCATAATACTTCAGCCAATCAGGGCTCGCTTTTTGACCTTGCCATACACAAAAAGAGGATGCGGCCATGCGCAAGCTCAAAAGGGATAAGCACTTGGTTAACAGATCACCACATTATGTACACAATATAAAAATTGGCTGCACAGCCACAAATTCAATCTTGGAAAATGATATAAGCGTTGATTAGTTCACATGACTTCAAAAAATGTTGGTATCTGTTTCACTCATTCATGTCTGGTGATGCAGCACATGAGGTCTGTGGTATTTCACAAGAGATCTGGGGTGCTTATATTGTTGGTATCTACTAAAATGCTTCTTGGCTAATAGCTACTGGGTATGGGCCTATTTTTCATGATAACTGGGTTTTGACGAAGATGATGTCGTAACGGTAATCAAGAGGTTTAAGGCCTCAGGGACTGCTGGTCCAGATTGCCTTGCAAACGCTGTTATCAAAAGACACCCACAGTTTTGGGCCAGTATTTTATATGAGCTTTGTTTTTCTTTTCAAGACTGACAAAATATCTAGTAGCTGACATAGAATCCATATACATCCCGGTCCATAAAAAGGGCCAGCGTTCAGATCCCAACAATTTCTATCTGCTGGCTATGTTGGACTCCAGCGGGAAGATCTTTGCAGCCTTCCTACTGGGAAAACTTGCTAAGTGGGCAGAAGAAAATAACCTCCTGAAGTCCCCGCAGACTGGCTTTAGAAAAGGCTGAATTACCTCACATAGCATCAGCGTGCTTCAATCACTTATGTCAGACGTCCTTAATAGTGCAGACTCATGTTTATACCTTTTGCTATATAGATCACAGGGCTGCGTTTACAGTGTAACCAGAGTTAAGTTATGGGATAAGCTGGAGCATTGGAGAATTGACCCTACCTTGCTGTATTACATTACGCTGCTCTACTCTGAAATATCGATGACGGTCAGGCTGATGCAGGAGGGGAGCACATCTAAATCATTTCCCACCAACGCAGGCCTAAAACAGGCTGTGTACTTGCTATCCTCCTCTTCAACCTCTAGGTGGCCGACATGGAAGAGGCCTTGCAGTATATTCGAAACTTTCCACCAAAGTTCGGCGGTGAGAATATCATATGGCTCTTGTACGCCGATGACACAGTTCTTCTTGACCAAGCGCCCATAGGGTTACAACACTCACTGGATGCTATATACTCATATGTCTTGGCTAATAATCTGAAAATCAACCCCACCAAAATAAAAATCTTGGTGGGCGGTAGGAGGACAAGTAAAGGATTAGTCTTTCCCTGGACTATGGGTGGAAAGTACCTTGAGTTGGTTAATACCTATAACTACTTGGGCCTGTGTTAGGAAAGATTTCGTAATTGTAGGTAATTTTCCTTCCATGTGGCAACCCCTAAACTTTTTGCTGTTGTTTTTCACCTTGTTCTTGACTTTGCCAGAGAAGTGCAGCCTTCTGCCGCACTCCTCTGGGCTTTCGCTCCTTTCTTACGGGGAAACTGACATGCCCTTAAGACAGTCAGTACCGGGGAACGCTGTTTCCCGTAGTTTCTTTTATCATGTTGCGGCTTTCGTGCAACATGACACAAGAGGGCACTGTAAGCTAAGTTACAGCTCTCTTGGGTCTCTAGCCTTCTACAGGCCCTAGATACTCGTTTAGGATTGTATCTGATCGGTGCAAGTAATTCAGGGACGGGAATGGTGGCAGCGATCGTTTCTTTGTATTTTGAGCTCCTTTTAGCGTTCTAAGCGCGTTTTCCGCGCTTAACACAAAATGGTGGCCTGGCTCCCAAAATGGCCAGACCACGAGGCTCCTTTGTCCTGTCCGCTGACCGTCTTGCTCCCTTCACCTTCCCCAGGTCGAGCCGACCCGGGGCCTTCCTTATTTGGGCATGTACTTTCCCGCGAAACACGGATGCTTTCGCGGGCTTCTACAGGTGCCTCCAGGATGTGGGCTGGGATGTCTGGTCCCAATACACATCCTGGGTGCCAGAGAGTCTAGGGTGGTGTGAATGCCTGGGACCACCGTGGTCCGTGATTGGTCCACGAATGGTGTGAGTGTTGATGAGCGGATCTCCCATTGGGTCCCCTCCGTTTTGGCGCGAAGGGAACCGTGGATAAGAGGGGGCTGGAAACACCACTACCATGTCGATCTCCTGAGTTCTCACGAACGAAGGGATACAGGAGTCAAGTATCCTGCAACCACGAGGCTGGACCGAGGAATCGCTGGTGACCCGCTGAAGGACTTCTCCTCTGCACTGCTGTCGCCTTGTGAAACCCTTTTCACCTTTGATCGAACCAGAAGGCCTGTACTGGTACTTCGTCCCTTGGAATAGCGGGAACAGCTATTCTCGGCATCTTCACCATCTCCTGCCAGTAAGCCTTCGGAAGCGTCTCTGTGCCATCCAGTTGACTGACCAGCTTACACGGGCGTCTTGCTCTGTAACCGCCGCTGGGTTGTGTAGTATTTCGGGTCCTTGTCACTCTCACACGCTTCGTACACTTGGCGTTCCCAGGTCGGAAGTGAGTAGTGTACATTTGGCTCAGATACACACGGCCGCTCCGTTGCCCTGCTGTGGTAACAAACTGTGCAGGTTTCTTCGATTGGGACGTCTTTTTACTCAACACGACAACAAGGCGTTTCCTGCTCTTCTGAGCCTGCCAGCTGCTGAAACTGACACGGAGAATCCTGGGTCTGCTTGCATCGGGGACCGGTGAGTAGCATAGCTAGGATCTGGTCGCCCTCCTGCAGGAGCCCATTGCTTTTCTCCGCTGTGTAAAACAGCACCCTTGTCCGTACTCGCGCTCTGCTTCTGCCCACTGTGGAGGCTGCGCTTGAGTCGCGGAACTTGTTCTTCTTCTTTTGTGCACTAAACTGAACTGCCTGATTTCCCCCGAAGAGCTTCTTCTTTTGCCCGTTGGCACCAGCGTGTGCAGGTACTTTTGAGCACAAGGCTCCACTCTTCGCAGGGCTCGGACTTCCATCTAGTTAGGTGCCGCTGAAGGCGAACTGGGTCTAAGCATTATTTCGCACTGCCTGTTTTCCTTCCCTTTTAGGTGGACTACACATTTCGTGCATATAACGCTTGCGACTGTCGTATTTGTATATATATTGTGTTGATATGGTATGTGTTGGCTTAGTATTGTGATATTGTGATTTTCTCGCTACGGTCATTGTTTTAAAGGCCTTAAAATAAATGTGTTTATATTTTTTATATAACAACTGTTTGGAGTAGTTTGTAAGTGATCTTGCTTTGTGTGCTCATTGCGGGCTTTCAGTCACCCTCACCCCTCTTGAGACCTAGTCTTGACCGCCGCGATCGCTACCTTGATTGGTCTGGCTCGTCCAGAGGTTACCCTGTTCCAAGTAATTAGGTTGGCCTTCTGAACTTCTGCGCCACCAGGACAGAGTTCAGAAATCCGTCTTAACAGCCTGCCTATTAGGAGTTCACCTTTTCTTCTGTTTTATGCAGAGGTATTGCCCTTTAGATCCATATGCAAGTGGCAAGCAATCAAGTCGGCAATTCCTAAGCAAGGTAGATATTCTATTGAAAGCATGCTCGAGGTTTATCGCAAATGCATTATACCTGGTATTCTATATGCCTTAGAGGTTCTGCCGGCGAGACTGGTTAGTTGGCTTGATAAGGTTGAGGCTAAGATTTTGCGCTCTCTATTGGGACTTCCTGGTGCAACGCGGGGGCAGGCACTATTGTTGGAATTGGGACTTCCTTTCCTCTTTAAGGTATGAACTTTGGCTAAACATCACTATTGGGCCTCACAGTGGAGCATGCAAAGCTAAAACCCTCCAATCCGGCCTATAAATGACTGCTAGACACTGTGACAGCGCATCTCAGGGATATGAATATGGTGATGCCCTTGGATAATGAAGCGGCTTCTTTTCTGTGCAAGCTGAAAGATAAATCATTAGTGTGGGATCGCTTGCAATCTCTTTCAAGGCTCGCAGCAAAGAAAAGAGACATGCAGTATATAAACCAGGGTTCATTTATCACATTACCGTGTGGCTATTTGGTTAAATTAAAAATCCGTCTTTGACTCGATTATAACGTGTTTGCGTTTCAACATTCTCCCTTTATTGGAGTACACTGGTGCCGGAGTGGTGTCCCTAGGGAGGCCCGGCTGTGCGGTCTTTGTGGGGGTCGGGGGGTTGGAGTGGCAGAATATCAGACTTTGGCCACAGAACAATAAAGCATATGCAGATATTTCGAGCTGAATCATTAGTAATCTCTGCTGCAGTTTACCATGTTTAGTTGAAGGTTAAGACACATTTTGATCCTTCATCCCTGATGTAATTTGTTATTTTGATAACTTACACGAATATGAATTATGAAAAGAAATATGTGGAATTGTATTATTTATGTAGTCTTCCTTTTTATCTTATGGGAAATATTGCATGATTATGTTGTGTATATATGTATTATTATATTGTCTCAATGTGTAGTGTAAAAGGTTGGTTTTGACAAGCCAAATGCACTTACTAATACAAAAATAAATTATAAATAAAGATTCTGAGCCTGTAAAAAAGGCCATGCCACAGAAAGAAAGTATATGCAAACTAGCTTTACCAAGATAGGTTATTCCACCCAGTAATCACACTTATGTTCGCTTTAAGCCTTGATGCAAAGTGCAAAAATTCCATGACACACAAATCATCTATGGCTAGACTGGAGCCACCAATGTAAGCCAGCCTAGCCACCTAATATCACTGATCATGTTTTCTTTTTGCCCTTGATGTCAAGTAAAATGTAACTAATGCCCTGCCACAATAAGAATGTAAATGCACACTGACACCATAGACACCTTAAACATAGGGATCATGTGGCGGCAGCCAGGCGGTCTCTGCATTGGCTCCCATGCTAAGGAGCGCCATAAATTCAGGCTGTTAGCTAGTACACATAAGTGCCTTTTTGGTAAGAATCCTGTTTACCTGAAACAAGGAGTATCCATCAAGCAGAACTGATGTGTTCTTAGACCAAGTAATAGCAATCTACTCACGGTACCACGTGTGAAGCTAGTAAATGCTCATTTTATTATCTTGCATCCGAACTTTGGAATGGCCTACCTGACTCTCTGTGATTCGAGATCTTCACTGAAGTTTTTTTAAAAAAGTTGAAAATCTTATACTTCACATAAATTGTGTGTTCTCACTTGTCCAATTGTTCCTACCCCGTTGTTTTTAATCAGCATTTAATTGTTTTAGCCCTTATTGCTTTGCACAATGTTAGGACATGACAACCAATTTCAATTGACAGATCACAAAGGGGCCTATTCTGAGGCACGTGCAAACGTAAGAAAGTGTTCTTCACTGAAGACAGGGACGTCATTTTGGGGTAGTTAGAGGTCACAACAGCGACCCCTAGTGTCTCCCTTGCTACCCCGGGCATAAACATTGCGATCCCAGTTGGAGCTTGCAATTTATTTTAATAGTTTTTCTGTTTTCAACCTTTATAGTTTACAGTAAAATGTTTAGCAAAGAAGAGACAGCAAGTCCTCATAAGCTCAGCAAGGGCAGTTGGTCTGCCTATGATTGTTCAAAGGAGTTACCAGCTCATCGCATCCTCGTCCGTTGATCCTAGGTTTCAGGACTTATCTTCAATTAGTCTTTTGGCAAGCGCTTTTTCCAGAACAGATCTATAAAAGGCAACCGTGGCTAATGTTATTGATGTTTTGGCTCCACTTAACATATGTTTCCACCATGCGTCTGCCGTTATAGTCTTATATTCAGATAAAAAGCGTGTCCTTTGCTCTGAGAAGTGAGCGCACAACGTAAAGAGGTGCTTGATATGATATGATAGGTTATTTATAACGCGCTTAATACCCAGAGGTTTCTAAGCGCGGACCCGGGAATCGAACCTGTGTTGCTCCATGTCGTCTTGCTTCCAGGGCGAGCACGTTGCCGCTGAGCTATCCTCCCAAGACAATTGAGTGTTTCTTTACTGTCCTTATTGCAGAAGCTGCATGTAGAGTGAGTAGAGTCACATGCTGCAATAATGTCATAAAGGATGCTCAGATTCCTGGATCAGGGCATCTTGTTAGGTATGGGAGTGTTAAACACCTTTTTTCGTTTCTGCTGCAAGGTCCTAATGGCGTCTTAGCTGGGCTACTTCCTCTGTGATCGTTATGCAGTCTTTTATTATTAGTTTTTTCTTGATTGTAGTCGGAATAAGAAGAAGGTCGTTCATTTGACTTTCCAAGGCCTCTATCAGAGTGACAGATTCCTTTATCCAAGAGAAGTTTAAGGGGTTGTTTCCATGTAGGAGTTCCTGTTGGATCGCTTTAATCATTGGAACTGTCGAGTTATTCAGAAATGTTGCGTATAGGGTCAGTTTCTTCCATTGCACTGCCATTAGCATTGAGCTCAGAGCTAGTTCTTTCCTTATCAGCTGGATAGGTGTTGATCGGGGCAGCCCCAAAACTTTTTTTCCAAAATCGACCTTCCATTAGGGGCCACCATTTTGCCGGCATATTAAGGAGTACTTCTGATCTGTAGGTTAAAGCTGGAATGACCTTTGTTCTATAAAAAGCTATAATGGGAGTCAAGGAGTATTTGCAGTATTTCCCTTTATTCAGATACCATTTAAAGGTTTTCTTTGTTCCTTCGCCGCCCTTTTTAGGATCAGTATTTTCATTTTTTTGGTACTGATTTCTAAGTTGTTCATCTCTGCATATTTCTGAAGTCCCTCTAGTTGACGTTGATGGCCGATTTCTGTGAAGTCCAAAAGGACGAGGTCGTCCACGTAGAGTAAATGGGATATTTTCATTGTTCCGATCTCTGCGAGAAACAGCAGATTGAGGCCATATGCGCATCTAGGTCTGCAATATAAAAATTTTAGAGGGCAGGGGCCAGGGCACATCCCTGCTTTACTCCACTATGGGTTTGGATTTCTTCTCTCAGAAGGCCAGCCTATTTAAAAAAAAGTGCAAAGTTCCATCGTGGCGCCAGTGTCTCGGGTCAGGTGCTCTCACTGCTCTGGTAGCTTAGCAACCAAGAGCTTGTACGTCCGTGGAGCGGAGGAGCAAAGGAGGAGGGGTTTAATGGCGCAAGTGTGTAACCATACTGGAGAAAGTAACGTGAAACTGCATCCATTTTTAGTTAGCCTAAGCCCTCCATTTTGTTCGCAAACAGACTCCATTTTGTGTCTTCTATTTTCTCTCCTTAAATTAAATATGTTTGTGGCATAAAAATGCTGTGGTGCATGCAAAATGCCTGTCTCACTATTTATTCAGTCTTGGACCTTGAAGAGCCAGGTCCAATTGAGATAATATATGCCTTCTTCGTCTCTCTCTCTACTAATTGCGTGGGTATAGGACGATTTTACTGACAAAAAATTGTTGCAATGAACAAAAGTTCTAAAAATGCTACCACCAAAGGTTCGAACACCAAAAGTTTGAACCTTTAGTGGTAGCATTGTAAAAAAAAAAATGGAGGCTCCGGGGGTGTCCCCCGCATCGCTCCGCTCACTACACTTCATGGTATAGTGAGTGGGGGTTGCGGGGGACACCCCCGCAGCCTTCCGTTTAAAGAAAAAAAGAAACGGGGGCTGCAGGGGTTTCCCTTGCATCGCCCCGCTCACTACACTTCATAGTATAGTGAGCGGGGGTTGCGGGGGACACCCCTGCAGCCTTCCGTAAAAAAATAAAAGAAAAGAAAAGGACCCTGTGGCGCCGGTTCCTGATCACAGAAGTGAAAGGGAACTGGCGCTGCTTGAACCGAGCGTGAAAATGAAGGTAAGTGGGGTTTGTTTATGTTGTTGGTGTGGGTGGGGGTGTGCTGAGAGTGTGGTTGGGGGGTGTTATGGGAGTGTTGTGTGTGTGGGTGTGAGTATCTATGTGTGTTCACATGAGAAAGGTGCGAACATTTGGTAGTTCACACCTTTCTCATGCAAACATTTCGGCCGCATTAGTTTCAGCCGCGGGCAAATCACTTAGATTCATTGCGTGGGTCTCCGTCTCAGGTTGTATGTGCCAATGATTAACAATGCAGGGGACGTTCTGTGCATACCCGGAATAAACTACAGATGCACAGTGACCTTTGGATGGACAAACATAGATTAGATGTGAGAGAACGTGTCCTGGTGCTGGGAACAGCGTGAACTCTAGAAAGGTTACAATATGCAATTACAATATTGATGAGTAATGGATGTTTGTGCATGTTTTCGTAGAAAATTCTATTCATTGTAGGAAACCATAAACTGTCTGGAAAATGACAACCTCAGGAAGTAAAGGTGAATAAAAGCTGAAGATATCTTGCAAATTGCTCACTTCACTATGACTGTATTTTGTTGTAGATGAACCTGAGTCAGCTTGAAGCGAATACGCGTGGGACTTGTTTCAGAATGAGACCCAAGGCTGGAGAAATAAGTTCAAGTTTTGAAAAATTCCCAATCAACCAGTCAACACTCCCTTCTCGCAGTCCTTGAGCACCCCACAAATGATTATACATACCTTGCACAAGGCGGGGTCAGCTATATTTTGGGATTTACCAATGCATTTTCACGTTTATATGTGCTGCTCAATAGGGTGTGACAGGGGTCTATTGGTGCAGGGGTGGGGGGATACTGCACACCGCACAGGCAGCTCAGGGTGAGTCAGTGAGTGGGGTGGAAATTATACCGAGCTGCTGGTTCCCACTTTGACAGGCTGCACTGACTGCGTGCAACCCCTGACACACTTTACACTAACCAATGCTGCCATTAGGGTAGCCTGCATTTACTAGGAGAGTCTGTGAACCTAGACAGCCTGCAATCACAGGTGTGAGGCGCAGTACCCATGGACAGTGAGTAATGACCGCTGCTGGCTGTAGCTAAAGAGACAGCCCGTAGTCGTTGAGAATAAACTGTTCTTCTCTTATCTTGTTTGCAATTACCAGTTTTGTGTCTTACACATTGATGCCCAATATGGGGCCCTTTCAAGGATGATCCATCGCTTTTCGAGGATGGAGTGAACTGGCACTGGGACCAGTAAGTACCGTGGATCCCTGGAAACCTGAGACAAAGTTTCTCACAGTTGCTACTTGTCAGGAATCCATGCCTTTCTAGGTCTGCACGACGTGGTAAACTGCCAAAGCTTCCTATCTGCAATCAAGCTCAATTGTCTTTTTTCTCGCCGCTCGCCGTTCCTGTCTTGTTACAGGTTACCATCGCGACGGTCTGCATCTTTGCGTTTATGGCGCGGCAACATAAACAATGGCACAGCTGCTCGCCGTGACCTATGTAGACCTAGACGTAGCATGATATAGGCACTCTCCCTTTCAACAATGGGTGCTTCTGATTCTAGTTTGAACCTGCTCCGTTTTTGCTTGTGTCTCTTCGTTTCTGGTCTCTGCCCCATTTTGTCTGTTTTGATCCAGCTCCCTACCTGTTATCCCTTCTCTGCCTGTGTGTTACTGGATTTGCCCATAGTCAGACCTCGGAAGTCTTTTGTTTACTTCTACCTCCTCCTGCATCGCGTCTAAGCCATCTGGTTACCAGGACTCGGAACTTCGCACAGACTTTCTCTGCCTTCCCCCTTTTTGTACCTCAAATGTCCGTACGTTAACAGGACTCGGAATGTGGCACTGACTTTCTCTGCCTTCCCCTTTTGTGCCTCAAATGCCTGCACGTTAACAGGAATCGGAACGTTGCACTGACTCTCTCTCTGCCTGCCGTTTTCATACTACCCGCACGTCATCAGGACACAGACTTTGTCTCCCCATTGCTTCCTTTCTTCCATCAGGGCTACAGGACGTCCTTCTTTGGTTTCCAGCGATTTGATCATTCATTCCATTGTTTCCTCTGAGTGTCTTCTCTCCTAGCACCAGGACAAGAGACGCTTGCTGTTTGGTGCTCTTTAGGCGTCCTCATGCCGGCGGGGTAGGTTTACTCTGCTACCATCTGGATTTAGGCATCCCAAGGTTCTTGTGAATTAGTTCTTCAGTAGTTCCATTATATATGTTGCTCCCCCTAGATTCAGTAACATCATCCAGGGGTCCTGGGGGAACACTGAACACCACTGGGATCGGGTTTCATACCACGCTGACCATGCATCTCTAGAAATTCCCCAGGTGGGTTCTTCTTTCTAGAGGGCAGAGGAGTGTTTTGGTATGTGATTCTGGTTGTTGATCTTGTAATCCTTCTGTCTCTGCAGCCGAAGAATTCCGGGTGTGTCTCCTCTTCCGGCTGCTGGATCTTTCTGCCTGTTTTGTTTAACAGCAGAGATGTACAACGGTAGGAAGATCTCCTCAGCTACTGCTACTTTTTCCTGTCCTATCCATTACCGTTAGGATTACTACGGGTAAAGTGGGTTTTGACACTACTCGTGATTCACATCAATCTCTTCGGTCAGTGATCATCCCAGCAAGGGTTACCGAACCATAGCTGTGACTGTGTTTTTGCCCTTTTGAAGAGCACCAGCCAAGGAGTTAATTTGATGGGGGATTGCTTTTAATTGGAATTGGATGAGTTTGTTTCAAACTGGTTGTATATGAAAATATTTTGCAAAATATTTGCCACGTAAGACCTTTTTTAAATTAAGAAATGCATGGCATGAGTAAAATGCATACATGTTGGGCAGCACTCCGCCGCAATAGAAAACAACTCAACTCAATGGGTTAGAATATGGTCAGCATGTTCCACCTGAGGGTTCCCCAGTTTATGAGATGTACATCAAATTTGGGTTAGGGCCAATAGTTTTTAATAGTATTTGGCACTGCCAGACCAGCCATGTACCAGATTTGCAATGGCCACAAATTGGTTTGTTTGAACTAGCAAGAATACAGCATTTGGAGTCAGTGTTTTAAATAAAAAAGCTAGGCCTGCTGCTATTGACGTGGTTCGGCAGTGGCATGAAGAAACCACCAAATGCATCAAAAGTAGAGAAAAAAACCCTTGCAGACATATTAAACAAGCGGAAAAGGCTTTAGCAAGATGACCAGCAGAAAAAGGATGAGGCTATTAGTACCATGGACGGGAACTTCCAGTTAGATGTACATACAATATAACCATAAAAAAACTTGCGTATGTTGTTTGAGTTGATGACAAACTGCTAAGTGAGAGACAAGCACCTCCTTCAGAACCACCATATCTCCCTATGTTCCGCCACCACCTCTTGCAGTCCAACCACAGCTACCAGCTCCCGACACAAGCTCTGACTCTTGGCCCGCACTCCCTCCCGTATCAGAATCACCTAAGACCTCACAACCAACATCCCCTGCCACTTCCAACACTCCTCTACTTGAATACCACCATTCCCTCAGTAACCAGAGAGCTGTGACTCTTAGTGCAGTACCCCCTGAACGAAAAATGGCATTGAAAAAATGTGTGGAAATATATATACGGGAGGGAGACAAAGCAGCTGCTTCTAGCTCTCTAAGTGATTCTGAAAGCATCCCTGAACAGAAAGTGCTGCTAGAACAAATTGGACAATACCTGGTCCAGATTTGAGGCGCTCTTGCTGACACAGCTGTTCCACAGGATTTGCACATTTTTAATTTTCTAGCCTGTACCTGGGTTACAGCACTAGAAGTGCACAAACACATGTCGAAATTATTTTCCTTTAAACGAGAACTGGACCAGCTACACCAATCCAAGCTAGATAGAGACACTGGTACCACACTAACTGCATCCTATGTACAAGAAAGCGCTTTAACCGTATGCATTAGAGTTACTGAACAAATGTGGATCATCATATGGGATGCTCTCAGGTGGATTTCGGACGTCTCTATTTCCCATATAGAGATCCATGACACCCAATATTCCGCCTCTATTAAGAGAAAGGCATTACATGTTATGGATGAATATTTATAAGACAAATGTCTTAAAAAGAAATTGTGTTGTGCAGCAGATATTATGAAGTTATATAAACGCACATTTGCCGATGACACACCGCCAACTTCACTGCTCGACCTAGCTTTTCTCCTAAGCAATAGGTTCAACAACCCCACTGCACAATTACCAATGAGAGAGGTACCCCCTACTCTTATACCCCAGAAAGTAGAACTAGCCAATGGTGACAGACCTGCAAGGTTTACTGCCACGCATTATATCTCACAATTTGTACATGTCCCCTTCTCAAGACAGGAAGTTAATACCCATAAACAATCTATCCCGACATCATAAAGAATCCTACATGATTTAATAAAGAAGTTGAGTCAGTTTTAAATTCCTCAGTCTTCAGTTTGAAGGACATAGGGTCTCATTATGACCCTGATGGTAGCTGTGCCGCTGCCGCCGGAGTCATGAAATTACCGGCTCCTGGCAATGGGAAATTACCGGGGCATTCCAGCCCCGGCAGACCTGGTAATTGCCCATTGCCGGGTGCCAGTAATTTTTACTCCCCATTCCCATTTGAGTCCCATTGGACTCAATGGGAATGGGGAGGTCGGTTGCACCAGCACCATTCATGAATGGTGCCGGTGCATCTGTCGAGTTCTGCTTGAGGTTAGACCTGGCGGGCATGCAAGGCTCCCGCAAGCAGAACTCGTAGTTTGCCAGTCCGGTAACATCAGTACCGGCAAGCTTACAGGTACCATTGTTACCGGACCGGCAAACTTGTAATGAGGCCCATAGATTTGTTATTTCCTGTCATATTATCGTCCGATTTATGGAAACAGATCAGAACCATAGACAACATTTGCTACCCATGGGTCGAACTTGTGCAGGCTGAAGTGGAAAGAGAGGCAGGCGAGAAAACTCAGCAATGCATACTGGAATTACCTAACCATATTGTACACAAACTTAAAGGGATGATCTAGTAAACATTTTTATTTAAAAAATAGATAGGCAACATAAAAAAAAAAATACTAGCATTCTCTGTTTTAAAACTTCCTATGTAAAATTTTGAGCTATTCAAGCTCAAAATTCGCAAAAGCAAGCACATGGGCGCATCCATTTTGTGAAATGGAGGCCCTCCTGTGCTGGCTTTTGCTTTTGCGGCACTAATGAAGGAAAAGCCAGCCAGCTGTAGTAAACAAAAGCTACCGCTGGGTGGCTTTCCCTTCATTAGTGCTGTAGGCGGAGGACGGGGACCGGAGACCAGAGCAGGAAAGCTGCAGCTGAATCTCGGTAAGTGCTATTTATTTATTTTTTTAAAATAAGCACTAGCTGTGGTTTTTTTTCTAAGTTTTCCGGGCTGGAGGAGCCCGGAAAACTTAGAAATAAAACCGCAGCTTTAAAAACGTTGTATTTATGTTTGCGGTCGCTTTTGAAGCGACCGCAAACATAAATACAATGTTATTGTGTTGGAAAATGCTGCGGTTTTTCTTTCCAAGTTTCTCAGGCTCCTCCGGCTCGGAGGAGCCTGAGAAACTTGGAAAGAAATACCGCAGCGTTTTCCAACACAACCGCGTGTGTTTCTGCCTGCTGTGGCTATCACTTTGGGTCTCTGGTGCTCCCAGGAGCACCGGAGACCCAAAGTGAAAGCCACAGCAGGCAGAAACACAACGCGGTTATGTTTACATGCCGCGTAGTGTTTCTACCTACAGCTGATTTCCCATTTGGGGCTCTCGGGCTCCCTGTGGGGAGCCCGAGAGACCCAAATGGGAAAGCAGATTCAGGCAGAAACAACGCGGTTGTGTTGGAAAATGCTGCGGTTTTTCTTTCCGAGTTTCTCAGGCTCTTCCGAGCCGGAGGAGCCTGAGAAACTTGGAAAGAAAAACCGCAGCGTTTTCCAACACAATAACGTTGTATTTATGTTTGCGGTCGCTTCAAAAGCGACCGCAAACATAAATACAACGTTTTCAAAGCTGCGGTTTTATTTCTAAGTTTTCCGGGCTCCTCCAGCCCGGAAAACTTAGAAAAGAAAACGCAGCTAGTGCTTATTTTTAAAAAATCAATAAATAGCACTTACCGAGATTCAGCTGCAGCTTTCCTGCTCTGGTCTCCGGTCCCCGTCCTCCGCCTACAGCACTAATGAAGGGAAAGCCACCCAGCGGTAGCTTTTGTTTACTACAGCTGGCTGGCTTTTCCTTCATTAGTGCAACAAAAGCAAAAGCCAGCACAGGAGGGCCTCCATTTCACAAAATGGATGCGCCCATGTGCTTGCTTTTGCGAATTTTGAGCTTGAATAGCTCAAAATCTTACATAGGAAGTTTTAAAACAGAGAATGCTAGTATTTTTTTTTTATGTTGCCTATCTATTTTTTAAATAAAATTTTTTACTAAACCATCCCTTTAAGTCATTGGTGCCGGAGAAAAGGATTATTTGGGATGAACTGACCACTTGCATGCAAGGGAAAACAGAAGGGGCCACAGAGTACTTTAATAGATTCAAGCAGCTCTTTTCGGTTTACAGAGTCCAGGATCTGAGTACTGAACCAGGGAAAAGATTGTTTGTTGATACATTTGTATATGGATTATTGCCTGACATACAGTCTCAAATCACTGCCTCTGAAAGTGCCTGGCAAACAAAGACACCATCCGAAATCTTGCATATGGCCCAGTATTATGAGAATAGAGTGAATAGTGAGAAGGAAAAGATTGAAAAAAAAATGATTTAAGGACTAGGGTGCTTTGGCAGCAAATTGTAAGGGGATTGGGAGGAGGGTATGCCCAACCCAGAGGACAGTTTACCCCGCACACAGGGACTATGAATGTGAACCAGTGTTCCTATTGCAAACAAGAAGGCCATTGGAAGGCACAGTGTCCAATCCTCCAACAGATGGCACATGGCATGTCAGGTAGAAGGTCAAGAGCACGTAGCAATGCCATGCAGGGGCCAAACAGAAGTCAGTTCTCCCAGAACCAGCTGTATGACAATAATACAGGAAAACAAGATGAGCAACAAAATGCTTGGGTGCGAACATTTTTGATAACACTTCCCACACTTATTTTTCTGAGGATTACACATTCAACGATATATTATTTCACTAGGACAGCCCGAAGCAGGATCTGGAACCCACTCCTATCCCCATAGATCAGAAAGGACCGTACATAAAAATGAAAGTTGGCAATAGGGTGCACACTTTTCTAGTGGACACAGGAGCTCGAAAATGCTCCATTGATCACTTAACGGTTTCAGATATCCCCTGTCAGGGCAACAAAATTTACCAGTAGGGTTTTCTGGCACTCCGGCGGTAAGCCCGGTCTCTCTACCAGTGCCCATTTCCCTATTACAAACAACTGCAGTGAAAATCTGCTGGGGCTGAATTTATTGAAAAAATTACATGCAGTAATTTCCTGCTCTCCGGATGGAGATTACTTGACAATTTCTCCCAAGTGGAATTCCACCTCTCAATTTTTTGTCTTTACCCAGTGAGCTACACCAAGAACCTACACATCTGTGGGCGACCAACGACAATGATGTTGGAATTTTAGATGTTGAACCAGTGTGCATAGTTTTAAAAACTGGTGCCACATTGCCTCGTATTCCCCAATGTAAAGTTTCGGTTGAAGGGGAGCAAGCGCGTAAAAGTATTGTCTCTGACCTTGTACATCAAGGTGTCAGAGGAAATTTCTGGTAACACATCTAATAGCCCGATTTTACCTGTTTACAAGAAGGGTGACAATGCATTACCTTACCGTTTCGTTATTGACTTGCCAGCTACTAATAAGGTTGTTTCTCCCCGGTTTCCCATTGATCCTGACCTCACTACCATTCGACGATGATCCATGCCCAGGCTACTCATTTTTCAGTGATTGATTTGAAAAATGCATTTTAAGCATACTCATACACCCAGATAGCAGGTATCTGTTTGCCTTTACTGTCAGGGGATGTTTGTTTACTTTCACCCGGATACGACAGGGGTGCACAGAAAGCCCTAGCATTTACAGTAGGGCTCTTGAGGAACAACTAGATGCACTAGAATTACCTTCTTCTTGTACGCTAATACAATACATAGACGACTTGCATAACGCTGCAGATTCAGAAAGCGCTTGTCAGGAGGGTACTTTATTGTTGTTAAAACATTTATCTGACAATGGACATAAGGCATCTTTGAAAAAATTCCAGTATTGTCAACAGGAGGTTGTTTGCTTAGGTTACCTCCTGTCGAAGGAGAGTAGGTGCCTTGCACCTGAAAGGGTACAAACTATCTTTGACATGGCGACACCAAAAACTCAGAAAGAGGTTAGGGCCTTTATCAGGATGGCTTCCTTTTACAGGCAATGGATTCAGAATGTGTCGTTTTTATTGAACCCTTGCTGGCACCAACAAAGAAAGATGTAGCTCTACCTCTACCTTGGGATACAGCTTGTCAAAATACTTTTGATATGCTCAAAACTGCTCTGTGTTCGCGCCAGTATTGGGCACACCAAATTACATTAAGGAATTTGTGTTATTTTTGCATGAAAGAGATGTTTGTGCTTTGGCTGTTTTGACGCAGGAACAAGCGGAAAGAACAGTCTGTGTGGCTAGTTTTCCTCCACGTTGGACCCTGTTGCATGCGCTTTGCCGAAATGTCTCAAGGCAGCGGCTGCCACCGCCACCTCAGTAAGGCAAAGTGAAGGCATGGTTTGGGTCACTCCTTAACTGTGATGGTGCCTCACTCGGTAGATGTACTACTGAATAGAACGCAACCTCTGCATCTCACATATGCCCAACCCACTAGATACAAGTTAATTCTATTTACAACTCACATACAAATTAAGAGAAGCTATTCTTTAAATCTGCCCGAACATTTACCTCCTCTAGACCAGGACAGTACCAATGACACTAATCATGATTTCATCTACATAACTGAGCAAGACACAAAAGGAAGAATTGATTTGATTGACACACCCTTGTCCTCCCGGATGGGGAAATATTTTGTGACAGCTCTTGTTCTAAACTTCCAGACGGCACTTCGACTGCTGCCTATGCAATCACCACCTTGGACACAATTGTAGGAAGTAGAAGAATTCCACACAATTCTGCCCAGGCAGCAGAAATAACTGCCTTAACTCGAGCTTGTTAGATATCCCAGGGCTCAAAGTGAATATTTACCCTGCAGTCAGTACGCCTTTGGGGTAGCTCACAACTTTGGTAGACTATGGGCTGAGAGGGTATTTTTAACATCCCATGGCACTAAGATTCAATATGATCCCTTGATAGTGCAACTATTGTCAGCATTGGCTTTTCCTAAACAACTGGCCATAATGAAATGTGCAGCACACCAGAGAATTACTGACGATATTGGGAAGGGAAATGCATTTGCAGAAAGAATTGCCAAACAAACTGCCACAGATCTGCAATCAGGAATGTATGCATTAGGCCCTGCCAGATGGGTCTCTGAGAGTAGGATGATGGAAGAGGGCATTAGCAGTGTAAAATAGATTCAGGCCGAGGCCACAGCCAAAGGAATCAAAGAGTGGGGATCAGGACCAGCCTGTGTAGAGGAGTAGGGTTGTTGGGTTGACCATGACAAACAAAGATAGATGTTACCTAATGCCCATTTTATAGCATCAGTCACTCAACACGTGTGTGAGGGATTACAGATAAGGAAGACATTTAATTCACCGAAATTAGAGGAGAGACACAACAGCACCCAGAAAACTTAGCTAGCAAAGATGTGTGCACACAGCCACTTGAAATGTCCTGACGCCCTACCCTTAGCGTTAATGTCAATGAGAATGACAGCCCAAACAAAAACAGGTCTGTCCCCATATGAGATTGTGTTGGGGAGACCTGCTAATGTGTGGAATGTACGTAGGCCGAAGACATTTTCAGAGATTTCGTATCCATTATTGGTAGAATATTGTAACCAGTTGACTCAAAACTTTCGTTTGATTCACCAACAGGTGCGAGAAGCTTTGCCTGAGCGATACCTGGGTCCTGGCCACACCATTCGGCCTGGCAACTAGGTTCTGGTAAAAGACTTCCAGCAGAAATACAGCCTTGAACCTCACTGGAAAGGGACACTCTAGGTCCTATTGGCCACCCAGACTGCTATGTGTGTTGACGGCAAGAAACACTGGAACCATGCAGTACATCTGAAAAGAATATCTTTGCCTATGCCCTTTAACAGATGGGTAAAGGAGGGGGTAGCTGATTCGGAACACAAATACATTCCTCAGCACATAGCTTTCAGTGACAGAGAATACATTGACCCTAATTTTAAGCAGGCAGACGTTTCACCTTTGCCAGCCACTGACACACTATTTGAGGATCACTCTGTGCAGGGGTATCCAGATACAACATTCGACCATGGAAATAGCTGGGACAGGACTTTTTGCAAGTAGGAAAGTGTGGAATTTCTGTTTACAAAATACTGCACCCACAGGAAACCAACAATATTCCCTCAATACCCCCGAAAGATGCCTGGGGGCAGGGAAAAGAAGACTTCAAGCAATATAGGACACGTGGTCAGGTGACACCAATGGATGAACATATAAAGCCTAGGGTCTGAACGGACACTGAAAGACTATGCCTCTGTTTAGGGCACACAGAAGCGAGGAAATGGAAATGTTTGCCACTGAAATGAGCAGGTCCAAAGGATTGTGGACAACTAGGGATACGTGTGTGATTATAGATATTGGGCATGTATTGTACTTATATTAATACGTGTTTTATGGTTTCTGGAGAGCTCACACCCCCTTAGCTCACTATTGCCTATGGTAAGCTCCACTACTATGTCTCCTTTTTATGTACACTCCTACACACTTCGCCCCCGTGATCTTGAACACAGAAAGGGATATTTCAATAACACTCTCATAAAAATAATGAATGATACCCCTGCGATACAAAACAAAACCAATTATTGAGTATGTTCCCACCTTCCACACCACAGTGAGAAAGGGTTAGGCTGGGACATATATCCTCTCCCATTGGCACCTGATTGCTATGCATCCTTGAGGGCCATGTTTTTTGGTAGATGGAATGACAGTAGCACTGGTAACATTGATGGGACAAACATAAATATGTTTGATCAGCAGGTGCTACTACCTTTGGGATGCTTGGTGTTTGCCAACGAAAGCACTACCAACACTGCCTCTACCAAACTCTCAGATAGGAATTCCAGGCCATAGCCAATCAATGATATCATTTCGAATGTAACTAGTAGGGCATAGGGACGCAACTCCCCCAGCATACACCATTAACAACAATCCTGCCAGGGTACCATTTTGTTTAAGTAAGGAAGGTTCTAAGTATATGGGTACATATGACAAATGTATGCATACTGCAGTTTTGGTGAATGAGACAAGGCCCTTGTACATTGGGGGATCCATTAACTTTGGCTGTGGGAAGCAAGCATATCCATGGTTACCCAAAGATTGGAGAGGAACATGTTGTCATGAACCGTCGTCTGCGCCCCTTCTGGACTTCCTGGTCCCTGACCCATAGGGGATTGAATGCAGTGATCCTTCCAACATGGCCGCTCGAAACGGAACGCTCCTGGTCAGTCTCTACGTTCCACGCTGCACGCTCTACAAGACAGACACGCCCCCGCGGCTCTGCGCGTCTCAATGCTACCACTTGCTGTAGTCGGATGTGTGTTGCCGGAGTTTGTTCGGGGCTCTCTTTTGATTCCTTGTTCCCGGTTCCTTGAAACCCCTTCCTTCCTCCCATTCCTTTACCTTATCTTCCTGGAATTCTTCCGCGCTCGGGTCACGGCTTTCCGTGCCTCCAAGTGCAACTTCATTCCTTCCTGGTATCCATCCTGAACTTCTAAACGCTCCCGGAAGCTGAATAGCGAACCTCACGCTGGAATCCGAGGACCAGCGTTCGGGTTTGTACAAATCCCGGACCGTGAGAAAGAAGACATCCCAGAAGGTTGCAAGCAAACAACAAAAGCAGGTGAGAAGGGGAGAGACTTGTGACAAATTGAGATGCCTAAAACACGATACAGACACAGAGATGGAAGCCGCTGTTCAAGACCTCATGCGAGGCATGCAGGAACTAACCACGGAGGTACAGAACCTTAAAGCTGAGAATGCTGCATTAAAACAGCTAGTTTTGTCACGTGACTCTGCAACTAAAGAAAGCGTGTTATTGGGAGGAATAGTGGACAAGTATGATGGTTCTTCCAAGACTCTCCGTGCCTTCCTTGATTCATGTTTAGTGTACTTCACCTTCAAGCCCTACTATTTTTCCACTCCTAGAGCAAAGGTGGGCTTCATGATCTCACACCTCACTGGAAATGCTTTGACTTGGGCAACCCCCCTAGTAAATTCGGGCGACGCTCTCCTGGATGATTATGATGGGTTTGTGAGTGCCCTAAAGGCCATGTTTGATCGCCCAGAACAGGTGTACAGTGTCCAAGAAAGACTGCTCGAGTTTCAACAAGGATCCCAGGATATGCTCACTTATGTGACTCGTTTCAAACAGCTTGTGAAGGAAGCAGATTGGTCACAAGTCGCTAGCTTCACTCTCTTCTGAAGAGGTCTGAATGAAGAAATAAAAGATGAGTTAGCTAGGGTAGCTCGCCCAAGCTCCTTCCAGGCTCTTATGGACCTTTCCTTGCAAATAGACTTCTGAATCCAAGAAAGAAGAGCGGAGAAAAACAAGACTAAATCGGCTTTCCAAAAGACCACCACAGAACATCCGCCTAGGTCAGAGCCCACAGTTTCTGCAACCCCGGACCCAGAACCCATGCAATTAGGGGCCTTCCGTGGACCCATTACCCCACAAGAAAGGATGAGACGGATCCACACTGGTCTGTGCATGTATTGCGCATCCGATAAACACCTCGTGAGAGAATGCCCTATTGCTCCTCCACGGCGTTCGGGAAACGCCAGCTCCCGATCCTAGAAGGGGCACAGTTTCGGGAGAGAGATGTTTGCTCCATATCAATTCCATCCTTGAACTCTCCTGGATGAAATAATCTTGGAGTTCTACAGGCATTTCTATCACCTTCCAAGAAAGAATCCTACCCCATCCTGGCATTAGTAGATTGCGGAGCCATGGGCATATTCATAGATCATGATTGGGTCACTGCTCACAACATTCCACATGAAAGCCGAGAAACAATGCAACCTGTAGAGGCTATTGATGGGAGACCTCTATCTTCAGGACCCATAACCCTTCAGACTAAAGAGATTCTACTCTCTATAAACCACCATGGAGAGAGGATCAAATTCGACATTATAAAATCAGCCCATTATCCGATGGTTCTTAGAAATGCCCTGGTTACAAAGGCATAACCCCTGCATCAATTGGGCAGCAGGCTCCCTGTTCCTTGGGTCTGAACACTGTATGTATCACTGCTTATCCCCAGATTCCTTACCGAAGCCTTCTGAAGACTCGCAAGAGAGCCAGCAAAATCCAGTCACCGTCTCTAACATCATCCAGATTCCCAGGGCCTACCAAGCCTTTTCTGATGTATTTTCGACCGCTATAGTTCAAGCTCTCCCTCCTCACAGACCAGAGGATTGCACCATCGATACTGAACCTTCAGCAGTGATTCCTTTCGGCAGGATGTTTATATTATCAGAACCTGAAAAGAGGGCCCTCCGGGAATACCTGGATACTAACCTGGAAAATGGCACCATACGACCATCTAAATCCCCAGCGGGTGCTTCATTATTCTATGTTCCCAAGAAAGACACCAAAGAGCTCAGACCATGTCTAGACTACCGTGGCCTTAATCAGTGCACTCTCAAGGACCGCTACCCCTTGCCTCTCATCTCGGATATCTTGGAAGCAGTCAGAGGTGCAGTGATCTTCACAAAATTAGACCTAATGGGTGCCTACCATATTATTCGTATAAAGGAAGGTGACAAATGGAAAACAGCCTTTAGAACCCCCTTTGGCCATTTTGAATACCTGGTTATGCCCTTTGGACTTTCTAATGCCCGAGCGGTTTTCCAACGTTTTATGGATCGAGTGTTCTCTGATATGCTGTTCATCTTCGTCATCGTATATCTGGACGATATACTGATATTCTCCAATAACTATCTAAGACATGAAGAGCACGTGAAGGCAGTCTTACAACGTCTACGTGAACATAAGCTCCTGGCCAAGCCCGAGAAGTGCCTTTTCCATGTATCAACTGTTCACTACCTCAGATTCGTTCTCAGTCCAAAGGGAATTGGAATGGACTCCTCGAAAGTAGACTCCATTTTGTCCTGGCCCATTCCAACTACTGTGAAAAAGATTCAATCCTTCCTGGGCCTTGCTAACTTCTATCGGAAATTTATACCAACCTTTTCAGAGATTGTGCACCCTATCGTCACATTGTTAAAGAAGGATACGCACTTCCTGTAGACCTCAGCCCAAGATATGGCATTTCAACGCTTGAAGTCGGAGTTCACACAAGCCCCCATCCTAGCTCAAACTGACATTGATCGACCCTTTCTTGTTGAGACTGATGCTTCCAACTACGCCATAGGGGCAGTCCTAAAGCAAGAGTTGGATGACAAGTTAGAACACCCCATCGCCTATCTTTCTTGTACCTTGACTCCCAGTGAAACCCATTACTCCGTTTTGGAAAAGGAACTACTAGCCATCCGTCAAGCCTTCACTAACTGGCGTCATCTCCTCCTGGGAGCCAAACACCCAGTACAAGTTTGCACGGACCATCGGAATCTTCAAGTCCTACAATCCCTAGAATGCAGAAACAGTCGTCAAGCCCAATGGGCTTTCTTTTTTGCTCAATACCAGTTTCTAATCCATCATGTCCCTGGAACACATAACATTATAGCCGATGCCTTATCCAGACGTCCAGATTATGAAACCTTTGAGGATCGGACCTCCCCAAAGATGTTTCCCCACACAATCTTTGTTGCCCAAGCACTCACCCTCCTGGAGAATATTCAAAGTCAAACCCAATCCTCCGAAACATGGAAGGAGTTTAAGAGAAATAAGAAATGGAATCTCACAACTAAGGACGGATATCCATTCAAGGACAATCGGTTGGTCATTCCCACTCCTGGACTGAGACAAAGGATCACAAGCCTATGCCATGATACCTTTCATTCGGGACATCGTGGCATTACCAACACCCTCCATCTAATACAAAGACAGTTTTGGTGGCCGAAGATGAAGGATGATATCAGGATCCATATCCAGACATGTGCAGTCTGCAATAAGAACAAATATGATAATAAGAAACCGGCAGGTCTCCTACTCCAACCAGAAATACCAACAAGACCCTGGGAAATTATCGCCACAGATTTTATCGTGGAACTACCATCCTCCAGGGGCTACACATCTATCATCGTTACTATTGATTTGTTTATTCATATGGCTCATTTTACACCCTTACACAAACTGCCATCCTCATCTGACCTTGCCGGAATCTTCCTGGAACACATATTCCGGCTTCATGGGCTACCTTCCAAGATCATTTCTGACAGAGGACCCCAGTACATATCTCAGTTTTGGAAACAATTATGTTGTATTCTGGGAATTCAACGTGCCTTGTCTTCAGGCTATCACCCACAAACCAATGGAGCTACTGAACGTGTAAACCAAACTCTTGAACAATACCTTTGTTGCTTCGCTACCAAGGTCCAAGATGATTGGTCACTCTTAATACCTGTGGCCGAATTCGCTTATAACAATTCAGATCATTCAGCTATCAAAACCAGTCCCTTCTTCTGTAGTCAAGGATTCCATCCTTCAATTTTACCCTCCGTTCTCCCACACCCTACCCCAGTTCCTGCGGTAGATTCCTGGATTGAAACCCTTATTACAGTACACAAAGAAGTTAAGGAACACTTAGAAAGGGCCTGAAGAGACGTTAAACGTTTTGCTGACTCCAAAAGAAGACCTGGACCTTCCTACTCTGTAGGCGATAAAGTCTGGTTATCCTCGAAGCTCCTTCCTCAACATCTGCGCCCAAATAAATTGGCTCCCCGATATTACGGCCCCTTTTCTTTACAAGAAATCGTCAATCCAGTGGCCTTTCGACTCCGACTACCAGAATCCTGGAAAAGGATCCACCCAGTGTTCCATACTTCACTGTTAAAACCATATCTTCAGTCATCTCGAACAGCTCCAAAATCTACCCCAGTGATTGTAAATGACCAGCTAGAATATGAGGCTTCCAGAATCTGTGACTCAAGGTACCGATGTGGTCAACTACAATATTTGGTCGAATGGAAGGGATACCCTCTCAGTGAGCGCACCTGGGAACCCATGTCAAACATGAATGCCCCCAGGCTGGTTCGAAGATTCCATCTTATCCATCCGGGCAAGCCCGGAGGAGCTGGGTTTCAGAGGAGACATACTGTCATGAACCGTCGTCTGCGCCCCTTCTGGACTTCCTGGTCCCTGACCCATAGGGGATTGAATGCAGTGATCCTTCCAACATGGCCGCTCGAAACGGAACGCTCCTGGTCAGTCTCTACGTTCCACGCTGCACGCTCTACAAGAGAGACACGCCCCACGCTCTACAAGAGAGCACGCCCCCGCGGCTCTGCGCATCTCAATGCTACCGCTTGCTGTAGTCGGACGTGTGTTGCCGGAGTTTGTTCGGGGCTCCCTTTTGATTCCTTGTTCCCGGTTCCTTGAAACCCCGTCCTCCCTCCCATTCCTCTACCTTATCTTCCTGGAATTCTTCTGCGCTCGGGTCACGGCTTTCCGTGCCTCCGAGTGCAACTTCATTCCTTCCTGGTATCCATCCTGGACTTCTAAACGCTCCCGGAAGCTGAATAGCGAAACTCACGCTGGAATCCGAGGACCAGCGTTCAGGTTTGTACAAATCCCGGACTGTGAGAAAGAAGACATCCCAGAAGGTCGCAAGCAAACAACAAAAGCAGGTGAGAAGGGGAGAGACATGTGACATATGTTCCTTAGGGATACTGTTACCAGGGGTGTACTTGACATCAACGGTAGAAATATTGAAACACTGTCCTAGGAGTGATATCGATGACAATACGCAAGGCCAAATATTAGGGGATGTTTCAAAAGTGATTGTTCCCTTTTGGGGCGTCACGATAAACTCCAAAGATATTAAAAGGTTGGCCAGGGTATTAGAAAAAAGTATTAATGAGACAACTGATATACTATTTAATATGACATTAGAAAAGTGAGCTATTAGGCTGGCTCCACTTCAGAATAGGATGGTGCTTGACACCATGTTGGCTGAAAGAGGAGTTTGCAAAATGGTCGGGTTCTCTTGCTGTGTTTATGTAGCAGACTCTTCTCCTACTGTGTTTCAGGCTATTAAAAGGTTACACAGATTGGGGTCTGAGATTCACGTTGATGACAGGGCATTGGGACCTGGGCTTGGAATTTGTTTACACCCTGGGGTTGGAAAATCTTCTCTGCAATTGCAATATTTGTTGGAATAATGTTATTCTGCTGCTGCAGCATACAATGTCTACCAGTTGTGGGGTTCATGCTGTGTAATTGTTGTTCTAGGGCTCTGGAAAAGCTACAGCCTGAACACTGTTCCCCTGTCAATGTGACGAATACCCTGATTATGCAGGATATGGAGATCCAGAAATGTATGGCCATTAATATACATGATTGGGATGATGTTTGAACAAAATGGATTAGCTTAGGCTAAAAGTAGGGTTTGTGAAACTGCATCCATTTTTAGTTAGCCTACGTTGTCCATTTTGTTTGCAAACAGACTCCATTTTGTGTCTTGTATTTTCTCTCCTTAAACTAAATATGTTTGTGGCATAAGAATGCTGTGATGCACGCAAAATGTCTGGCTCAGTGTTTGTTCAGCCTAGGACCTTGAACAGCCAGGACTAAGTGAGATAGGAGATAATATATGTCTTCCTCGTCTCTCTGTGCTAATTGCGTGGGTCTCGGTCTCAAGATGTATGTGCCAATGAATAACAACACAGGAGACGTTCTGTGCATAGCAGGAAAGGGTATCCTGAATAAACTACAGATGCACATTGACCTTTGGTCGGACAAACATAGATTAAATGTGTGAGAACATGTCGTGGCACTGGGAACAGCCTGAACTCTGGAAAGGTTAGAATATGCTATTACAATATTGATGAGTAATGTATGTTTGTGCATGTTTTCGTTAAAAATTATATACATTGCAGGAAACCATAAACTGTCTGAGAAATGACAACCTCAGCAAGTCAAGGTGTATACAAGCTGAAGATAACTTGTTGCAAATTGTGCACTTCACTATGACTGTACTTTGTTGTAGATGAATCCGAGTCCTAAACTGTTGGTGATATTTTGTCTGTGACTGTTGGTCGTCTCTTATCTTGTTTGCAGTTAACAGTTTTGGTGTTACAGTAAAGCGAGTTGCTCATGATCACAGAAATGCAGTCAAGTGGGGAAGCCCGGATCCGCGGCCAACTAAGGACTTCTCCAGCACGGAGGAGTGTGGGACATGTTTCGGAATGAGACCTAAGGCTGGGGAAATAAGTCAATTTGCACGTTCTTTCCAAGTCCAGGCTCAACACACCACTGTCAAGGCTGTGCACAGCTTCTGTAGGCTCTATGCACCTTTGGCTTAAACTGCACACTCACACCCCGAAAACTCTTACCAACTCCTCTGCACTTCTGAATTGTAGAAACATACCAATAGAGCCAATGATAACACATAATACACTGTTGGACTGTTCAGGGTCTCATACCTGTAGATTACCCTAGTACATTAGCAAAGATGACACACCAACAATGCATATGTGTATTCATTCTCATATTCCATTTACCACTGCCCATACAGCTTTTTCTCCACTCGCTTTGGCTCTGAGCCCAAACCCACAAAGCACCATGCCAGGTCACCTGCAGAGGTACCTGTAACTCAGAAGCCTAACCCTTTGGACCTGCTGCTAATTTACAACCCAGCTGGCTTCACACAGTCACTGTCTTAAACGTCCACTGGTGGCATATTCTTCTTAGTGTACTGAGGAACAATGCTATGTGATGCCACTTCCTGGTTTGTCAAGGGTTGAAAGGTCATGTGCCATCACTTCCCGTGATGTCAGTTGGGTGTGGGGTCAAATTACATCACTTCCTGTGATGTCTTCAGAGATCAAAGTTTGTGTGATGTCCCTTCTGCTACCTCTGGAATTCTGGTGAAATGACATCCCTGCATGAAGGAGGAACACTTCATTTACAAAAACCATATTCTGATAAAGAAGGAATGGGGTGCAGGGACATGTAAGCCTCAGCTTTTGCATGTGTCTGATTTATGGCTTGACAACAGCCGTAGCAACCATCAGGAATGCAGGGCAGCCAGATGGAGAGAATTCTCCATCCAGCAGAACTGGTTCAGCATGTCTAAAAAAGGAGTTAGAATACGGCACCTGCAAAGTGCCATTAAACTCCACTGCACACTTCTCCCCTTTATAAATATAGCATTTGTTAGACTACAGCACCATCTTCCTAGGGAAAAGGGGCAGTCTTTTAAGAAATGCTTGCAATGTCACTGGAGCATATGTTTCCCCCACAATTAGTTATTTTGGCAGCTTTTGCTGCTGGAAAGCATGTCATCTCCCCTCAAATACTTCCACCCACTTCAGAAGGATGGTGCTGGAAACTGGAGGGGAGAATGTCGTATTTCCACACTTTTTTGATCATGAGCTCAGAATCGGCCCCCAAGTCGGCAGTCTCACATTCAATGGCGTGACATTCCAAGCCCCAAATTACTCATTAGTAGGTAAGATGCTAAAGTGGAGATAGATGGTAAATCTCCGTAACTGAGGGGAGGACAGTTTCGTCAGGTAAGAGCAAGGGGTAGATATTGCAGAGCCCTGGGTACAATATTCAGCAAACCTCTTTTTGCTTTGAACTTTATTCAAGTTTTTTCATTGGTCCCAGTCCATTGTTTTGTTTTTAAGACTGCATGGACATTGGGTAAAGTAAATGCATGTTCTAAAGGCAGACCAATGTCATTTAAGTGAATGATCATGGAATTTTGCAGATCTTGGACAAACCGGTTCTGAACCTCATCAGAGATGTGTGAGGCTACCAATCCTAAAAGTGTATCTAAGTCAGAACATGGGAGGCAAAGCTTGAGGTAGAGCATAGTATGCCGAAGCAACCATAGCGATCTAACAGAAGGCAGAGCAAGCCCAAGTCTCAAAGCCTCGAAGGGTCCTGTATTGGGATCTCTTAGTATAGATCTCAGCAGATTCCCCTCTACTTTTTCGAGCAGGAAGCATGTGCTGTTAACAGGACCCCAGCCTGTACAAGAGACCAGGAACAGTACTCTTTTTTTATATATAGTAAGGAAACTTTCTATATTGAAGGCTCCTTTCCTGGCAATACATTTTTTATCACAAGCCATTTTTTCATGACTCTGGTCATGATGAATTTGCCATAATAAGGTATCGCTGGTCGAGATTTGATGGGGTGGCCTAAATATACATAGCTGTTTACAATATCCAAGGTTGTGTTTCCCAATTTCCAGGTGAAAGGGAATTTGTTCCTTGACCTACCCCCCAATTACCACAATGTTTGATTTTGCAGGGTTGATCTTCATGTTATTTGCAATAGCAAAATCATTAAGGGCATTCATAGATTGTTGAAGCCCTATGGGGGTAAGGTTACGTAACACTGTGTTGTTGGCATTTGCCAACTACAGGAGGGGCTCCCTTCCAAGCTTGGGGTGGGAAATTGTGACCAGATCGAAGTGCATCCTCCATATCTGAAACACAGATGTTAAACAGAAGGGGTGCCAATATTCACCTCTGCTTAAGGCCTTTTTGTTTTTAATAGGCTGAGTGATAGCACCATCTTGGCTTAACCGAACTGTGACTGTCGTCTCTGTGTGCAGTAACTTTACAAGATGGAGCTGATGGGTGTCAAGGCCCCACCTTTCAAGTTAACTCCAAAGAATGGGTCGGGAGACGCAGTCGAAGGCCGTAGAGTAGTCAATGAAACACAAATATAGTTTGTAATTCCACCGTCGGATGATTTCCTCCATTACGCAGTGTAATGCAAATATGTTGTGCACCATGCTGTGTCCACACCTAATGCCTGTTTGGTACTTTTTTAGTATGTTTTTCTCCACCACCCACTTATTAAATGTTCTTAATATAAGGGAGGAGAATATCTTTGCACTGGAATCTAAAATCGCCAATAGCCAATTGTTGGAGGGATCGGTATCCGTAGAAATAAACAGAAAAAAAAATGGACCAAAATGCTGAATTCGGCGTGGGAAAAATAACCGAATTCCCAAGTCGATGAAGGGGAGCAGATGTTTCAGGGGTGTCTCCCGCTTCCATAAAAAGAAATGCAGGGGACAAACAGAGTAAAAAAAAAATAAAGGACTCTGCTGAGCAAGTTCACATGCATGTAAGTGAAGGGTACCGGCATCGCAGAGGAATGGCAGAGTTGGCAGCACAAAGTGAGGTGTGCTGCCAAACGGTAAGTAGGTAGGTGGGGGGGACGTTGGGGTTTACCAGAAATGCCCACGGCAGAGAAAACCGAAAGTCATTTTCGTTTAAATGATGTCTGTTTTTTTCTCCCTCAGACAAACAAATCATGGACCACCAGAGGGATCATCCGGTCCACCTTTTTATGAACCGGTACTAGGATGGACTCCCTCCAACTAGAGGGTTTTGGCACCCAGCAGAAATATCCTATCAAACAATTGCGTTAGCATGGCGGCCCAGAAATGAGGATGGGCTTTTATGACGACATTGACTACTGTATCCGGGCCTAGTGCTCCAGAAGCCTTGAGCCTATGAATAACCTCTAATATATCTTCAACTTCAAAGCCCACCATTGGCAGGCAACGTATGGGTTTGCTGATCTTGTACTGGCTATATTTTGATCGTAATAAAGCTCCATGATATGGTTAAACCAGGCCAGTTCCGGTATGGGGTTCCATCCCAAAGTTTTGTTCCCTACCAGGAATCTCCTGTATCCATCCCAAAATATTTTACTATAATTGCCCTTCAGGAGGCAGATCAGAAGCTTCCAGTTGGCATTGGTCACCAAGCATTTGTGTTGTTTCATCCAGTTCTTGTAACCAGTAGAAAGGGAAGCTATTTGGGACTCACTGTCTGCTCTCGACATCGAGCAAGATCCCTTAACGCCTGAAATAACCCTCTGATAAACCTTTATAATTTGATGTATGGCCAAGTCAAACATCCCGGAGTTGGCCTTTGAATGGCAAAATCGCGATTGGTGTACCTTAACATGTTGACAAAGCCATCCATTATTTTTCCAATGCCCCACTCATTATTTGCCAATAAAGGAGCAGGGTCAAAATAACCCGCACATATCAACAATGTGATCTTCTTGACATTGGTGGCAGACCGTACGATCCAATTTCCCTGCAAGTTCACCTCAATAACAATGCAAGTGTGATTATGCCTCTGAGATTCAAACAGAGTCTGTGTCCACCTTAAAAGAGCATGATCACTAATGGTTGTGAAACCAATGTGCACTCGACTATACTACCTTCACTGGGTAGCATCAACAAAAACAGTCAATACAGGTGGCAGCCCTGCCATTAGTCCATGTGTTTGCAGGCAAGTTGTCCCCCAGTTCCTTCGCATTAAGACATTTCAAATCAAAAGTATTCAAAGGTTGTCGCTACCTCTTCCAAGGGAGAAGGGTAGCAACAGCCATTAAAATCACCAGCTAAAATCACCTTTTTTCCAGGATGCTGATGCGACTACTGGAGTAGCAGCTTTTTTACAACTTTTTGTGCCATGCTTGTGGCTATGCCTCCAGAAGGGCTGTACAGATTTATAATCAAACACATGTTTGCTGGGAGGGAGGGATACTCGAGGACTACGGGCAAGACCTGGGGAATGGTAAGTTACACAGTATATTCCTTTAAAGCGAATTGCGCCCTAGCCCCAATTGCCAACCCCCCCCCATGGGGAGACAGCGCTCCTTGGAACTTGCTCTTTAAAATATCACGCTGTAGCCATAAATGCTGAAGCCCAGGTCTCCTGTAATAGAGGAATGTCACTAGATAAGAGATACGAAGGGAATGGGAGTGGAAGATCTGAAGCCCCTGGTGTGCGAGTAAACCCATTTGGGACTCTCCACATGCTCAGAACTTCAATGGAGGCTGACTCCCAGTTGATCGGGGATCCAGCGCTCAATGTTCTTATGACAAGGGCGATTTCCCACTGATTTGAAAGTTGAAAGTAGACTAGCTCTTTCCATGAACTGAGTGCTCCCTGATGTAGGCCAATCAAATGTAGAGGAGGTAAATGGAAGATTTTCCAGAAATGATGAAGCAAGAGGCTGCTTACGACAGAAAGACAACTGAAACCCTAATGACACCAGGTCAGCGTGGCAAGATCTCAGCAAATCAACCGCAATTGGTGACACAAATTCTGCAACAACCCAATTGGATGGCTGTCCACCTCCGAGAGTTCGATATGCAGAATAACATCCGCTCCAATAGCTCTCAAATGAAATACTTTCTGAAACAAATCCATCCACTAGGACACTACAACCTCCCCCTTTCTTAACACAAAGGTATTACCCCATTTCTCATTCTTACATGGAAAATTCACTGATTTTTGGAACAAAAGTGGCGGATTCACCAACAGCTGGTTGCTGGAGGGAAATCTACTTTACCTGCAAAACACAACAGATTTACTGTGTGGTAATTCTGCCGGCGGTAAATATGCTAAATATCCCCATGGATTCCTGCGGACTACAACAATGGGGAATTACACCACCCTACCACCACTTGTAATCCTGTGATAACTCCATGCGACCAAGTGGTGGTAACGGTAATCAGATTTACTACTGAATTACCACCAAACTCATAATGAGGCCCAGTATTACCCACTGTGATGTCTGATAGCTGCATACCATTTCTTGTTTTCTTTGGCTCGTATGTCATTGTTTCCTACGATCTTGTCTAGTTCCGTTCCTTCCACGATTGCATAAGTTTGTGGTAGGCGTGCCTTGATGGGCCTTCCAAAAATTATTTCAGCAGGGCATATGCCTGTTGTGCCATATGGAGCCTTTCTGTATTCTCTCAACAACTGCTATTGTGTCTGCTCCACCAGTATGAGACATTTGAACTTGCTTTTTAAGTATCTCATTGAACCGCTCCACTATGCTGTTTTCTTGTGGCCAAAAGGGCATGGCACATTTGTTTTGAAAACCTATGTAAGTAGCAAAATGTTGAAAATGTTATCCTGCAGATGGGGGGCCGCTGTCTGACTTTGTCACACGTGGGATGATATATGATGCAAATATTCTGTTCAATGCTGGAAAAGTGCAAATGGGCGCTATGGATGCTACTACTTGGAGTTCCGGATATTGTGAGTATTCATCAATAGCCCCATGCATGTGACAAATCCATCATGTGAAGTGGCGTTGGGTGTGTCTCTAGGCTTATGATTTGGCAGGTGGGGCACTTCTGCAATATGTCCTCTACTAGCTTGTCCATTTGTTGGAACCACACCTTCTGTCGCAATGGTATTTTGGTGGACACAATTCCACGATGGCTTTCATGTGCTAGTGCGACAATCTGTTGTTGACGTGAACAGGGAATGAAAATCCTGTTTTTCACCCATAGTAGATTTGAATCATGTAGGGATAGGTGATCTGTCACCAGTAATATATTTTCCAGTTTCTTTGTGTTCATGTTCTTTTCTTTTGACTTGCCAGTGAGGGCCAGGGGCAAGGGTCATGACAGTGCCTGGACCTCCACACTCTCAGGAGTAGGGTGTTTGGACAGATAGCCGGGGTCGCTACTGGAAGGGTGTATTTTGAAGTGAGGGACTTGAGTCCGGGGTTTTCGAATTTTTGCCCACTCTATTCTTTAAGGCTACATGGAAGGGTAAAATCGGCTCTTCTGTGGGGCCATGATCCAATATGTCAGTCAAGTCATCCTGGATGAACTGAGTTGGTGGTCTAGCCCATCCTAAATAATCCACCACCTTTGTCATCAGTTGTCTGTTTGAGGGACTGGCATGTTCCCCTGGTTCTTATCTGCCAAAATCTGTCTTAGGTGATGTGTCAATTCCACGTGCGTTATGCAAGGTTTCCACTGAATCCTTCATTCTGCTTTCCTCAGAAATTAGACATTCTGGGACATTAGGGGTGCCATAATCTAGGCCAAAAGGAACATCCTTCTCCTCAGAACTTTCTTGTTCTTCAAAAATTGAAGTCAAGGATTTAAGATATTCCTTCCTTGGTAGAGGTTTATACATTTTTTTCTTTAGGAGCTGTTACAGTGGCGGCTGAGGGTTTTGTAGCCTTTGCAGCTTTTTCTTTTGCTGCTATTTTGTCAGTTTCTAGCTGAACTGGAGCCTTTGAAACTTTTGGCACCGAAGGTTTCGGGGTCGACGTCGACAAAGGCGTCAATGGCGTCGATGACATCGATGTAATAGCAGTCGTCGATGGAGCCGGCTTCGAGATGCTCTTCGAAGGCTCGTCCTTCGAAATGTGTTGGGTTTCGGACAGCGTCGATGACCTCGAGTGGTCGACTCAACTCGAGCGATCTTTATCACTCGGAAGGTTCCCTATCGTTCCTCCTTCGATCACCGGGCTCGAGGGTGCGCAAGTGTCAGAACGGTAACGCTCTCGGCTGGCTTGCGAGGAAGGCATGGACCAAGGCTTAGCCTTTTCAAAAACCTCCATCATTTTAACTCTAAATGCTTCCCATTCTTTGGAGGAAGAATGTTTTGTGGGGCATTTTCATTTTCTTGGGGGATTCGTCCCAAGACGAGGTGGAAGGGGACCGGTGGCGTCTCTTTTTAGACTTTTTCGTCGAACACGAAGAGTGGTGTGAACCACTTCGGGACCTAGACCTATGTTTTCGCCTTTCGCGTTGAGGAGATTTCTCCTCATGGGATCTCGACTCGATGCTTGAGGCTTTTCGGTCGGGTTTTCGACCTACCTGTAATTTTCCCTTGCTCTCTCGCAAGGCCTTGCACGTCATTGCCTGACACTTCGTACAGGCCTCCATGTTGTGGTTTTCGCCGAGGTACCACAGACATTCCCGGTGCCGATCCGTGATCGACATTTTGGAACCGCAGGTTTTACATTTCTTGAACCCCGAACGCGGGGTAGTCAGGGTCGACGATGAGGACATCTCGAATATCTTCTACACAATAACTGCGTCACAGAACTATCGAGGCGCGCCGAGTCTCCGAAGCAACACGTACTGCGGAAATACGCATCTGAGGCCAACGGGCGCCGCACGTGCTCCTTGTATACCCGATGACGTCACCCTCGACGGAGGCCTTCGAGGGTCTTCGACTCGACGACATCGACGCACAGCGCCCTCTGCCGAGAAAAAATTTCTGAAGCAGCTAAAGAAGGACGAATGTATCTAAGATGAGGAATACGTTGGAGGACACAATCCATTTGAAGATACGTTTATGTTCATTTTTTTAATTTAAACATGTTTATGGATGTGTGTATGCTTGTGTTATGAGTGAGTGTATGGTGATGGATGCTCGTTTGAATGATAGAGTGATTGCTGTATGAATGTGTGTGTGTGTGTGTTAGTTTGTTTTGGTCTGTTGAGCTGATTTTGGCAAGTGGTGGATAGAGGTGGGAAGGAGGGTTGGACAAGGCATTTTAAAAATGCCTTAATGCCTTTGTTGCACAATCCCCATACCCACCCGTCAAAATCAGCTCTCCTTCTGAGGGAATGTAGAGCCAAAGGGACAGGGATGGTATTTTTTTACTAGATTTCTATCATAGGATGTCCAGTCAAAAATGCTATGCTTTACCCCTTGGCACCCTAGCGCCTTGCATACACACATAATCATGTTGATTGCGTTAGGCCCAGGGGACAGGGTTGGTATCTTTTTACTGGACATCTCTCATAGATGTCCAGGAAAAAATGCCATGTCTGCTCCCTTGGCCCCCCCAGCACCAATTGCAAACTGTTTGGCTATTAACCTTTTTTTTTTTTAAAGTACGCTCTACAATGCAACATTTTAACCCATTATTTTAAAAAAATAATCACGAGGGGAAAACACCCCCATAACCCCCTTGTTTTGGGTTCCCTCACTGCGCTCGATCGCTATGGCATCTTTGGGGGAAATAGTTATGCCCCTCCACTTAAAAAATTCACCAGCAGCCACTGGCCCTCGGACTGTGTTGGGAACAGGGTGGGGAGAGCCTCGGGACTGGGATGAGGAAGCCCAACAACTGTGTTGGGAGCAGGTGGGGAAGCCCAGGGACTATACTGGAAGTAGGGTGTAGTGACTGTGTGCAACACGTATTGTCCATTTGGCATTTTTGCGGGGGCCGGGCCTGCCAAAACTTTGCTCAGGGGGGGCTGCGGCCAAAAATGTTTGAAGACCACTGTTGTAATATGATATACATTTCATACAAGAATGGATCACCATATGTAGTGTTAATAACAGAGTGTATAGGCCCATGTTGCCAAATTACTGTCAATATCAGCAGACGTCCAACACAACAACCTGGACTATTATACATCACTCAGGCTAAACTGTAAACAGACAGAGCATCTCGAATAGGCCTAAACCCCAAAGCGCAGACATCCAGTGCCTGCCAAGTGTCTGGCCACAGACTGGAACCAGCAACTGGCCAACACAAGTCCAACCAGAAGTCAACCAGAGGCTGTACCACTTCATGCTTTTACATTTGGACAATACACGCATGGATTCTCTTGTCAGTAGTGCACTTTGAACCATTGCACAGCAACCCACTCCTGCCATTCACCCAGAGCCTTAATATCCCCCAACCATTTTCACCATGGGCACCCCACCATTCACTGTGAGTCGTTAATGGCCCTCCGTCAACAGCTTTAAATGTCTGGCACCCACTCCCGCCCTCCAACACCTTACACCTCCAGTGCCTTGCTCCAACACCTTCATGTTTACACAGTACCTGTTAAGAAAGGAAGAAGGCAATGAATATGGCAAGGGAAATGTGCACGGAATCGCACAGTGAACAACTTTGAATCTAACAACATGCATACAATACCCAAGACTCGTGTATACTAAAACCCAGGAGTGCAAATAGAGTGAAACAATAATACCAATATATGAAAAGGGATGTGGGGTAAGCACTTAGAACCTCCTTATGACTGAAAGGAAAGTCGGCAAACTCCTTACCCACTATGCTATTACAGATACTGACAGCGCTAAGCCCACGTAGAGGGCAAGCAAGGACAGGATCTGTGAGCTGACACTCTGGATGATACTGAATAAGGAACTTAGAAACAGTACTCATGAGGACCGGAAAGACCACTTGAATGTCAGTAAACCCACGAACCCAGATGATCAAACAGGGACCCAGAAGGCTATAACAGCAATGGGTGGAGGATAACTAAATACATAAGACCCAAGTCAAGAGGCAAGTAGGAATTGTGATTATAGAATAGTGAGGAAAACAAAAGGCATTCATACAGGGACTAGTTACAACAGCACCCCACACCTAATAATCAATAGGAAATAAATGCAGATGTGCAATGGAAAACATGGAATGGATCACAATAGAAAATAAGGATCAGGAGCAGGGAAAATGATATCACAAAAGGAAACCTTTCCCACCCATCCAAGGAGAAAAGGCAGGAAGCTAAATCTATAAAGGGAAAGACTAATGCATCAAGTTTTTCAGTAGCAAAGGACAGCATCAAAGAAACAGAGAACACAGGCAAATTAGGCAGCATCAAAGGGTAAAGCACAGAGAAAGGCTGCCTGCAGACAGAGGAAGACAGAAAGGGAAATCCAGAAAGCAGAAATCAATTAAGCACATAAATCCGAAATCCAGGGCAGAGGAACAAGAAACAGGAACTAGGAACTAGGCACAGAAGCTAGGAACAAGGGACCAGTTACAACAGGAACACTGCAACAATGACCAGCGCTGGACTGAAGCAAACTGAGGCTTTTAAAGCTGCTTAACGAGCACACCCCTCAGGTGTGCCGCCTGCTGCACCTGCAGCCACAGGTGTTGCCTATCCTCCACCCAACCTTGTCCTGCAAGGGAGGAGATGAAGCAGTGAGCCATGCATTCTGGGAAGCATAGTCATTAGATTAAAGTAGCATGCTGGCTGCCAAAAACCTGGAATGGATCCGGAAGGGAAGTAACTTGGAAAATAAGGTTTTAGCGCTCCCAATTCATCACAGCACTGTAGCATAAGGTTCGGAGGAAATGTCCAGTAGGGACGAAACCCCAAAACATGCCCCCAAGTGACGGGAGCGAAGGGAGCGAGCCGTGACAGTACCACCCTCCAGCAACTTAAGTCTCCAGTACCCTCCTTCAACACCCCAACAGTGTGAGTCTCAATTACCATCCTCAAACATCGTATATCTGCATTCAATGCATTTCAACTCTCTTACAACACGTCTCAAACATTCTCTCCCAACATCTGTAAATCACGAGTACAACATCCTAAGTCTCCAGTACCAGCCTCCATAACATTAAATACATAGAGGGGAAGGATGTGTTGCAGGTCACAGTAATTGCCATTTTTAAAAAAAATGTAAAATGTAAACGGCAGAAGCAGCTGTATGACAACACCCCTAGGAAAGTCCCATTTTGTTATTTTGTTTGTTCCTTTATACATTGCTTAATGCCAGCCTCCTCCACCTTCTAAGCACTGGAACAGGAACTGAACCCATGTTGCATTGCATCCTCTTGTTCCCAACGCAAGTGAGTTGCCCCTGAGCTATCTTTCCAAATATATATATTTCATGTTTGAGGAAGCAACAGATGGTTTACTTCAAAGGCGGAGGGCAACTTCATGTAAATTCATTATCTCACCTTGCTTCTATCTACAGTGTGCCTGTGATGCAGGTCTGGCAGATATGGGTCAGGTCACACAGTGCCCAGGCAGGATTGGGGGCAGAAGCCACTGGGCAGAAGCTCCTGGGGCACACACCTCTCATCACAGGCCCAGTTGTGTTCATGCTGTGCTGTCACTGAGTACTGCAGTCTGCTCTTACCCATTCCCAGTTAGCTAGACCTACCCCCATGCCTTCCTGTTGCTACAGTGATGGGTATAAGCAGCACAGACAGCCCCACCTCTGAGCCCAACCATTCTACACGAATGGTCTGTCAACCTGTTAGTGATGGAGGCTTCATGGTTTTTCCTGCATCCCTCTTATTTCACCAGCTAACGAGATCTAGATTCCAGGTGAAAAAACCTGTGGCATATATAACTGCATTTACAACTGCCTTTTTCAGGTGCAACACAGATATCTGATCTTGACACAGCCTCTTTGTCCAATGGCCCAGGGTTTGCACAGACAGGTCTCGTGGTAGCAGAGGGGGTGCCAGGGGTAGCAACTGCTACCCATGGCAACCCCCACATGACACCCCTAAGGCCACTGCTTTTAATTGAGTTTTCAGCCTCAGCCCATATCTTTTAGGCCTATGTGGATTGTCTGATATACATTTGATCTAGTAACTGTCAGAAGCCACGTTCTCAAATTAGGAAAGTGTAACCTTTTAGGGCGAGGGCCTTTACAATTGACTGAAATTTTAGTACAGGTACTGTGCAATAACTGTAAGACCTGGATGCATCATGCATTCCCAAACCTATTCACCCCTTGCACACAGCGACAGAGAACGGACATTTGGGGAAAAAGAAGCCAGTATTGAAAACTGGAAATAATGCAGGACTGATATGATGAGAGAGAGAGACTGAGCTTGATGTAGATCCTTTAAGAGAAAGATCAAATGTTGTTGTACTCGGTGGATGAAACAGATTATAATCTGGCCCAATGAAGTACATGCAGAATGGGGGTGGAGGGTTTATAGGCGCCATGTCCAAACTTGTTCCACAGCTTTTTTCAGAGGTGATGCAGTCATACAGGTACACAAACAAAATAAGATCAAATACATGAACCTGCAGAAGTGTTCCCGTGCCCTCTGTGCTTTCTCATCACCCGAAAGCTAGAAAGAGTGACAGTTTTGGCATCTTGAGGCCATTCAACCACAGCAGCATAGCACTGAGAAGCATGCTGGGAAGCATCTGTGAGTGCATCTTTTGTTTCAGCAGAGACCCTGTCTACCAAGTCCCTGAAGTTGCTGTCCCGAGAAAGTCACTAGTGAGCCCTGTAGGGTAGTGCCAATGGGTCCCCCCTTTCCCACCCTCCCATCGCAAGTGCCTGTCTTAAAGGCCCCTTCAGGTCTGCGTCTATGAGTGGAAGGCAAGAGACACTACAAACATTTAAAGACAACCAACGCGCTCCTTCAGCTGATCCAAGAAGCAGCTTCATGAGCAAAACATCAAGGTGTTGATGCTGAGGAAATTAACCCTCAAATAATTTCTAAAGCATTGCATTGGTTCTCAAGGTTTCATGTGGCTATGATGTGTCTTCATTTAATTATATGTGTTTGACACTCTGTAGTGTCAGACATCAAAAACAGTAAGGCTGATTTCCCCCCATGTTCATACTTTTCCTGATTCATAATATGTGTTATTTTCTAAGGTAATGAACAAGCTATTATCCCAGTACCGGTTGTTTGGTTTGACTATGTTATGATGTGCATCACCCCACTCTGCCAGCTCAAGCTGAGCACCAGTCCTATCTTTGGACCTTGCTGCTAAAGATGAACCTAGGAATCTTTACGGAGTACCATTGTTTCTTAGCCTGTGGCAGTAACCAGAGTCCTGGGTTGGAAGAAAGTGTTGGTAGTATCCTCCTAGGAACAAGCCATATATTCCTTCTCTCTGCAGCTGGTAAGATCCAAATAGAGGGTTCCTACTAAGCCTGGGCGAACACCTTCTTTAGAACCCCGAATCAACCAATATTTCACTGTTTGGGTGATTCAGGTTTGAATGAACTTTTAAGAGATTCAGGGGGCAGATTCAAGTTGATGAAATGTTGCTGTAAACAATGGGTTGAAGAATGGAGACATTTTCCTGCCAGCACATGTTCAAAGCAAACAAAGGCTAAAGGGAACAGAATAGGTCATAGGGCCTCATTACGACCCAGGCGGTAAGTTACCGCCTGGGCCGTGACTTTACCACCAAGGCGTAAACTACGTTTACGCCATGGTGGTTGGCGGACTTACCGCCCCATTCCGACCTTGGCGGGGCGGTAAGTCCCCAATCCCCATTTACCCTTCCCCATTCCCATTTTTGCCCCATAGGGCATAATGGGAGTGGGGAAGGCGTTAATTACGCCACCGTAAATTACGGTGGCGTAATTAACTCCATGGTCCCTTAGCGCCATGGATTTTAACACCTGCTAAAAGCAGGTGTAAAATCCGCCATGGCGCTAAGGGACCTCGTACTCAGGCGGTAAGGGTGGGCGCTGTTTACGCTGCCGTAAACCCCTTACCGCCTGGGTCGTAATGAGGCCCATAGACTCAGAACCTTTCCTGCCAGGTATGCTCAGGGAACACATTGTCTAAATGACTAATGGCTTGTACCCGTCTGTTTCTTGAATATTGAAAGCAAATGTAACTCTTTGTTTTCAGCTAACAAAGAATTGCAATCTCTAAAAAAAGAGGTTCCTTTCACTAAGGTGGCATTTCCAGGATGCTGTACTGCAGCACAAAAGATTAGCTGCGCAGTGCCCTTGCATAGATTAGTGTCAGGAGCATGTATAGAGCTACCTGCACCATGTGGATGCTGGGCATGCATTTTATCATGGCAGGCCCTTAAAAAGCATGTCTTTGTGAAATGTGCAAAAAAAGAAAAAAGTCATTTCTATACCTTTTTGGGGAATATTAATGTAGGTAAAAAGGCTGCAGTTCATGCCACTGCTGTTCCACACTTAACAGGTCAGAAATTACCATGTCATGCCTTGCACTTCCCCTGTTCGTGTTCCATTGAGGCACAGTGAAATGTATTTATTTTCAGCACATTTTATTGTGCATCCCCTTTCTGAATGCACAATGCCCTTTTTAAAATGTGCAGAACTGTTCCCTTGTTTGTGCAAATGTGTAAAGGGTATGAAAAGGGGAATGTGAATGTGAGCATCTATGATGCACACATTCACAGGAAGGTTGTGAAAAGGGCACATCTTTTTTGGGTACAAATGATGAAATTCACTAGCGCATCTAAGTTTTGAGAATAGGCTTCTTACTTTAAATATATGTTATGTGCTTTTCCGATGTACAGAGCTTGTAACATTAGAATCCTACCTGATGAAATGCTATTTCTTTAAGAAATACCAGAGTCTGGTTCATGAAAGCATGACATGTGACTGATTCTGCCTCAGCCCTACTGGTCTTTTTGAGGCTATTGACCTGCAGCCATGGGCTCACCCTACATTTAAATAAATAACCTTGGTAATCCTCATTGAAGCAAACGCAGCAGGATGACACTTAAAGGCATACTCTAGTAAAACATTTTATTGTCCCTATGGGTCGGCCATGTTTTTTTAAGGCTAAGTGGCTCGATTTTAGAAAACTTTCCTATGGACCTTACCCGAGTTTTCGTCCATTAAACGCACGCGAAAACAAGCACCTGGGAGCCGCCATTTTCTGATAATCCTATCTTTTCCCCGATCGCCCTGGCGGACCTGCTTTTGCGGCACTAAATCAATTCCCCCGCCCCTGAGCCTGTCATCAGCAGACTCGTACCGCCCATTTCATAACGCCAAAGCACGTCTCGTGTCAACATTCGCTGCGCTTCAGCTAATGACGTGTCGCCATGGAAATGGCAGGACGCCTCTTTCCTCAATAAGTATAAACAGACCGTTTCACAACACACAGCAGCCGATTTTCGATTCCATTCCTCTCTCTGTGTTACTTTGAGTATTCTGTGACTCGTTTCAGTGCTCTGGTCAGCTACCTTCGCCGCTTGTAGCCCGTGTGAACACCTGTACCATCTCGGTAAATTATTTTACTCTGTTTACCACACAATGGCTACAATAATGCCCTACATGTACGAGCCTGAGTATACCGAGGAGGAACTACTGGAAAGGGAAGCACGCGAAAACGATGGGGATTCGGACGGCAGTTGGGAGGACGATTCAACAGATGAAGAGCCTGGGCCTAGTCGCATGGACGGCGTCTCCACCTGGTGCACATGCAATCGGTGCGAGCTAATGCCAACCGAGGACGAGAACTGCTGCTGCCGAGAAAACTCGGGATGCCTGGCCTACATTTCGGAAGGCGAGCCACAACCGCAATGCATCACCGAGCTGCCAGACTTCAGGGCAGCCTGCCTCACACGGGCCGTGTTGAGAATCTTGATGGTGCTTATGCACGAACTTCTAACAACTGTTCGTCCTCGTAATCCGAGTAACGAGTAAGTATACTCTGCTTGTCATGCCACTCCTATTTCATGGTCTTCTACTATATCCAGAATTACATCTACATATCATTGTAACGCATGTAATGCGTTGAATAGTGTGCATTGTCTAGATAGCATTTGTCCGTGTAAAATGCCATTAGTTACAAGAATTGTCATTGACAACAAACGTTTATTAAACTTTTCTGGGTCATTTAAAAACAGTTTGTTTCATTCCTTTTCACAGGTGGTACAGGCTGGTGGCCTATCGTTCCTATACATGGTGGCTTCACGGGAGGCTTGGACACCGCGTTCGAAGAGTGATACCCGCCTGTGCCGTTCGTGCCATTAGAGAAACGTTCCCGAGTGACAGCGGTCAGTACAGGGGATTTTCTCTCGCTGTGCTGCAACCTGACCTGTATAATCTTTAAAGTCTTGTATTTTTGTGTCATGAAAACAAGATACAAAATAAAACACCACATTTATTTTAACAACGTTTGTCTCGATTTTTTAAATGAATCACATATATCTATACTATCAATTACCATTGGATTATACAGACCTTCGGGTCTTGGCCACTATAATACACTGGTTAAAGTGTGGGTCTGTGCTCACAAGAATCTGCGGTATGTGGCATTTGTTATTGATAAGCAACGATATACTATCATTCATATAAAGGCGATATACTGTATATTGATATAAAGGCGGTTCGCGCCGATGGATGCTCGCTGGCATGGGGGGGGGCTGTCCGGGGCGCGAAAGGCCAAGGTGCCAAACATGTACACTTCAAAAGGTGTCCCACGCCAAGGGGCCATCGGTCACATGACCTCCTCAGACCCCGTGTCTCCAGCCAGGCCTCCTCTTGAAGCAGGACGCCCCCCTGCAATCCACATAAGTGTGTCTCCATTCAGCAGTCTTCCTGTGCCTTATCTGCACGCCCCAGGCCCATCCATGCCACCCCCCTGTATCAAAGGCGGTTCGCGCCTGTGGATGCTCGCTGGCATGGGGGGGGCTGTCCGGGGCGCGAAAGGCCAAGGTGCCAAACAACATGTACACTTCAAAAGGTGTCCCACGCCAAGGGGCCATCGGTCACATGGCCTCCTCAGACCCCGTGTCTCCAGCCAGGCCTCCTCTTGAAGCAGGACGCCCCCCTGCAATCCACATAAGTGTGTCTCCATTCAGCAGTCTTCCTGTGCCTTATCTGCACGCCCCAGGCCCATCCATCCCACCCCCTCTATCAAAGGCGGTTCGCACCCGGGGATGCGCGCTGTCAGGGGCGTGAAAGGCCAAGGTGCCAAACTGCATGTACACTTCAAAAGGTATCCCATGCCAAGGGGCCATTGCTCACATGGCCTCCTCAGACCCTGTGTCTCCAGCCAGGCCTCCCCTTGAAGCAGGCCGCCCCCCTGCAATCCACATAAGTGTGTCTCCATTCAGCAGTCTTCCTGTGCCTTATCTGCACGCCCCAGGCCCATCCATCCCACCCCCTCTATCAAAGGCGGTTCGCACCCGGGGATGCGCGCTGTCAGGGGCGTGAAAGGCCAAGGTGCCAAACTGCATGTACACTTCAAAAGGTATCCCATGCCAAGGGGCCATTGCTCACATGGCCTCCTCAGACCCTGTGTCTCCAGCCAGGCCTTCCCTTGAAGCAGGCCGCCCGCCTGCAATCCACATAAGTGTGTCTCCATTCAGCAGTCTTCCTGTGCCTTATCTGCATGCCCCAGGCCCATCCATCCCACCCCCTCTATCAAAGGCGGTTCGCACCCGGGGATGAGCGCTGGCATGGGGGGCTGTGACGGGCGCAAACGGCCAAGGTGCCAAACAGCATGTACACTTCAAAAGGTATCCCATGCCCAGGGGCCATCGCTTACATGGCCTCCTCAGACCCAGTGTCTCCAGCCAGGCCTCCCCTTGAAGCAGGCCGCCCCCCTAAGACCACGACATACATACGTCATTCATTCACAAACACACCCCTGTTCCAAATACTTTATAAACCACTTGATATGTCTCATGAGAACATCTTTGTGCTTTGCAAGTCAACTCCTGAACTTTTTACCTGGCAACCACCGAGATCTACGCTAATCTGGTCGTCGTCGTGCTATCCGTGAACTTCTGTGACCGCTTAGAGCAAACCCATCAGTGTGCTACCTGTGGCCACCCACCTATTCTCCTGCAACATACTGCTCTGCTTGCTGAATCCGACTGTTTGTTGGTCAAGGTAAGGCCATGTATCCTAGTCATATTTCGCAGATTTTTAAATTTCTATCTATTTGCGAGTAGAGTACACAGTAGTGCTATGTTCATTGGTCTCATTGCTATTGACTATAGTTTTCATTGCTATGCTATCAATAGATCCATTTAATTTCATCTGTGTCTATTGTCATCGAATTGCATCCTTCGGGGGTCCAGTCTATAATGTAAGCATGTTTCCTTCTCGTGCAATACAGAACATCCAAGGGATGAGTCACATGTTCGGATTTTAGTCTCATCATTTATACATTTCTGCAATTTATGCAAATACTAAGCTGCACATAATGAACTGGTACAGTTCCTGCGACCAAAACAAACCTTGCATTGATCATTGTATGATTCATTTACTTTTGTATCAAATCTTTATTCTTGAAGATTGTATAATAATGTCGATATTTACTTTTCAGATTTATCAACAATGCCTGCCTGTTCGATTAGCGGTTGCCCTTCGAAGACCCATGCTAAATCTGAAGGCACTACAATGCATGTATTCCCGAAAACTGTCGATCGAATAAGAGTATGGGTCAGACATTGCGGATATCCACTGGATGAGCTGGAAAGTAGAGTCCAACAAGTCTTAGAGGACAAGAGGGGCGATCGATACCGCATCTGCAGCCTGCACTTTTCCTTGGACATGTACACAACTTCTTGGGTAACAAAGAAGAATAAACGGCGAACGACACGGAAATTGCTCGAAAACGCTATTCCCACTCTATTCGTCCACATTCCGCCACCGGTGAGTCAAGTGTCCGGATTTAGCTTTCGGCCTTGCGCTAGTGTGTAGGTAGCCGAATGGATTAATTGATATTGTAGGTGTTCTATCCCTTGTAATAATTTCGATATTGATATGAGTGTATAGTTTTTTGAATAATGACATTTATCAATATATTCTTTTTCGATTTCATAACCCACAAACGCAATGTATATATATATGGGGACAGGGAACTGTGCTGTATTGAGCATTTTTCAATTATTCTGTCGGCTTACATGGCTATTTTTAATATTGGCATTTCATTATCAATCATTAATTGACCTTTACAACTTCTTGACTATCCCTTGAATCTGAAGCAAGAACAGTCTACATCCTTGACGTGGTCGCAGTTATCAACCACTTCTAGCGCGTATCAGGTAATCTTATTAGGCTAATCCGCTACATACTTGTTTTATGCATGTCAAGTAATAGTTTTATTCTATCGTGTAATTATTTTACCGAATGTTTGGTTACTGCTTTCCAATTGATATACACCTTAGTTATCGTCCACTGGTGTTTGTTTTCAGTTATAATTAGTGTTATCCATACTAATGCAAGTACTGTCTTTCAGGGAGATGCTGAAGCGTCCGCCACATCTACGTTTCTAGATGTTCCTCACCAGCAGGAGGTATGGATACTGACAGCTCCATCGAGCGTCATCATCAGAGCTGGAATTCTTGTTGTTTCATTGTTCTACACAATGTTTCATTCGTGGCTAGCCGTTGATATGTACCTGTGCTGTCGACCCCAGGTGTATGTTATGTTTTCACAATAGTAATCCTCACTAATGCAAGTACTATGTTTCAGGCAGTCGATGGAGCGTCAACCCCTACACTTGTTGCAGAGCCTGACATTCAAGTATACGAATCGGCGCAACAGCTTTCGGAAGTGCGCACTACATTTGCAACATCCATAGATATTCTTCAGCAGCACGAGGTATGGATACTGACAGCTCCATCGAGCATCATCATCAGAGCTGGAATTCTTGTCGTTTCATTGTTCTACACAATGTTTCATTCGTGGTTAGCCGTTGATATGTACCTGTGCTGTCGACCCCAGGTGTATGTTATGTTTTCACAATAGTAATCCTCACTAATGCAAGTACTATGTTTCAGGCAGTCGATGGAGCGTCAACCCCTACACTTGTTGCAGAGCCTGACATTCAAGTATACGAATCGGCGCAACAGCTTTCGGAAGTGCGCACTACATTTGCAACATCCATAGATATTCTTCAGCAGCACGAGGTATGGATACTGACAGCTCCATCGAGCATCATCATCAGAGCTGGAATTCTTGTCGTTTCATTGTTCTACACAATGTTTCATTCGTGGTTAGCCGTTGATATGTACCTGTGCTGTCGACCCCAGGTGTATGTTATGTTTTCACAATTGTAATCCTCACTAATGCAAGTACTATGTTTCAGGCAGTCGATGGAGCGTCAACCCCTACACTTGTTGCAGAGCCTGACATTCAAGTATACGAATCGGCGCAACAGCTTTCGGAAGTGCGCACTACATTTGCAACATCCATAGATATTCTTCAGCAGCACGAGGTATGGATACTGACAGCTACATCGAGCATCATCATCAGAGCTGGAATTCTTGTTGTTTCATTGTTCTACACAATGTTTCATTCGTGGTTAGCCGTTGATATGTACCTGTGCTGTCGACCCCAGGTGTATGTTAAGTTTTCACAATTGTAATCCTCACTAATGCAAGTACTATGTTTCAGGCAGTCGATGGAGCGTCAACCCCTACACTTGATGCAGAGCCTGACATTCAAGTATACGAATCGGCGCAACGGCTTTCGGAAGTGCGCACTACATTTGCAACATCCATAGATATTCTTCAGCAGCACGAGGTATGGATACTGACAGCTCCATCATGCGTGATCATATAACGTGATTCCATTTGCTATACTTTCTTCCCTATAAACGCAAGTGCTGTGTTTCAGGGAGACGACGGAGCTTCCACCCCAATCACAACATCTCATTGAGATGATGCAGATGTAAAGGGATCGTTGAAATAAGTCGATGAAATGTGATCATATTTGGATTTTCCTTGATTCTTTTGGACAATGCATCTTTCGCGGTTATCTCTTTATATGTACCTGTGCGTTCGACCCCAAGTGTGTGTTATGTTTCCAATATTGAAAACCATACTAATCCAAGTGCTGTGTTTCAGGGAGACGACGGAGCTTCCACCCCAATCACAACATCTCATTTAGATGATGCAGATGTAAAGGAATCGTTGAAATAAGTCGATGAAATGTGATCATATTTGGATTTTCCTTGATTCTTTTGGACAATGCATCTTTCGCGGTTATCTCTTTATATGTACCTGTGCGTTCGACCCCAAGTGTGTGTTATGTTTCCAATATTGAAAAGCATACTAATGCAAGTATTGTGTTTCAGGGAGATGCGGATGCCTCCTCTCCAATACAACCATTCATGGCTGTCCATGCAGAGCCGGAGGTATGGATACTGACAGTTCCATCGAAATAGATCATCACTGGTCGAATACTTGTCGTTTGATTGTTGCACACAATGTTTAAATTGTATTTGGCTATTGAGATGTACCTGTGTGTTCGTCCTCACGTGTTTTATGCTAACAATATTTTGATACATAGTAATGAAAGTACTATGTTTCAGGGAGACGATGGAGCCTCATTCCTTGCTGTCTATGCGGATACAGAAAATATACTCGTTGCAGCGCAAGAGGAAGGGAGGACATGCGGAAACGAATCGGAGCTACAGCGTGCAGATGTTGAAGGTCGAGTCAAAAAAGTTGCAAAGAAAAAAAAACAAAAAAAGGTTAGTTACAAACAGCTAATAACTTTAAAAAAAATTTTGTGGTGGGGACTATTTTATGTTTTTTTCTAGTCAATTCTACTACACTCCATCTTGTGTTTAAACTGAACATCCCTGTTCCAATCTCTCCTCCAGTTACCCGTGGGCGTCAGAACTATACACACACAGACAGTGAAGCGAATGAGAGATGTGGCTTGCCAGACCATGTACACTATGGAGGAACTATTAATTGAGGCGAGGCGTGTTCAGGCTCGAGATGCTCATGTCCAATGGCCAGAACATGAATTAGCTCTGATTGGAGACTACAGCAAAGTTGCATTGGACCATAGCTACTGTGCGACCGGACCACTACAAGAAGATGTTATTGAATGTATTGGAGATAGCTCTGAAGTAGTTGCAGATCAATTTACACAATCTACACCAGCCAAAAAATTGCCACCAAAAAACATGTCGACATTGTTGTGTTCTCCCATCAATGTTGAATTAGCAGATGTTGAAATGAGAGAGAATGAACCAGCCGCAGCATCCATAGACGCAACAATACTTGATAGCAGCGATAATACTTTCCAATGTGTTGACATCTCCACAGCGTCAACAGCTGAAACAACGTTGACGCAGGATGACAGTCTAATGAAAGAGAGCAAATACATTGTATTCGACAGTTGCTTGATGGAAATTATAAGTATGCTGAAATGTGTGCATTCCGTTAGAGTGAAAGTATGTGGGAAGCCATTGATTAATGTGACTCGTAAAATGAAAGGCACTAACGTCAAAATAAATGCCGCCTGTAGATTAAATCATAGGTTCTCATGGTCTGCACAACCGATGCTGGGGAAACTGCCAGCAGGCAATCTACTGTGTGCAGCTGCATCACTTTTTAGTGGCTCCAGTTTTAGAAAGTTAGAGGCTTTCTTTCAGTTTGTGGGACTCCATTTCATTTCTAGTGCGCTGTACTACACATACCAACGTGATTATCTGTTTCCGGCCATTAGTGATGCTTGGAGAATTGAACAATTGTATCTAGCAAGTACATTCAAAGGCAAACGATTCAGGCTAGCCGGCGATGGACAGTTCGATAGCCCTGGGTTTTCTGCCAAGTACTGCACCTACCACTTTCAGGACATGGATAGTAAGAAAATTGTGAGTTCGGAGGTCGTGCGGGTAACACAATGTACATCCTCAGTGGCCATGGAGAAACTAGGATTTATAAAATCAGTGGAACATCTACAATCGAGGGGGATGAACATCGAGCTCATAGCCACGGATAGACACGTTTCAATTGCCAAGACAATGAGAGAGCAGTTCCCACATATTAAACATCAATTTGACGTATGGCATCTTGCTAAATCAATCAATAAGAAAATCTCGGCTGCAGGAAAAAAAAAAGGTTTTGAAAGTATTTTGCAGTGGTCACATTCTATCACCAACCATCTTTGGTGGAGCTCAAAAACTTGCGAGGGGTCAGTGGAAATACTACTTGAAAAATGACGGTCACTGATGCACCACTGTACCAACATTCACCGCTGGACAGCAAATGAACATTTCCACCAATGTGAACATGGCCCTTTGTCCCCAGAGGAGGCACGGAAGAAGAAGTGGTTGATTCCATCATCACCGACACACAAAGCCATTGAGAAGATTGTTTTCGACAAAACTCTATCAAGAGATTTGAGAGGACTGACAGAATTCTGTCACACAGGAGATTTGGAGGTGTTCCACAATATGTGCCTAAAGTACAGGCCAAAGCGCTTGCATTTTAGCTTTCGGGGCATGAAACATCGCACTCTAATAGCCGTCTTGGCCCATAACAGCAATGTCGGACGTGAACAATCTAGGACTAGGGGCAAAGTAAGGATGCCTCGCTACACCAAGGTGTTTTCAAAATGAAGTAAGCAATGGGTGATCAAACCAGTCTATGATGAAATGCAGTTTGACTTTGTGAAAGGCCTTATTGTTGCTGTGTTAGAGAAGCACAGATATGGAATTTTGGACGTTTCTGTACAGAGCAGTGATCCATTGCCACCAAACATTGCTACTGTGCCATGCCCACCCGATGCACAGCTGATTGTAAAGTACAAATCGCGGTTTAAATAATTGCAATAGGATTGTATTTTTGTAAATAAATGTTATTGTACAGTGTACCAGTAAACCTAACCCCCAACTTCACCATCATGGGTGGCGAAGGAGCTGGGTGTCATCTTTGAATTCTCTCTATTCACCTCACATATGTATATGTATATATTTTTCTCATGTCTCATCTCATGTAAATGTAAATGCTGCGCACTGTTAACGGAGGGGAGGCTTGCGTATTGCAAATAATAAAACAAACAAACAAACAATAAATCTCACTTTTAACTCAACTCCTGTTGTACTTTATGCTTTCCCTGACCTTCCGCAAAAAATTAAATGTTTCAATTTGGGCTGGAAAGCTCGCAGACAACGGGGACAAAATTGGGGCACTTAGAACGCGCCAGCCAAGCAGGCCGTGGCATTTGGGAGAGAAGCCAGTTCGCATTTGCACATTGAGGCGCACTACATAGACGGATTCTAAACTTCAAGTTCTCACAGATGCCTATACTACGTGATGTTGCAAATAAAGAATGCGAAGGACAGCGCCCAGATGAGGCCCACAAGTCGCACTGGAAGTATAAGGGTCTATTGTTTTTTGACCTTGAGACAGGGACCATGCAGAAAGAACTACATTTGAAGTGAGTGCGCAATAACGTAAGAGACGATAAGGCAGAAAATTCAGAAACTAGACCGAGTTTCAGTTTTAGGTCAGTATACGAAAAATCATTGTCAAGAGCACGGTCCGTTTTACAGACTGCATTACGAAGAGACACAATGGAAATTTCAAATATAATGTAAGTAAATCTTTACACGCTTTTATACCGGAATGAAGATTTAGTGAATGGATGCATGAATAAATGATTGTATGAAGACTGTAAAAGATGTTAAAACTGTTCGTAGAGGGCACATGGGCATGCAGGTTCACTGGTGTCACCGATCTCGCTCCTTGGCCCAGCCACTTTTCCATGCACTACGTGACTGTCTCTGTATCCTTCAGCCCCTTGTCCCGGCATTTACCTTGCACTTGCCACCAGCTGGCCCTATTATTTAATTTGTATTCAACTATCCTTGTACAGCCCATCCCCATGCGCGATCAGTATACACTTGACACTCAGTATCACTATACACTTGAGTATACGCGCGTTAGAAATGCCATATCATATATCATATCATTCCTCATGCATGTAGAGTGTCGTTTATCATTGTGTGTTGCCCTAGATTTATCTCGTTACTTTTTGCATTTATGTTAGCGAAGAACATACTCCATTGAACTACCCTTGCAAGCAAATAGTTTCTGATCGGCCGTAATGAATGAAATGAGTAACATTAATGAAGTTCGACTAGTGAGACTAATTATCATTTATTTGTTTTCTTAACAGGTATTTGATCCCGTTCTGCAACTGCCACCTGTTTGAGACACCGGCGGACGGATTCTTCAGCAGACACCTGCAGCTTCGTGTCAACAACTGGAGCACGATCACCATATTATGGGACGATCGCCAAGGGCCCACATGCCCTTACGCTGTACTAGTGGCTAGAAGCAACATATCAACCTTTAGGCTGGACTAGTGCCTAGTTGATGCAACAGCCTTGCGGTTCACCGTGCTTCCAAAGTGATTCTTTTTACGAAAATGAACACCCTGTGTGCCATAATGGAACAGCGCGTGACCCAAGATGAAACGGAACAGTTATTGCAGATACAGATAAAAGAAAATAAATGTCTTCCGGAGTTCATATGAATATTCTCTAAACATTTGATGCCAAATAAATGTACTTTACCAAATGTACCGTGTTGCTGTTTCATTGTAAAGTACAGTTTCATATTCCGAATTGTGGCGCGCTGTGTTGTGAGTTGATCTGTGTTGGTTTCCGGGTTCTGTGTGGAGTCGCGCAGAAGACGACTGGGCGCTTTTGCCTACGCAGCACAGTAACGTCACGGGGAGAGGCGGGGAATATGAATGTTTTGATAATGTCAGGCTCAGGGGCGGGGGAATTGATTTAGTGCCGCAAAAGCAGGTCCACCAGGGCGATCGGGGAAAAGATAGGATTATCAGAAAATGGCGGCTCCCAGGTGCTTGTTTTCGCGTGCGTTTAATGGACGAAAACTCGGGTAAGGTCCATAGGAAAGTTTTCTAAAATCGAGCCACTTAGCCTTAAAAAAACATGGCCGACCCATAGGGACAATAAAAATTTTTACTAGAGTATGCCTTTAAGGCACTCCTAATGCATGACTCTCTCCTGGGAAACCTTCTTTATTGACTTAACAATTTTTTTGAATTTCAAGAACTTTGTTTGTTTTTGGAAAACTCGGAGAAGAAGCCAAGAAAGCCCGGCTAAAGTGAAGTTGCCAGAAGCTGAACATTCTGATGCTGTTTAGTTATCAGGTATAGTGGTAGGACCAGTTAAGAGTAGGTTTTGGACTGAGGACATTCGGGGTCATTACGACCCTGGTGTTAAGGGTTTAACGGCGCCGTAAAAGGTGTCAGCGCCATTAAACACTTAACGCCCGATTACGAGGTCCCTTTGCGGGACCCGACCTTAACGGCTGGTTTTACCAGCCGTTAAAGTAGGGTGCCGCAAAGGGACCTTGGTGCTAATTACGGTACCGCAATTTGCGGTACCGTACTTAGCGCCTTCCCCAGTCCCATTGAGCCCTATGGGGCGAAAATGGGAATGGGGAAGGGCCATGGTGAAATGGGGAAATACCGCCACCCCGGCGGTATTTCCCCATTTCACCATGCCGGACTCGTTACAACACCGGCACCAACCATGGTGCTAATAGCGCCATGGTTTAGCGCCGGGGTTGTAATGAGGGCCATTTTCTTTGGACTTTGATGAAGAACGGGCACCCTTAGTTAGTTTGATTAGGCAGGGAACATCCCCTTAGCATAGGGCAATCTAGGCATTTTTTATATTATTGTTTAAATAAAAGCCCATAAAAATGTCTGCAGTGCACCAACTCCTTCTAGTCCGCCACATCTAACAGACAATCTTACAATTCACCAATTAAGCTTCACAAATTTGATCAACTTCAGAAGGAGTACAAGTTGAGTCTTCTTACCCAAATTTAAACCTGGGACTTGCAGTTGCACATAGATCTCTGCAAGAGGTGTGTGAATCTACTGAAATATCTTACTGCAGAGTTGAATGTGCTGTCCTACTTGGACAACATTCATAGAGGCACAGGACTATGTTTCATCTTGCTAAAACCCCTAGTCAGCTTCCCTTGACCGCTCCCTTTCCCCTAACCTTTCTCTCACTTCCTGAAGCCTTTTAGGTTATTTTGTGATTTTATTCTTACCAACCAGTCAGCCCAAGCCTGGCCAAACTTCGCCTGAACTTCCCTTAACATGTATCACTTTTAAAGGAGATTTTGGCCAATTCTGGCTGGAAGAAAAGTCTGTAGGAAACTGCAAAACTACCCAATTTGAGGTTGGCGGAAGCCTGCGGATCACGTTTTAGAAAGTTCAACCAGGCTTATTTGCCACTTCCCTCCTCCCCACCCTCCTCCTGCTAAGCCCTCTATACCCACCCCTCATATATGCACCCATTCCATACATGTGCCATCATAAGAATGAACTCTGACCTCATGCAGAGGAGGCCAGAATGGGTAGATTAGAGTCTGTATCTCCCATCGCCCTGCCACACCACAAAACAGCAGTTTAAAGAGTACAGACAGATGTTTTTTATTGATTTAAAATGCAAAACGCTCTTTGACTAAAGGAAGAGGTGCACAGACGAGCAACGATACATCTGGAGACTATGAAACATCACAAGTATTAAAGCTGGCCGTATGTGATCAGGCAGTAAGTGCCTGCGGGTCTTTATCTTAGACCATTGTGTGATTGTATATGTGGACTATTTCAATGAAACGAATAACAGGGATGTCATTTCATCAAAATGCCAGCTGTAGCGGAAGTGACATCACATGACCCTTGCCCCCAATGGCATCACAGGAAGTGATGCCATTTGACCCTGCCCCAAGTGACATCACAGGAAGTGATGACAAATGACCTTCAGATTTTTCAGATGTGTCTAGCACCTGTGTTTCCAGGTGCTCTCATTTCAGCCATTTATAAGAACCGAGGCACAGAGGGACGCGTGATTTGTCCTCGATCACAAATTTGGGGAATGTCATTTTCCATATTCGATGTGGGGTCTATATGTAAAACATACATAATGCATGGTACTTGTAACAGGGTAACCAAAATCTCTAACGCAGGCTACAGCTAGTGTATGAAACATCTATACATCAATGGACACAGAAGTACTTGTTATCTGTGGTGCTGCTGTGTTAAACAAGCCAAAAGCACTGAGTTGGGGAGGTGTGTGCTGCTTTTTACCCAGGAAGAAAATGTTGCATGAGCAAGGCCTGAAAATTAAATCATTGACCAGGATTTAGTATCAAGATAATGTTATCTTTGCTGGAGTATAATACCTGGGAAAGGTTCTTTTGATATACCCAAGAACCCCCATTGTTTTTATTATCTAAGTGTAATACTGGGTGCCACAGGACTTTAAAAGCCCCCACCATTTAATGCAGTATCATTGCTGCACACATAAATCTATAGCACCACACAGTTGTTTCAAATTGAAAACAACCACGAGTTGCTTCTCACCAGGGGACTCACTGACAGAATTCAAGCGTGCACCTCACACTATCCCTTTGTCAGACAATGGCGCAGCACAAAATGTTGGGGCCTCCTTCTGGCCATGCTGTGCCCCCCCCCCAAGCTCCTCAACAAAGAACAGGGCACGCTACACCCTGGCAGGCTCGGACCACCGTGTGTGCAATGTTCATGATGACTATGCCGCTGCAGAGGCATTCACTACTGCAAGTGAAAGAAGGGAATAGTTTCTTACCTGTAACTCCATTTCTCCAGCATTGGTATCTTTCATGGATTCACATGCTTAGAATATTCCCCGTCATCAGACTGGGACCCCTCGGTACACATATATAGCCTTTTCCTATAGGAAAACTTCCGACACTTTTGTGTCCTATATACATCCTTTTAGGACCCGCCTACGCATGCTCCGTAGGCCGTCCCAGTATAAGAGGCCCGTCCCCGCAGCTCCCCTTCAGATTTCAACCGTCTCCAAAGTAGTGGGATCTCCTTGCGTCGTCTTACTATTTTGTACAAGGTTGTGTACCTGGAGTTGGAGTTAGGTGAAATTTTCCTACATGTCAGGAAAAGCGCTGTTCCGTCCGTGCGCGACGTGCGGCTTGAAAAAAGTTTACGAGGGGGACGGACATATGGATTGTATATACTGTCTCCACCCTCATCATTCGGCTGATAACTGCGACATATGCAAAGGGTTTTCTCAAAAGACAGTGGTGGCTGGTGAGTTGTTTTTTGGAGGGTGTCAATATTTGCCAAAAGTATGTGATTGTGATTGAGCATAGCGAGGGAGCCCAAACTAATGAAAATGAGTTTAGGTTTAGGGGGGATTTTTCCCCCTCCCCTGAGAAAATGTTTTGAATAATGGGTTAAAATGGTGCATTACACAGCACACTTCTGTGAAAATGTGGGTAAAAGGCCAACAATTTGGGTAAAGGGCCAACAATCGGTTTTGTGGGGGTGTAGGGTAAATCATGAAAAAAGTGCAATAGATGCAAGTCATCAAAAGTGCAAAGGGCATTACCCAATGCATTATCATGCTTGTCCCTGCAATACATGCCAGTGTAAAAATACATGTTCATGCTGGCTGTGCCCATATATATCCATGCTGGCTCCACCAACATCTGCTATCATTCCTATACTATACTCATGTTCGCTTTGAGATGTTTTTTATAGTATCATTACTGGCACTTGGCATAAAACTGGCTCTACCAACACATGCCAGTACTCCTATGTAAGAACATACTCCTGTTGGTCTGGCCATTAAAAGTGACCTGCCACAAAAGGGAAACCTGTCCAAACTGGTTCCAATGTAAGCCAGGCTAGACCCATAAGGACACGTATAATGCTTGATTCATCATAGATGCTCAGTTAATAAAAAGTCAGGCTCCAGCAAAAAATATAAAGGCTGCTACACCAAAACATCAGTCTAGCCAGGTAAAACTACTTGTCATGCTTGCCGTTTTAAAGATGCTGAGTAATAAATGTCATGCCACAGTAAGCAATGGCTAGACTGACACACCAAAACGCGAGGCTAGCCAGATAATGACTCATGAACTTGGCTTTACCCGAAAATACCAGTAAAACATGCAAAATCAATAAAGGATGTGTCCAAAATGCTCTAGTGATCCCCAGTCTCTGAGGGCCTTACGCACACACACATATGCATCCATGTTCACCCACCAGTCACTCACCCATACATCCCCTCTCACATGTATTCACACTGCATTCACCACTGATGCACAAACCCACACACTCACAACATTCAAGCACACACTACCACATTCACACATTCATACTCATTCATCCACCAGTCACTCACTCACACCTTCTCTTGCATCCACTCATTGCATTCTCTAAACAGGCACCACCCACCCCAATAGAACATTCAAAAATACACCATCACATTCATACTCATTCACCCACCAGTCACCGACTCATACACCTTTTCCTGTCTCCACCCATTGAATTCTCTACAAGGGCACAGAACCACCCACCCACCAACCCGGAAATTAAAAAACATGCCATCACATTCATACTCATTCACCCACCAGTCACTCACTCACTCATAAACCTTTTAATTAACTCCACCCATTGCATTCTCTACCTACACACACAGAACATTCAAAAATACACCATCGCATTCAGACTCATTCACCCACCAGTCAATCACACCTCCTCTTACAACCACTCAATGCCTTCTCTACACAGACACACAGCCACTTACAACATTCAAAAACACACCATCACATTCATACTCATTCACCCACCAATCACTTACACCTTCTCTTACTTCCACTCATGGATTATCCACACAGGCACACAGCCACCCACAACATTCAGAAACTCACCATCACCTTCAAACTAATTCACCCCCCAGTCTCTCACAACGTTTCTTACATCCCCTCATTGCATTCTCTACACAGGCACACAGCCACCCACAACATTCAAAAACACACCACCACGTTCACACTTATTCACCCACCAGTCACTCGCACTTTCTCTTACATCCCCTCATTGCATTGTCTACACGGGCACACACACACTCAGAACATTCAAAAACACACATCACATCACATTACTTCTCATTCACCCACCATTCACATACATATATCCGACACACGCTTCACACATGCAGCAACATTGACATCTTTTTAAAAAAAAAGCCACCTTACCTTTTTCTTGTAGCGTTGGTCCATCCTTCCAGGCCACCCTCGGCTCTTCCGTGCTGCTCACAAATAGGAACCAGGAAGCTGAGAGAGCTTCCGGATTCCTGTATGTGAGATGCGAGGAAGCAAAGGGAGAAGGGGATTGGAGCTGAATATGGCATGTGACGTGCCACGTCACAGTCAGCTCCAATGCCAACCCCTAATGAACGAGTTCGCAGCCCAGCCTTCACCCTGATGCGTGAGGACTGGGCGGGGACCCCCCAGACCTGGTGTGGCGGGGGCATGCAGGGGCCCATGCTACACCAGGAGCTTCCATGTGTATTCTTTTATATCATTGGGGTCGCAAAGGAGTCCCTACGGGTTGCAAACTGTGACCCAGGGGTCACAGTTGTGAGCCCCAGCAACCCTCAAATGACGTCCCTGAGGAATAAGCACTGGAGGTGGCGCCATCAATTAAGGGGCCAAATGACTGTGGCTGATGCCGGGCTCATGGAGCTGCAGTAAAACCTCACATAGCAGTAATTCTTGAATGGATGGATTCTAAAAATGGAACAGAAAATAATGTTAATGAGCTGGAGGTTACAAGTTTATTGGTCCAGGAAAAATGCAGGTAAAAGTGCTGGTAATTCCATGTCCAGCACTTTTCCCAGACCATCAAACTACAGCTTTGCCTGTGTGGGTTCACTGCCAGGTGCTAGAGGGAACTCAGTTCACCACTGGCAAAACTCCATGGAACTCCATGGAATGGGGACTGACAGGCCTTTCCGCCATCTGTAATTTCCCGGTAATTCCAGGATATCAGTTGGCGGAAACGGTAGGTTACTTTGCCGGTATCCCACCGGAATTACTGGCGGGATACTGGCAAACTTGTAATGAGGGCCACTATGTTGCTGCTTGTATTTTAACAAGAGACTACAAGTTTGAGGGGTATGGAATCCCATCGCCCATTCTGTAGCACGGGGTGAGGAGGGCTTTGTACCAATGATGCCTGATGCACTGCCACGGGTCTGCATGGCAGGGGCGTTGCTAGGGGGGTGGTTAAGAGGGCTGTAGCCCCTGATCTTTTGGTTGTAGCCCCGGATATAATCTCAGGAGCTACAGCCAAAAGACTAGCTAGCCCCCAGTCCCAACAGTTCTGACATCAGCTTAGCCCCGTGTCTTTTCCAGACCTAGCAACACCCCTGCTGCATGGGATTTTCATGATGCTAGTGTGTGCACGCCATGTTCACAGGCTGCACAGTGGATCACCCTTGCTTACCCAACGCCAGTCAATGGGTAAATGCTCCTGCTAGGGCACCGGATAGGAGAGCCAGGATAATGCCCTATTGGATAAGTGACGGGAGATGTTACAGCATTAACGCACGTTCCTAAGGATATGACGCTGCTGCAATACCATTTTAAAGTGCTATTGCTGAGGGCACAGGCGAGGGCAAAGGTCAGTTTCATTTACTTTCCAGGGTTTGGAAGATTTTCGGTAGTTTGATGCAGCGCTGCCATGGCAGGGTAGGTCCCACAGAATCTGCTTATTGCGCTTTTGATAACATCTTGGGGGATGGGACCTCACCCGTTAAACACATCAGTGCCCAGGATATGAGATATTAGGATCAGCTTAATGTGTTCGTGCACAGGACCACGAGAGAACACACCACAACAGTTATTCAGTGCAGCCCCGAACTGTTAGGTCGAGAGAGTCTACGTAAAATGCTTCTTACTTGCCACTCCACACAAGATGGTGAACAGTATTAATGACCACTCCATTTAACGAGGTCCCTATCCGTCTCCTAAATCCCGTTTGCCATTTTCAAAGTCGTCCCGACCCCACAACCCATGTTTCCAGGTGATGTAGTACAGTAGAAGAAATATTTTACTTTCCGCATCGAGGAGTGCGATCGGATGATAGCAGGCTGGGTCAGTTCAGTCTCCTTGTTTAAAAATGGGCACTATATAAGCGTTAGACCATGTGGGTGGGAAGGTGCCAGAAGCCAGGCTGTTGGCAAACACAACTGTAAGTGTCCTTGCCCAAGCAGCCCCGTCAGAATTCAATACGAGGTTGGCCAGGCCATTAGGGCCTGGTGCCCTTGAGGGACTGATAGAGTTAATTACCATGAGGATCACGCCCTCACCAAAATCCATGTATGCAATTGCGGTCTGGTCCCATTCCAATTGAGGAACATCCCGGTTTAAACCAGTATGATCCCCAGTCTGAGTCCCCATTTATTTAGCGCAGCGATTGGGGAGCAGCACTGGAATTAATTATTTGCCAGAAGGCTTTGGAAATCTTATCCTTTAGGCATGTTAGCATTGTATCACCATCCGATTGCTCTCTTGCTGCTTTGCATTGTCTCACCCAGTTCCGATAAGCCTGCCTTATTTTGGACACTACATCAGGACGACCCTGGCCTCTTTTTTTAAATTGGGCTATCTTCCAGCGCATCTATTTTTTGCGCAACAACCTCTTTGTTGTAGGCGTGCTTGTGATTGATTCTGGGTGCGCTCTGGCCTCCCCGAAAGAAAAACAACCTCCTTTAATAGGCGGTGAACGAAATCGTCAAACTCGTTCGGAATAAAAGTGTTGAATTTCCACGCCAGGTCTGTGGATTTCAGATATGTGTCTAAAAGAGTGTTCACCCTTGCAACCTTCCCCACATTCCAATGGATCTGTGAACCCAAACTGCTCACTACTAAGCCCGATATACACTTCGAATCAGATACTAACCTGCGCAGGCTGTCAGTACAGTTTAGGAAGACTTTGAATGCGCTTCTATAAATGCGTGATCGTTATATCGCAAAAACTCCACAGATGGTTTCAAGCAGCAACCCCCGAGCCCGTCATCCACAAAGATGTAATCAAGCGTCGAACTTGCTGCACCGTTTTCCTAGGTAGGGAATGTGGCAAATGTCACAGCGGTTCTGTTATTACAACAACAGCCTTTTTTTATGGGTTTTTACCAAAACCTTTTTCTAAAAAAAACTCATCAAAACAAATGTTTTCGTTTTGAGGGGCCCCTCCTGAATCCCACCTTTCCCAATTGATTTATATTTCTTTTCCCCCTACCCCTTATATGTCCTTACCCACTACCCCATATACTTTTTGATCCCTTTAAAAAAAAAAGAATGGTAAAAAACCCATCGAAAAAAGACTATCAATGTAACAACAGTGTACTGTCACAGGTGGCTCAAAATGAACACCCTAATTCTCAGAGAAGGTTCTAGGGTCTTTAGTGATTTCTTTGGCAATGTGCTAGGGTACTCCCATACTCTCTCGTCTGAATTCAGCATTTCCCATCCTAGCCAAGGTGTCCCTGGCCTAGCGTTCATAGATAACACCTGTAAACTCTAACAATTTTTTTTTTAAAGCCCTCAAGGATATCCTAAAGGCAATCACCTTATCTATCTAAACTCCCCCATGAACTTCCTTAACTATCCTTGCACTATCAATATGGTTACTGACTAAAAGGATTAAAAGGTTGTGCCTTTCAGACACTCTTACCAACTTGGGCTCCTTCCTCGCACGCCCAGATATTCCACAACTCAGCCTCTGACTGATACTCTAGCTACTCTACTACATGCAACTGTACCCACCTTCGCTCCCTCTCCTCCCAAAGTGTTCCTCCACTGTCCGTGCAACTTCTTTTGCCTTTTACTACTTGCCTACCACACCACCCCAGTGTCCTCTCAGTCACTCTCCTTTCACCCGCACATCATTTCCCACTCACTCCTTACACACACTCTAATACTCTCACTCACTTACCTTGCACGCACACACACTCACCACACAGTACCACTTGCTCTCACCAACCAATACCTCATCTGTTCTCCAATTTGTCTCCACATTCCAATCCACCATCTTTTCTCCTGCCGGTCTCTAGGTCTGCCACCTCCTCCTCCTCTAACCTCACCCGAACTACCCACATCTTGTGGTTTTCTTTTGCCTCTCCCATTTCCCCCTCCTTCTCCTACTGGCTTATAGGCCCTGACCGATCTAGTCCTGTATTCACCACTCAGGAGGTGGTAATAATCATGGGAAGTTACAAATAGTGGGTTAAGACTCTTCCCCTTTTCCCTGCATATGGCTGTTGTGCTGTAACAAGTTCAGCCTAGAGGCAAAGTGTCAAGGTTTGTCTTAGGGAGCCGTGATCTGGTTACCCCCAAGGTAAGTGCATACATGCTATGCGATTGCCCCTCCATGAAACGTCCTTGATGACACAGGTCTGGCGCAGTGGTTTAGCTTCTGTGTGCCCCTGTGCGTGGCGCCTTAGGTAGCAACGTTAGTTCTCTGACACTTCTTTCCCTGGCTTCCTCCCTCCCTGTTGGCTCTGCAGCTCAGATGGCTGTAGAAGGGTCACATGGGACAGGGATGGCTTGCAGTCCTATGGGCGCTCTCTACATACTTGTTCTGCCTCACATGTGGCTCTAGGTAAGAAAGAGAAACCTTGGCCAGCATTTTTTTCAACAGGTATGAGGTGATGAAAGTTGGTATTGCACATCAATAAGCAGGCACTTTGGAGTGGACAGTCATTCGCAGCTGCCACCATCCTCCTCTGGGCAGGACTAGCTCTGGTTTTCATCCTGGCAGGCCTCACACCACGGGCCGAGAGGGGTTCCTATCCTCTCATGAAAAGGTCACACACACAACAGCAGTTTAATACTGGCTGGCACCACTGTCTTGTTTCCGAAGCATTCCTATATGTAACTTTTAAAGGCACACTATCGTCGTAGTCTCCTGCTAGCATGGCATTCTGACCTTGCTACTGTTGTATTCACTGATGCATTCATAGCTGCACATTATCGAAGCGGCCCCTGCAGCCTAATGGGAGGCTCTACATGTTGTGTATGTGGACTTGACTGTACTCTTAAACAATCATAATTGCATGCTATTGGTGGAGCCTTTGGGATGGCACCTTAATTTGGACTTTCCTATCTGCATTTCTGTGACTTCTGTAACGGTATATTGTGGAAGTGGTTTCCTGTAACATGAGGCGATGTACCTTGCCCATCCAGACCTCACTGTCTTCTTACCATTTGCAATTTGTTTGTTTACTGAGAGGCGACATCTCTCTTAGACCATATACTTGGTACCTATCATGCCCTTTTGTATGTATTCTCGGACGTAGCTCCCCTCCACAGGAGGCAAGTTTTTCCCAGACTATATATTTTGCACCTATAATATCTTTTGTTTATACTCTGGATGTAGCTCCCCGTTAACAAGAGGCACATTTTTTCCCAGACCATATATTCTGCACCTATCATGTCTTCAGAATGTATTTGGATGTAGCTCCCCGTAACAACAGGCGAGCTATCCTAGACTATATATTCTGCACTTATCATGTCAATGTATGTATTCTGGAAGTAACTCCCCGTAACAAGTGGCGAAACTTTCCTAAACTGTATACTGCGTACCTTCCAGGTCCTCTCCTGGCTTGTAACCAGTGTAAGCACTTTCTGTAACTAAATTCATAAGTTAAAGCGCCTAGATGCCTATGGGCTTTGGGCGCTATATAAATGTCTAAATAAATAAATACAGACATGCATGGGCAGGTGGATAGGGCACAACTGCAGTCCAATGCAGAAATGCATAGGCAAGAGGATATGTCACAAAGGTAGTTTAATACAGAAATGCATGGGCAGCGGAATATGGCACAACAATATTTGAATGTGCTATTGATGAGGATGTGGGTCATGTCACAACACCAGTTAGTGCAATTCTGAAGAGGTACAACACACATTTTTTGTATTACCTGCCAATGGAGATGGGATGGCATAGCGCCAGGTCAGAGGACTACTGCCTGCAGCATCATGGATGCCCTAATGCTAGTTTCTTTAATGTTATTTTATGTTATGTTATTAGGATTTATACTGCACACTGTTACACTTGGTTCGTGCAGAATAATGGATGTAGCCCGCTAAGGAGGACTCAGAGACAGTCTATTCATAACACTCTTTATTCTTTAACTGACTCCCTCCTCCTCTATCGCTCCTCCCCTTCCTTTTACATCAGGTCCTCTCTTAAAGGGTCAGTGAATTACATTATCTTGCACATAACACCTCCCCCTCACATATTTCCTTGCATCCATCTCACATTTCCTCTATGAGTCTAATAAGCCTCTTAACATTCCTTGACGGTCTTGCGCTGTCCCTCTGTTCACTCTGTGGTTGTTTGTGGTTTTCTGGCTCATCTCTTCTTCTTTCCTCATCGGCAGCCTCTCCACTGGACTGCTCCCTGTTTCTTTCTGCCCTTTCTTCTTCCTCCGTATCTTTAGCAAGGTGTTTGAAAAAGGAGGCATTCGGGTTATTTCTTTCCTCTCATTCTGGGCAGATATCATCGTTCGTCCCTTTAATCTCAGTCACTCATAATGGCGTCTCCTCATACTGAGAGTCAGTCTTCCTCTGCAATCTCTGTTTCAGCAGCACTTCAGCCCCTTTATTGAACACCTTCAGTTTTGATGCTTGTGTCCAATCAGTCCACTCCTTGGCTTGTTCTTTTGCTCTGGCATCACAATCTCTAAGATCAAGCCCCCTGGGTTCTGGCCATCTCCCCCTTGCTCTGGTGCTGCTCTGAGTAGCCTTCTCTTGGCTTGATATGCCACCATTAGTTCTCCTGCAGTTTTTCCTGTTGCACTGCAATGCTTGTTGTATAAGCATCCCCTCAATCATTGCTTTTTTAATCGTTCTCTTAATCGATGAGAGGAACCGCTCAGCCATGCTATTGGCCTGTGGCCATGAGAGGTTGACCTTCTGGTGTATGAATCCCAAGTTGTTTGCAAATTGGTGAAAATGGTAGCCATTAACAAGGGGTCTATCGTCTGTTTTCATCATGTAAGGAATGCCCTACTCGCTGAAAGCCTCATCGATCACTCCTTCCACCTGCGCAAAAGCGGTGGTGTTCATTTTCTTCACTATTGGAAATCTTGAAAACTCGTCCATAATCACAAGCAAATATTCACCTGTTTCCACTGGCCCAAAGAAATCCATGGCGACTCTGTGCCACAGTTTTTTGGGGATTGTCGTCCCGTCGCTGTGCATAGACATGGGAAACATCTTCTCACTACCTCTTCCACCATCCCATCTATGAATGGGAACCACACATTCTGACGTAATAGTTTCTTTGTGGCATCCATCCCTCTATGCTCTTCATGTGCTGTTTGTACCATGTTTATCCCAAGTGTCACTGGGATCACTAGTCGACATCCTCGTAGTAGGATCTGCTGGTCCGAATCTGCTAGCTCTGCATGGATCTTAGCTGGCCTCTCCATCGCTCTGTTGTTGACCTCCCCCTGATGCTGTAGTTGTAGCTTGTAATCCTTCCATCGGTTGAAGTAATTTAATTGGCCATGGCTATCACAGGTTCCTCTGGTGACGCTTCTGTGATGTAATATAGATGTACTGCATCCCCTTCTCTCGGCTCTTGTTGACGCTGTTCTGGGAACCGTGAGATATAGTCAACTGGATTGTTGTCTCCTCCTGGTCTTTCTATGATCTTATAGTTGTATTCCTGGATGTGGATGCCCCATCTCTCAATGCGATGGGGCATCTTCATCTTCGAGTTGCCAAAGAAGGACAATAGGGCCTGGTGATCCGTCACCAGTTTGAAGTTATTGCCAATAATAAAATGGTGGAATTACTTGCATGCCCAGACGGCAGTAAGGCTCTTCTTCTCTGTCTGGGAATACGCTCCTTCCATGTGAATCAAGGCCCTGCTCGAGTATGCCACAACGTGGCTCGTTGGTGACTTTTCCTCTTCCGTCTGTGCCAGGATGGCACCTAGGCCAATCAGGCTGGAATTAACCACTATCTTGATGTGCCAGGATGGGGTAAGTATTCTAAGTGTCTGGCATTCACAAGTTATTCTTTGATCTGGTCGAAAGCCTACCGGCACTGCAGAGACCAGCAGAATGGATCTTCCTTCCTCAGCAGTTGTCGTAGGGGTTCTGTGGTGATGGCACACTTAGGCAGATAACAGGCACAATATCCCGCCATCCCTAGAAATGACCTCACCTCCCCCACCTGTGTGGGAGCTGAGAGCCCTTTACTAGTGCAGACTTTTTTAGGGTCAGGTTGCATACCATGACTCAAGAAGATGGGACCATAAAACTTGAGCTTGTTCTTGTTGATGTTAAATTTCTCATAATTTAGCATGAGGCCAGCCTTACTCAGTGTTTCACATATTGCCATCTGGGTTAGACTGTGTCTCTCCAGAGAAGTCCCGCAGACCAGTATATCGTCACTATAGTTAAAAGCTGACTTGATGGTAATCAACAGTTACCTAATAGTCTCTAAAACAAATGTCTGCGACGGAGGAAATGCCAAAGTTGAGGTGCTTGTTCCGAAAAGAATCCTTGTGTGTCGCAAACGTTGTTATTGGTCTTGTTTTGGGGTGTAGTTCCAGTTGATGATACTCCTGATTTAAATCTAGCTTTGAGAATTTTGTGGCTCTGTTTAACTGCATAATCATGTCCTCGGACCTGGGTGTCTGTCCCTTTTTATCGCTTTGTTTACCACCCTCATGTTGATACATAGCCTGATCTTGTTCCTTTCCTTCGGAGTTATCGATAGTGGTGAGATCCATGGTGTTGATCCTACGGCTTTTTCTATTACTCCGCTGTCTAATAGCTGCTGTAGTTCCTGGGACACCTTCGGGGGTGTTGTGGTACTGGGGGAACCTTTTCATCAATATGTAATTGCACCACCATACCTTGCAATTTTCCATGGAAGAGTTCAGGAAATGTGCCTTGTATGACACATGGCAGATGATCCCAATGTTGGTGCGACTATCACTGCATCTCACCACCTCATTGTCCTGGTAGCGGACCTCAATCAGCCCCAGTTCCTTTGCAGTCAGGTAACTGAGCTGACATCTCCACGGACAGGGCTTCTGAGGACGTGAATGGTGGTGGTTGTTGATCTTCCCCTGTGTGACAAGGTGCTCCTCTGAAACTGTACAATTGATGATAGCAGTGTGCTAGCACCCCAGTGAAATATGCGCCCCATTCGCTGTGATAAACTGCTTCTCACGCTAGTCTGTCAGAACTGTTGCTCCTCCATGATGTTAACAGTGGCACTCATGTCGATCAAGAAATAGTGTGTTTCTCCTCCCATTTCGACCAAGACTTTTGGTGCTTCCACTGACTTCCGATATCCATGCATTAGGTTCACAAACTCACCTGTATATTCTGGGAATATTTCCTGTTCCGGCGTCTTTGTATTCTTGGTAGGATCGAAGGGGTGTTCATATTGCTCTGGATAGTACATGTATTGTGGTGTTTGTTCCTCGTATTGCATTTCTCCATATTCCGGGGCTTGTTCCTTTGTCCTCTCTATCCTATGTGGCATCTGCGTGTATTTTGTTATCAGGCTCTGAAAGATCCTCCCTCTGGCCTGGCTATCCTTACCTGGATCTTTTGTGGAGCTCTCCTGGGTGACCTGTTTCTTCTAACCTTCTTGGAATCCTCTTCCTGCTTTTCTTTCTTCTCCTTCTTTCTTTCGTGAAGATAGGGACGTGCTCCCCCAGAGGCCACCTTGACCGAGATAAGAACTACGGACAAGGGGAACTCTGAGGAGCCAGCCCCCGAACAGGGAAAAAGGCAATTTTGGCACAAAAAACCCTGTGCAGAATGAAGATACAGCAGGTCGTTGGATGGTCTTATAACTCCTGCATTAGTCAGAAGCGCCCTCTCCACTTCCACGTGGGTAAGTCGAGGGAAGCTGGAGATCAGAGGATGAAGGTACGTAGCGGGTGTAGCATGAAGAAGGAAAGAACAGTCTGATCGCATTGGTGACCAGCTGGCAGGGAAATGGACACTGGCGCAATGGACTCGGAGAAACAAAGTGAATACCTGATAAGAGGAACCAGGATAACTGACTCCGCGAGGATATCCACAGTGAGCAGTTAACAACAAGAAAAGTACGAATTAAAGGGTAGACAGATCAGGAAGCGCAGGCTTCGCCGGGGAAGAGAAAGTAGAGACAGGAGCCGGTAAGCACGATAGAAGGGTAAGAGGAAAACACAGTGTGGGCAGCGTACAGGGGTACACGCCGAGGCGGGAGGAACTAGGATCACAGGGGTCTTACACACAGAGAGAGATGTAGCGAGCTACGAGCGTATAGCACAAGAAAGTTGCAATGATCGGAGCGAGGGGCATTGCCTGTCTTTAATGTGCCGCAGCAACACAAAGACTAGACAATGGCCCCTCAATGGAGTTTCCAACGCTGCCATACCTTCCAGGGACGAAGCGTGACAGTTTGCCAGCCGGTGTTATCCATGTTGTTTGCATGGGCAACCTCGTGGTCAGGAAGGGCCTTCCTTTTCTGCACATGATGTGATAGTGTGTTTCTCTTCACACTTCGAGCTCCTCTGGTTTATCGCAGGGCACAACCCCGAGTGTGGAAACACTAACCCACATCTAAAACAAATTCTCTGAGGCCAGGTCCTGACCTCATCTACTGGTATCCCTCTCTGGTTGATGCTCTCGTCATGGTAGGGAGGTTCGGCGGTCCTCTCATCATGTCTCTCGCCGATGGAAGGGCTGCCACTGTCTCGTCTTTCTCTACTTTCTTCTTTAGCTGGGCCTGCGGGGGCGCTGGATGCTGCCACTTGTGGCGGGTGAAGAGCGTTGTGGATCACAGTGGGAAGGCGGGGCACTGCTTATCAAAGCACTGCTTCATCAGACTGGAGATGTGCGGTTATTCAGTCGCCTGCGGACTTGCAGGGAACCTGGACGTCACTCACACACGGCGGGAAAGGCGCGCAACAGCACGGCCGCCCTCAGGAGGCAATTGGACACAGTGGATGGCAGCGATTAGGATAGTCGGTCACCCACGAACGTGCAAGGACCAAGGACACCGTACAACACTGCGGGATAAGCGTGCTGCCGAGTGCAGTTGCAGGATGAACCACACACTGCAGACTTTAGCGGGATGGAGGATGTTGTAAAGAGACAGCAGAACTGTCCTGCGGGGTGAGCCATCTCCCCTCGTCGACAGTTGTTACACTTGGTTCATGCACAATAATGAATGTAGGCATCAGAGGAGGACTCAGAGACAGGTCTATTCTTATCAATCTTTATTCTTTAACTGACTCCTTTCTCCTTCGCTCCTCCCCTTCCTGTTACATCAGGTCCTCTCTTAAAGGGATCGTGGATTACATTATCTCGCACATAACACACACAATTGCATTGTCTACCGGCGCTCGGGCACAACTGCTCTAATGCTGAGATATGGCAAAGCATCAGATTAATGTACTGCTGCCCAGAGCACTGCATTTGCCACACAACAAGTTTTAATGCATTGCTGGCTGGATTACAGAAGATGGCCGCACATGGTTTAATGCACTATTAAGTGGCGCAACATATCCAACTTTACCTGAGCTAATTATCCTTCCCCTCTCCCATTCCTTCCCTTCCTCCCTGTTTGTTTACAACACCATTCTGTAATGGTAACCATTTTTAATAGCCTCAATCATTGCCCTTTATCACTGATATGTTAAATTTTGAATTTCTATGTAACTGATCGTAACACTCCACTAATGATGGGCCTATGCTACACATTTATCTTAACTATTGTAATTGTATATTTGTACAGTGCTTATACACAAGTGATGTGCTTCAAGGTGATTCAAGGCGGGAAGGGTACAAGGGAATACAGTAGTCATTCTTAGGCCTTAAGATTTCCGAATGATCTAATAAATAAGTGCTTCAGGCGCCACCAGATTAGGGAGGGAGATAAATGGGGGACAAGACAGAACTTACTAGGCTAAGTAAATTCAGGTCATGCAAGTGTACAGACAGAAGTGCAAGAGGTTGAGGCGGGAACAAGTGTGCTAAGTCCAGCAGGGTCATGGGTTAAGAGCAGAGAGGTTACCCCTCTCATGGAACACATGCTGAAAGTGCAATAGTGCAGAGCATAGTGCGTAGTCCCGGCGGCAAGTGCAAAGACTGGCAGGGGAGCCTGGGACATGTGAGGCTCTGGAGGTGAGCCAGGCGACCAGTCAGCAAAAGCTGAACAGAAGTAGGGGAGAGATGGAGGAGTGAGGCGGAGAAGAAAGAGAGAAGATTAGAAAGGGAGAGGGAGAGAGAAAGAGGAAGAGAAGAGGAAGGTCTTGAGGAGTTTCTGGAACTTAAGGAGCTCCGGCTAAAGGTGGAGAGAGGCAGGGAGGCTGTTCCAGAGGGAGGCGCCTGCAGAGGATAAAGATCTACCCCTGAATCTCTACTTGGAAAACGGCTCACCTGCAAAGAGTTGGAGGAGGACGAGTGGAGGGCTCGAGAAGGAGAGTATTTATAAAGAGAGCGTTGTTGTCAGGAAGGTCTGTAATCTCCTCTTCCTCCTGAGATGCTCCAGACTCCCTTTCCTCCCCTTCCTCCTCACCTTGAAGTCTCCGGTGTTGAGTCAGCTTTGGATTGTCCTTTGTTCGAGTCTTCACCCCTTTTTTTTTAAGATAGGAACGACCAAGGTAGGACGCCACAGTGACACCATTTGGGTGATCTGTGGCAACCCTCCTCGGTCGCTGGTCAATGGGCAAAAAGCCAGTGGCACAAAAAACCCCAGAAGATTTGGATCTACAAGTGCAGAGAGGTAGTGGTATACACACTCCGGAGGCAGCAGCAGAGGGAGAGGAATCTGGTGAACACGGTCCAGAAATAGAAGAAGTTCCAACAAGGATCGGGTATGAGACCAGATAATGGCAAAAGTTCCAGGACAGATAAACAGTAGAGGACTTGGCGAGGCAATCCACAAAACAGGCTATGGTCGGTACACCGGGAGATCAACAGGACGTAGTTCCGATTCAGAATAAACAGATGAGGGCTGGGTGAGGCAATCCACAAGACAAGCAATGGTCGGTACACGGAGATGAAAACAGAATAGGATCAGAGGAGGCCACAAAGAAGAGGACCAAAAAGGTAAGCACAATACAGGAAGGAAGCAAGAATCAACAGAATAAGTACAGAGAGAAAAGTACGAGACGGGAGGGAGGAAGGATAAGAGCCAGGAACGGAACAGACAAGGGAGGAGGAGTCAAGAAGGCGAGGAGAATACTGACTAAAGGAGCGGAGAGCAAGGAAAGGGAAAACCTTGGCGAAAAAGGGAAAAAAAAGGACTAGGAGAAAAAAGGAAACTCCACGAAAAGCAGCGCTGGAAACAGGGCGAAAAACACTGTACGTTGCAACGCACCCGACCCTGGAAGTGAAAGGATTAAATACCGGTGTCAGGAACGTCGCAACGACAGCTAGACCTGCACCGCGCGCTTCCTAAAAAACGTGATGGAACCCGCTATGGCGGGCGCAGCTTCCACCTCTTCCAAAGCCGCCAGGTCCCCTGAGGCGTGACAGTTGTAGATAGTGCAGGTTCCGGCCCTAGAAAGCCTTGTGGACTATGCAGAGGGTTTTGAACTTGATCCTAGCAGCCACAGGGAGCCAGTGGAGGGATTTCAGCACCAGAGGGATGCGGTCCCTGGGCTTGAGGCCAAGGATAAGTCTTACAGTTCTGTTCTGGATGAGTTGTAGCGGACGGAGAGTAGAAGTAGGAAGATTGAGAAAGAGGCTGTTGCAGTAGTCCAGCCTAGAGAGAACCAGGGTTATGGGAAAAGTGGGCCTTTGTGGAAGTTGAGAAAAGGTAGAGTACCTCTGAGGGGTTGTAGCTGGTAGTGGGACATTTTGGAGAAGTCAGAGATGTGAGAAGAGAAGGAAAGAGTGGAGTCGAAAATGGCCACCAGATTTCTTGCCTCACTAGCAAGTGGGGGCTCAGGGCCAAGGGAGGCCGGCCAGTGAGAACTTGGGAAGGCTGGGGCAGGGGTTCCAATGATGAAAATCTCTGTCTTACTGGCATTGAGGCAGAGATTGTTAGCAGCACACCAAGACTGAATTGCGGACAGGCAGTCAGGAATGAGCAAGGAGGAGGAAGAGAGCCTGAAGGAGCGCTCTGTGTCATCCGCATAACACTGAAAATTAGAGGTGAAGGTAGAGATCCTGAGGGCCAGAGGGGCCATGTAGACATTGAAGAACCAAGGGGGTAGGTTAGATCCCTGGGGACACCACAAGTAGAGAGAGTGATAGAGGAGAGAAAGGACCCAAGTTCCACCTGGGAAGGACGGTCAGAGATAAAGGAGGCAAGCCACGCCAGGGCCAGATCTGTGATACCCAGGGTATCATGGAGATAGGAGATCAGGATGTCATGGTTTACCACGTCGAAGGCCTCATTTGACGGCCCTCGAGCTTAGAACAGGGTCTATGTAGGGGTGGCCAGGGGTTCCTCTCCCATACCACCTCTGGGCCTATCATCCACCAACTGAAGGATGCACTATGCCTCCTTATTCACCCCACTAAACATCCCCATATTTGGACAGGGATCTTCGGCACAATACATATGATGCATAGCATCGCACTGTCTGGGGATGTAGTGATCTGCCAGGTTACTGTGGGTCTACATTGTGTGAAAGGTGACCCACTTGTTCTTCAGTTTTGTGTTCTGAGATGGCATAACTGTGTAGGTCTACTTTTTCCTGTAGATCCTGGCAGATCTCCCCTCAGCACATTCCTTGTGGGCAATGGATGAGTGGCATAGACTCATCCAATGCCCACAAGGGTGAGGTAGACAGCATTTAAAGTTGTGTTGCCTTGTCTGAAATGCGCCACTGGGTGTGCAGGGGGATTGTCTTAAGGTGGATGGGCCCAGCAGAGTTGCGGATTCCACTTTAGTGACTTTGAAATCACAGAAACAGGCATCCCTTCTACACCCAGTGTGTGCGATATGATGTGGTGTTCAAATAAACTTTGAACAACTGAATATCCACTTCACTTCTTCAACTATTCACCATAGTTATTTATGGATGTCTTCATAACACGTTATTTTTTTGTTTCTGATCTTTTTATAATTTTTTTTAAATAATATAACATTCGAACGTACAGGCAGAGATCGTTTAGGCCAAAATGACCGAAAGAAAATGTCAGAATGCGTGATTTAGCAGATTTTCGGCTGTTCGAAAATTCTGAGCGGCTGAAAAGTTCGACCAGATCACGCATTCGGTGCTGGGGGATGCAGGGGTTTCCCCTGCACCGTTGTTCAATATATTGTGAGCAGGGGTTGAGGGGGAGTCCCCTGCAGCCATCCCAAAAAAGATAAAGGGCTGCAGAGGCTGCCGGGGTGTCCCCCATGACCCCTGCTCACTATACATTGAGCGGGGGTTGCAGGGTTTTCCCCTGCAGGGGTCCTGCAGTCCCCCCCAAAACAAATAAGAATAAAAGCCTGCGGGGTGTACCCTGCAGCCCCCACTAACTATTCTGTAAAGTATAGTGAACGGGGGTCGAGGGGGACACCCCTGCAGAGGACCCGACAAAACATAAAAAAGGAAAGGACGCTGTGGCAGTGGTTCCCGATCACAGAAGTTAAAGGGAACAGGTGTTGCAGGGACACGGCAAGTCAGAATGCAAAGTAAGAAGGGGGTTAGGGGCTAAGGGTGTGGGTAGGGGAGTGTTGGGGGTGTGGGTAAGGGTTTGAGTAACTCGGAAATGTTCCGGTTAGAAAAACCGAAGATTATTTCGAAAAAATAATCTTCAGTCTTTTCTCCCTCAAACATTTCCGCTTCGGGCATTCAACCCAAATCGCAGAGATAACAGGTCAATGCAACATCAACATGTAAAACCGAAACCCCCCCCCCCCACCCTCTTGGAATCGCCTGGGATATTGAACCAGGTGTAGGTGAAACAATCCCATCAACAAATGAGCGGCAAGCGTGTTGTGCTCCAAGTACAACATCAAAAAAATGTTTAAACAAATGCACAACACACCAGCAGGACCGGTGATGAACTTTAACCTTCTATTTGTGAAAATTGAGGGTTTCATGTTTTTAACGTTGACGGTCCAGGCTACAATGAATTCAAGCAATGAACAGGCTCAATTGTTGTATAGCAGTAATATTGGTCTTTACAATGTATATAGGTCCCCCTTATTTATTAATTTTTTTTTGTTGATTTCAAAAATGAATAAAATGCAGTTTATTCTCCATAAGGAGACCAAGCGCAGCAGAGAGAAAGTTATTAAACAAAAAATTGTGCTTATCAAAAAAACAATTATACATATGGATATAAGAAAGTAATGAAAAGGGAAAGGCTGAATACTGATGTATATCAGAGCAAGCATTTTTTGTTAGATAACGGAATTGAGGACGGAAAGGATGCAGACGTTTGACATTTGTACAGGATGATACAATGATGATAAGTTGGGGCGCTGAACGTAGAAGCCAGACTTTCTACTTTCATTGTCAGACAACATCTCAAACACAAGCAGAAACCATACAGATGACATTATTAAAGCCATCACCTTCCTGCCAGTGCATTTCATAGACTCCATGCTTGGTACATCATCCTCAGTGGATCGGGTGTAACATGCCCGGCACTTTGTTGTTTTCTGTAATGGGGAGAAAACAAGAGGGGAAACATTTAAAGAAGAAGTGAGAGAACATTGATCCTTGAGACAGTGTTTTCTGAGAATAGCAGGAAGGACAGCTACAGTCAGGGCAATACGTGCCAATGTGCTTTGGACTGCCAATCATCAGTGCATCCACTCTGGCAAACTATATGGCTCGTGACCACAGGGATTTGCTCTAGGCAGCTTCCATTCCATCCGTTTATAGTTTCTTTGCACCATTGACTTGGTTATAGTTGATACCCTTCTGTAATGTCACAAATGGGTAATAATTGGAATGGAAATGCCCAGTTTAAATCCTAGTGGTTATGATTAATTCATAGCTTTCTAACTATCAGTTTTGGTGCTTATAGTGAGTGTTCCGAAGTGGGAAGAGGTGTGCACAGAAGTGTGTCCCTTGGCCTCTCTGCCTTGAATCCCAAACTATACCTCATTGATGAGACTGAAGAAGGCTGTCTGTGTTTGTTTATGTCCTGCATAGAGGGGAACCAGTTCTGGCTGCACTACTCCCTGCGATGGCAAGAACAAGTCTAAAGGCTACTCCTCCGCGCAGTCAATGTTCATTCTATCACTGGGGCACTGTGCAAATCGACCCGGCAATAATAGAATAATCGTAATAGTGAATACATTCATTCATAGAGCATGGTAAAGGAGAAAAGCGATCTTAGTAACACCGGAAACCAAACTGTAGATGATTTTGAATGATTCTTTATGTATAGTTTTCTCTGACCCATTGCCATTGCAGGGAGAGAAAGATTTCGGGTTGTGTTACCTTCTTCTGCATTCTTCTTTATACTTATTATTGTTATGTAATACCGGGAAGATCGCTCAAGGTCAGCATGACAGCGCAATGAATTATGAGTTTGAATCACGGTCCACACTTAGAGACTGGTCTTCGGCCTTAAACTGATATAAAACCTCAATTTATTTTTTCTTTATTTGGAATAAGGTGGAATTTTCTATGCATTTGGTCGTTTATATATTTGTTTGTAATGCATTACTGTTTTTATTGAACAGCAGTAAGTCATTGATTGATGGAAGTAGCGAAGCATAGCATGTGGTGGGACTACTTGGCCCTATGGTGTCAATGAAGGGCATATCATATGGTAACAGTAAATGCAAGGTTCCAGGTACAACAATCATACAGTTGGTACTAGCATCATATGCAAGTGGTGTCATGGCATGCAATGGTTTTCCTCTGGTATGCCAGGTTCATGCACCCTTCTTCAGGCAAGCTGCTTTGATGATATGCCCAGATTCTCAAGATAAGGCAGGTGACTGTGTGCTCTCGCCATGTGCCCTTGTGCCAATAAATATCCTGGTACTATCCTCATTCTCTATGTTGCTATCAGTGCCATGCAACCAATTCCTGAATGCCAGTATTCCCTCTCATCAGTGAAATTGCCCATGTGTATCTCCAGCCCCAAGTGTTTACTTATCAGTGTCCGTGTCTATCCACCATCAGTGTCTTACTCATGTGTGTGAATGCTCCAACTCAATATCACTTTTTTAAACTCATTGTTAGCAAAGACAATCGTCATCCTGTGCAGGGACAACATTCATTGCAGGTTCCTATGCACGGATTTGCATTCAGTGCTGAATCAAGCAATTAGTGAAAGTTCCCACATGCCTCCGTACTGCCACCACTTAGAGGAAGACAGACACTGATGAGTGTGGGCATAGAATAGTGGTGAATGTGCCACTAGCATGAATGGTGTAGTGCCCTGAGCGTTAATAAGGGCAATGTCAAGTGTGCTCGGGATAGACCAGTATTGGCATTGAGTCTGAAAACAGGCTCTCATAATGGATGTAGATGGTTGTGCCGATGAGTTGTGTGGGTGATTGCATTAAAGACCTCAAGACTGATGGAGACCAGTGCACTAACTCCATTATCACTGTAGTAAAATGTTTCTGAGCATTGTTTCCCATCATCCCAGGAACTGTGCAGTCATGATACTGGAGGTCATTACGAGCTGGGCGGTAAGGGTTAACGGTCACCGGTAATGATGTTGGTGCCGGTAAACCCTTACCGCCCTATTCCGAGGTCCCTAGCGGGTGCCAGCAGGAACGGCAATTTGCGGGCCCGTTATTAGCGCCTTCCCCATTCCCATTGAGCCCTGTGGGGGCTAAAATGGGAATGGGGAATGGTTTACTGAATGGGGACTTACCGGGTCTGCATAGGTCGGAATGTCCTGATAAGTCAGCATTTAGTGAGCCCGGACCCGGGTTTGGAGGCAGCCTTGGCGCTAATAGCGCCATGGCTACCTCCAAACTCGTAATGACACCCACTGTCTGGCATACTTAAGAACTTGTGTAATAGCATTTTTTCTGGGAATGCTGACAGTGCCACGCATTAATTCGTGTGCTGTGGTTGTGGCATCAACAATATGTGGGAAACACAAACACTCATATAACGTGAGACTCACTAGCCTGTGTAAATTAATAAGGGCCTTATAAATGATTGGACAGATATTCGACGGAGTCTTCTCTCTGGGAATTACAATTAGTGGCAGTGTTAATCAGGAAAATCTGCCCAATTACAGACATGCCACTGCAACAGTCGAAATAATAGTGAATTTCTTTAAGTACACCTGAAGATATTTCAGTAAATCCACTTGGAATATTTTCTCTATCCATATCCACCCTCTTTTTTAGGGTAGAAACATATTCTCTGTACTCATGGGTTTTACAACTACAGTTGTTTAATGTGCAAAGGGGCCAATTCTGAGAGGCCTGTTGTTTCACCCATTACAATGTCCCCATGGCCATTTATTTTATTTGGCATGCAACTGCTTTCAGGCCACGTAGCTACCTAACATGAAAGAATGCATACTGAGGAAATGTGAGCACGGAGAAACTATGTGGCAGTTTATCATATATTTGTATTTTTTCATTGTGTAAGTGTTATTGGTTAATAGTAACCTTCAACAAAAACACAATCAATTTATAAAGATCATTACATTATATTAATCAGATGAAAAAGATGAGGATATAAACAATTGACATTCATCACATATAAAACAGCATATTTCGTTACCCATTAAAACACTGAGTAACCATAAAATACATACAAAACATAATAAAATCATTAATATTCTAATACAACCCCTACACTTGTTTTCATTTCAATATAGTTTAACCACTGCCCCCTTCCTCAAGTTTCAATGATTTAAGAAACCCAAAAACTGCAATCTGAACCGAGGTGGTATGACCATTGAAACATCTCTTCCAAAAATAATCTACTTCAAGGAACGACAATGAGGCCCTCATCACGAGTTGGACGGTAACGCTGGCGTTAATAGCCCTACTGCCAAATCCCCCCGGCGCTAATAGTACCGTATCACGTGTTTGGCGGAACGGGTATTGCCCATTCCCCACTAAACCCATTCGGGAATTCCCCATTCCCCACTGGGCTCAATGGGGAATTTTCGTGCTCTTACCGCCGGCGGTAAGAGCACGAAATTTCGGCAGATTTCCCCCCAGCTCAGAGCTGGGGGAAATCTGCCAAACCCGTGATTTGGCGGACCCTTAAATACGGTGGTAATAGCGCTACCGCTGCATTTAAGGGTTACCGCCAAACTCGTGATGAGGCCCTGAGTGGGAAAAATGTCTAAAGTATCTCAATCTATTTGAATTGTGTGTAGGCCAATTAATAAACAGATGCAGCAGTTTTGGTTGCAATAGGAGCCATACAGAATCTAGACAGAGCATTTTCCAGATCCAATTGTTTATATCTTACTAGTATTTAATTTGTTAATTTTAGATTCCAATGGAATCTTATGAATACAACTTTGCTTGGATAGACCGATAAGTAAGGTGCAAGCATTTCGAATTTCGTATGAACTTCATTACGATGATTCATTGAAGAATAACTATGCAGGTCTTCCATGGTCCTAACCCAGTCCCAGTTACCTAAAAGATGCTTAATGTAAACAGGTCTACAAGCCAACTCCTCTTTATTGGAGCCATTCTCCCTCAAGAACAGATCACCAATTGTACTATTAAAGTAGCCATTCCCTACGTATGTTATTTACCATTTCATATAAATCTCTATACAATGTATTGGGATTTTCATTCGGGATTTTCCCAAAGAAATTCCAGCAATTCCAAATCATAAAGATTGGATGCCCATTTCAAATCGAATAGCAGTGACTGAAACGGGATTTGGAAGTTTAATAATTCTCCCCCATACCAAAGCTTCTAGTACAGACGCATAAACCAAATTAGAGGAATCAAACAGCTCAGTGCCATAAACTAGTTTGGGGAATATTTTCGCCTCATAATATTTCAATTTTACAGGCTGGATTCACCAAACTCACAGCTTTCGAGTGTAACCATACCTTCATGTTATCCTTGTGTGATTTGTCAAAAATGGGAAATCTCAAATACACAAAGTGATTCACTATTTCTAGTTTTTCTTTTCTATTCCACCATGTATAATTGTACCATTTTCTTTTTGTGGTACAGTGAATCACCTTAGTTTTTTACGAATTAACTAATAAATAATTTCTCTCTGCGTATAGCACAAAAACATCAATATGTTGTTGCAGCCCCCTTGCTGTTAAGTCAAATAACAACAATTCTGCAGCGTAGGACAGTTACGTGAGCCTTTTCTTGTTAAACTTCTCTAGTGACTCACCAATGTCTGAGACAAAGATTTTGTCGGCAGGGGAAAAGAATGCAACACTGCCTAACTCCCGCCTGTGTAGCTATTTTCTTAGAGAGTGAATGAACCCTGTTGATCCGGTCTGAATGTTAGAGTGCGAATATACGGCAATAATTCATCGTAGCAAACCCCTGGGAATGCTCCCGCTAATTAATTTAGCTCACATTATGTTTGTTGACTTTGTCAAACGCGGCCGAGATTCATTGTTACTTTATATGGAGAATTAATATTGGTGCTCCAAATTGAGCAATTCATAACACAAAGCCATTTAAATTCGTCCCATGTTTTGATGGAAAAACTGTTTGCCATTTTTGAAGCCTACCAACTTTAAGTGCCCAGCTCTCTAGATGGATAAGCAGCAAGGCCCCAAAGACCTTGCTGTCGGCATCCAAGATTGATATTGGTCTATAATTCTTTGGGTCAGTATGGTCACCCTTTTCATGCACTGGAATTACATATGCTGTCTGCCATAGCAAAATCGTAGTCCTTCTGTCGCCCATCTGCTTAAAATACATCGTAAAGATCGTTGACTACAAAACAGGGTTCTCCTGAAACACAATGTTTGACAACTTATTCGTGCTGGGTGCCCAAGACCTACTTAATGCCAAATTATTATTTGAAATATGGTATCTTGATCAATAGCTAATTGTCACTCCCCGTTGTCCATCCTACTATGTTGTCGGTCTTTGCATTCTGATTCCTCTGACCAAATACCACCCCAAAGTGGTCAACACAGGCCTCTTCGCCAACCGGATTCACTTGCATGTCAGCTTGACTAGGCCCAAGTTTGTTTTCAATTCTGCAAAAGGAGGCCGAGTCCTTATAACACAAGAGATCTAACATTGTCTGCACATCCTTCTGCAGGAGAGGAACATGATAACCTTCAAGCCAATTATGATGCACCTCTTTAGCTTTTTTTAACCAAAGCAATCACAGTATCATCGCCCCCACCATTAAGGCTTTTTTTAATCGCTCCTAATTTAAGCTCTTATTGTTTTTCCTGCATAACTTTAAAATCAAATTGGTGGGTATATTTAGTAGGGCACTTCCCGTTGTATCTGTTTCATCTGATACACTCCTATGCCTTCAAAGTTCTGCGTTGTAGCAGGCTGACCATCAGTGAGGAAATTACATCAGCTGTTTTTATAATAGTATGCAGTCTTGCGGCCCTTTCAAGATGGTCGCCGCCTCCCCACTTCACTAAGAAGGCACCTCTGGTGCTTACTGCCCACCTCCTGCAACACATTTGGACAGGGCAGCCTTTTTGTGCCCTATCAGGAAGCCGGCAGGCTCTAGTCAGGCCACCTCAATAAAGGTCCACATCTAAGGCCCCTTGAGGGCTTGATGGACCCCCTACTCCTTGCACCCCGCAGCACCTCATGGAACAGCCACCAGGCATACATCCTGTTACCCCACCAACTTGGGCCTCTGGAACATTGTGCACCCCTCAAGATTACCTGTGAGTCATGGCTGCACATTGGTATCGCTTTTTCCACTAACCTAATCAGATGTAAACCAAGGTGCTAGTGTGTTTTTTAACATCCCTGCACCCCTTTTTACATTGCATTCTGTGCTTCTGGTGTCACTCGAATCCTGGTGTGTTTTTTTTAACATCTCTGCACCCCTTTTTGCATTGCATTCTGTGCTTCTGGTGTAAGGCAAAGCAAAACGCTGCTGCTTTGGGCTGTTCACTGCTGCTGGACTCCGATCCACTTCTCTGTTCCACGTCCTGCGTGAAGCCCCGCCCACAGAGAAAGAGGAAGGATATGATATGATGTGGCACTTATAACGCACCTATACACAAGTGTTTCAAGGTGTGAAAACACTGGGTATAAAATCTCCCAGGACCACCCTTGTTGTGAAGCCCTGCATGCAAAGCACAACGCTGCTGTTTTGTGCTGTTCACTGTTGCTGTACTCCACTCCACTTCTCTGTCCTGTGACCTGTGTAAAGCCCCGCCCACATAGAAGAGGAAGTAGGGTATAAAATCTCCCAGAACCACCGTGAAGACCCTGTGAAACCAGCCCTACTGTGACAAGACCACACAGACCAAGAAGAATACAAACCCACGACTACATACTCAACCCGAGAAGATGGAGTAATGAGGCTCAGGCCTCAGTATCCAACAATCAATGCTGATGGATGGCGAAGCCCTGCAGGCAAAGCACAACGCCGCTATTTTGGGATTCAGGGAGGTGTCCCACACACTGTGAGGGCTACACTGTGCTGCAAAGACTTGTTCGCTGATGGTTTGCGGAAAATAAGGAGGAGGGATAGAGGTGAGGCTGCGGTCAGCCAGTCCAGCTGATACCCAACAGTACCTGAGTGAACTGAGTTAGTGAGAAAGCCCTGCCGGCGCTGAGCCCGCTTCCCATTGTATCAGCTCTATCGTGGGGGAGAAGTCATTTTGTCGGTTTCCGATCCCTCGCTCCTATTTGCTTCCTTCAGCGTGGAGAGGGAAGGGAGTCTTGGGTCGCAGCTCGCAGAAGTGAACTCCCATTGTAGTGAGGCGGGCTGGCAAGGTTGAAGGAAATGACCCTTATGTTGGCTCGCAAAAAAACAAAACAGGCACAGTCGCGTGGCTGGGTTTGGGGAAGTAGCACAAAGACAGGTCTTTCAAAGAGCGGTAGCGGGGGTGGGGTGGGCGGGGACGGACTAGAGCAACCCCACGAGCCGTCGGGCATTCGTTGCTCCGCTTCCATCTTCTATTTGTGCGCACATAAAGTTGAATAGATACTTTACAGTTGAGGTTGACGCCGCAACATAATTTGCACTCTACATTGCATTCCGCAAGTGCTTGCATTGCATGTGTATCCAGCAGGGCTGCCATTTTGTTTCTGTGTTTAAATGGTCTATGGTTATTATATTCATATATTGTGAGCTTATGTTTTTTTTTAGCTTTTTACATGTTGCACGTTTGAAATGATTTTAATTACAGCACAACTGATTTTAGCTGATTTAACCTGTATTAGTCTTTAGTAACATTAGACATTTTAGCAGAATATTTGCACTAGCACACTTAGGCTGCTCCAATTGCTAGGTGTTTTAGATATTACAGCAGGATATTCTGGATGATTTACATTTTATATGTTATATGTTTTCTTAGCAAACTAATTTGGATAGAGGTCAATATATTATTATTTTTGTCATTTTATTGTTTATGAATCACTTTTAATCCTCTGCCTTTCTTTCCTTGTATTGTCCTCCCCTTTTCTTTTCCCCTCTTTCCCTCGTTCCTTCACCCTCTCCTTCCCTCTCAGCTATGACTAAAAGGAAGTTAGCTGGTTCGCCTAATAGTGGTTTAGCAAGGAAGCGTGCAACCCAATTTGTAGCACGCATAGAGGAAGCCAATGCTATGATTGAGGAGATCGCTGGGTTTTTGTATAACATCGACAGCCGGTTGGGTAACCAATGAGTGGAGGCCCACGTGGCACAAAGGTGACCACCAATTTTAGTGTCCCCCCAGAGAATTATATAACTGAATTGGTAAAAGAGGGAGTGTCCCAGGTGCCAGGGAGAGCCCTGCACCCAAACAAAAACTCACCATTAAGGAAATGCGACTTTTGGCCAGCGATAGCCTTGGTGTGCCAATTGGCAAGCCTCCCTGCCTTAGTGGAAGTGGGAATATTACCAGGGTACCAGGTCCCCAATCGCTTAGACCAGAATGAAGGGAAGGCTTACAACATTTCAGTAGAAGTCATGATGCTGCTAGCAGGGGCGTGGAGGGGGAGCAGTTAAATGGAATGGGGTCTGTGGATACTATTAATATTAGCTATCCCCCAGAGGTTGCTATTAATAGGAGGTTTGAAGAATTGGACATCCCGGGAGGAAGGTCATTTCTCTCTGACACCCCTAGCCCAAGATCTGAGCCTTTATTGCCATCTTATCAATTATTAGGTGGGGGGCAGCCTGTGTCACAAAATCTATTTGCAACATGGAGTCCCGTGGGTGTGAAGGGTGCAAAAGCGCTATGGAAATCATAGCGTTTATTCGTGAAGAAAATGAAGAACTGAAAAGGGATTTGTCTAGGCTGTCTAAGATGTTTGAGGACTTGGCACGGCGTATTCCACCTTCTTTAGTGCATGTGGCCCTTGGCGCACCCGAGTCGGGTGGGAGGACAGCAAGGGAGGGAGGGACCAATGTAACTCATCCTCCTGTTGCCAGTGATACAGGAAGCAGGCAGTGAGTTCTTGCTCGGGTTGGGAAAGGCCCACCATCTGCTCAGCGGCTTGGTGCACTCGGGGTTAGGGACGAGTCACGGACTGAGCCTGTCATTCCACAGAGGATTACTCTGCCATCAGCAGTAGCTCTAGGGGGGAAGCAAAGTCCAGTCTTCTTCTATCTGATGAATGTCCCAAAAATTGGTACTAATGTGTATGAGGGAAGTGATGCCTTGACTAACAAGGTCATCGACTGGCTAAGGTTTAAAAGAGGGCGTTTGTCAGTTATTCGTAGTGATAACACCTTATGCTCCAGGCTCGTGGGGCCATCAGATTTAGATGCAGTTCGAAACCAATTTCGTTCTGTTAGGGAGAATTCCCTTTATGGCTAATTTCCCTCACCTCGTGAGTCCCCCAGCATCTTTGCTGGAATTCTGGAGTTTATTGTTTTCCACTTGGTAAGAGTGTGAGCTTTTCCCTCACTCTTACCTGTTTGCCATGTGCATTTTCCTTGTTTTTGTGATTGTGGACTCTGGAGTACACCACTTCAGTAGCCCCCTTTTGTGTGTCACAGCACCTTCAGTGCAGTGTCACAGGGTTGTCTTTGAGACTTCCCACCAACTCCATTTCTGAGACTGACTACAGTCCCCCAGAAAAGGGTAAGGTTGCCATTAACTTTACTTAGTCAATTTTCCACAGATCCAGTACACCCCATCTTCCATGGAGTACTGGAAAGGGTTACTTTGTGTCCCTTTTTATCTGTACCTCGTAGAGCATTGTTTCGCTCTTAACATTTAGACTTGGCTGGTGGCAGTGGTATCTACCCTAACTTTTCTACCGCGATTATATTAGATAAACATGGTATTGTTTTAGGCTATTATATTAGCCTTGAACATAAACCAGCTTGACCAAATTGTCTTTCTTTTGGCTCCGGTCAGGTTTATTCACCATTTCATTTTGTTAAAGTCCTTATTGTGTTTTACTTTGCGCAGCAAACTAGGTTCGCCTTCTTTGTTCACTGTCTTTTGGCGGGCTTCTGCCCAGAAGCCCTCCTCCAGGCTCCTGGGTGCCTAGGTGGGCTGAATGTGAGGGAGGGGTGTAGTCACCCCCTGCACAGGGTATCCTAGGAAACCCAAGTCACACTTTGCCATGATTGGCCGAGGTGGTTGTCCGGGCCGGACAACCCCCCTGCTGCGTGATTGACAGCTAGGCTGTGTGAATGGGGGTTTTGCGCATAAAAGGCAGGTCTCTTGGGCTAGAAGTCAGAGTCGCCACTGGAACTACAAGGAACCGAAGAGAAGCGGAGAAGAAGACGGCTGCTGCAACTATCCCGTCCCGGTGAAGCCCTGCTGCAGGTCCGAGCTATCTACCCTTCGACGACCAGAGAAGATCCAGTCCGGAGTCTTCTTCCCTTGAGCCTGGTGGGGATAGCCAGCTCATCTTCCACAGCCAGAGGACCCTCTTCCTTGGTCGAAATCACTGCACACTGCTGTAGTGGTCCAGATAGCCACCTGAACAGCCTCTCCTGTGTTTTTAAGGAGCGCAATTTTTATTCATCGTCGCTGCTGCCGGCTTCATCCCTGTGTGGTGCAGACCCCCTTCAGACGTCCTCCTTCACTTCGAAGCTCCAGGAACCGTGGGTCTGCGGGAAACCAACAGGAATAACTGCCAGGGCACCAGCTGCATCAATTGAATAAGGTACTGTGTTCTGCTTGAGGAAAGAGGGTGAACTCCCTTTTCTTCATCTCCAAGGCTTGCCCTTGTCTTCCCTCCTTCTTATAACTTTTGCTTCCGAACATTGACAATATCAAAGTACTCTTGGCTACATTGAATTGTCAACTGTCTGACTTTGAGATCTTCGACAACAGGGCCCCGGTGTCACTTGACCGTGGCTCCGGCCCTTTGACTCTTGAACTCCTGTCTATGAGTGTTTCTCGATTCGGTCTGCCTAACCAAAATATTGCCTGTGATTTTTGCCTCCAACTCCCTCTGGGTATCTCAGGTGCTAAGTGTGTTTTTGCCCCGGTGGCATTTCATGTCACGGATACGCGTTTCTTTAGTAGACCGAACTGTCAAAAAGTGATTGCAATCGTATTCGCGGTAACATGTTTTGTTCATAACACTGGTCCATTCAAACACAGGATACTTACCTTGAGACATACTGTACAAAGTGAATTGGTTCGTTGTAGTATATTTTCCGTGTGGTTTTGAATTTAATAGAAGTGTCGTGTTTATAACAAATGGTTTAAAAATAAATGTACTTATATTTTTCTACCTGAAACCTTGAGTCAGTGTTTGCTTGAGTCACAGTAATTGTGGTCCCTTTGTGTAATCTCTGCTCCTGCTCATATACTCTTGAGATAAGCCTGGCTGCTCTGCCACTGCTACCACTCTGACAAAGTAGTACAGGATTGTACCTAAGGTAAAACTTGTATTGCCACCTGTAGTCTTAATCTTGTGTAGTAGTCCCTATGGGCACTGCCCAGGATTCTGCCTAACAGGTTCAAGGTATTTTGGAGATGGAGCAGCGTGCCCTGCCTGCGAGTGGGCTGAGGATTTCTTTAAAAATGTTGCCTACCCGGTGGTGTCCCAGCGAACAAGTGGTTCCTATCGGCACACAGAGTGTTGGCTGCCCGGGCCCTCCTTGGCGGGAAGAGAAAGTTTGAGTTTCCGATCTGAGGCTGCATTGCCAACGGGCCTGGTCTACTTACACCACCATATGGAATCAGGGAGGGCAGTTTAGGGGTTCAGCAGAGATTGTTCCAGCAGGACTGTATATTTTGAAGGCCCGGGCACCCCAGGAGCCAACACAATCCAGCTTCATTCAATCATGAGTGTGTGTTGGCCAGAGAGGGCAGGCAGGATTTGCCTGGGCTTGGGCCTATTGGCTGCCCAGTGCAGGCCATTCCCGGGGTGCGGGTCCTCTTTTTGAACATAGCAGGCCTGGTCAAATATATGGATGATAGTGATTGGCTTCTTTTCATCCGTGAGCATGGGGTAATTTGCATGCAGGAGACTTGGGCTGTGGGACACTGCACATTCAGGGACATGCCACTTTTGCCATAACGGCAAGCAAAGGAGGTATGCTGATGTGGGTTGACCCAGCCTTGTTCAAATCCGTTAAACCTGTTGATAGTGGCTCTCCTGACTGGCTATTATTGCATCTTATGTTGAGGAACGGCTCAACGATCCTTCTAGCTAATTTTTACAACAGGATTTTGGCAGGCAAGGGAGCTGAGTTGATTGTTAAATTGGTGGACCACGTTTTGCACTGGAGGTCGTCTGCTGCCGGCCTGTTGAAGGTTTTGGTAGTGGGGGATCTCACCGTCCAATTTGAGCCCCTGCATGGGATGACTGATATAATAGACGAGGAGGATAGTCATTGGGGGGTGGATACTATAAATTCTGTCTGTCCGCTCAGGCAGCATAGGAATGCTGGAGAGGTATCCATCTTGCTTATTTCAGCTAACCTAATGGCATGTAATGGGCAGTTTAAGGGTTGAAGCAGGCAACGGCCAATTACCAAGCACTGTTAAGAACTAAAAAGAAGGCCTGGCATGAGGCCTCCTGGAGAACACTCTTGAATACCATTGAGAAGGGGGACTCTAGGGGATTTTGGCCTTTTATTGTTGCCGGGTGGAGACTTGGCCGTAATACATTGCAGTGTTGCATCCCGGAGCAAACCTGTGTGCAGTATTATAGCAAGCTCTATGTAAATGAGGGAATGGAGACTGCTCAAATGTTACATGAAGAGATAGAAGCCTCGCATGCAGATAGCTCCAGCATTACGCCCTTGGTTTTGTCTGTTGTTGAGGTAGGTAGAACCCTGGCGTGCCAGAATGGGGGCAAGGTGCCTGGTCCAGACAGAGTGCCTTTGGTTTTTTATACCAACTATCCCATCGCGTGGATCCCTTATCTAACCAAATCGCTCAATACTATCTTGGTCCAAAATGTGGTCCTGGTGTCATGGACTAGTGCAGAACTGGTCCCGAATCACAAAAAAGACCCAGAGACCAGCCCTCAAACTATAGGCCAATCCCACTCCCGGATGCAGGGGAAAACGTTTGCCAGGGCTTTACTATACTAGCTGGACACTTGGGTACAAGACCATCAAATCACAAACCATCGTCAAGCAGGGTTTGGCAGGGGCATGAGCACAATAGACCAAAGACTGGTGCTGCAGCTGGTATGCGAGAAATACGCTGTCCTTCGGAAGGTTAGCGTCTATGCAGTATAAGTGGACTTCCATACCGCATTCAATGCAGTCCCAAGGCACCACCTTTTTTATTTTTTATTTCTGTATTTGCAATGCGCCGGCAGCCCGCAGGCATCAGGGCGCAGACATAAACACAATAGAACCGAACAATTAAAACAGGACAGCCAGAATTAGAATAAATGAGGGGGTACAGAAATTAATCAATTGAAAAGGAACGTTTTCAAGGTTCTCCTGAAGATTTTTAAATCTCGGTTCCAGCTTAAGAGCAAGCGGCAAGGCATTCCAGAAGCAGGCCGCTTTGCAGGGAAGGATCTTCCGAGACCCTTGGTACATTTAGCCGTGGGGCCTGTATCAGCCCTAACCTAGCAGAGCGAAGAGATCTCATGGGTCGGTATGGAGAGGTTAGTGGTTTTAGGTATTCGGGTATTATGCCAAAGAGGCACCGGTGTACCAGGATGGGTAACTAGTGCAATTTCCTCCTGTGATCTGATATGTGTGTTCTTCTGTGAGTATTAGTCACAATTCTAACCGCATTATTCTGGATCACCTAACAGCGCTAAGTAAGGAGTTACAATAATCCAACCTAGTCAGAATGGTGGCCTGTGCAACGTTAGGGCAGTTTCTCTTCAAGACATAGGAGCGGATGTTCTTGAGGAGACGTAAATAGTAGTTACAAGACTGATTTACGTATGTTATGTGAGCATCTGCATTTAAAGAGGCCTCCAACTGCACCCCTAAGGTTTTTACAATCAGTTGGGTTTTGAATACAATGGGCCTCATTACGACCCCAGCGGTAGCCGTGCCGGTAAAAACGGTCCAGCTGCTACCGGAGTTGAGCATTTTTCCAGCGCCTGGCTTTGGGGAATCACTGGGGCGCCAGAAAAAGTAACTCCCTATTCCCATTAGAATCCCATAAGACTCAATGGGAATGGGGAGGACGGAAGCACTGTGTGCAACAGTGCCAGTGCTTCCGTCAAAGTCTGTGAGCGAGTGCCGTTCCACCCACCAGGTCAGACCTGGCGGGAGGTCAGACCTGGCAGGCGGAAAGGCATCTGGCTTGAAGACTTGAACCCTGCCGGTCCGGTGAGCCTACCAGCACCGTTGTTACCGGACCGGCAGGTTCGTAATGAGGCCCACTGTCTTTTATTGGGAAACTACTATAGTCGGTGGCAATTTATTCTGGGACTGTTTAGATCCAAAGATCATCAGCTCCGTCTTACTGCCATTCAGGCATAACCAGTTCTCGGACATCCAGCTATCGATGTGACCGTAGAAGTTGGACAGGCTTCCAGTGTCTGTGGCATAATCCCCGTAAGTTCCAAGACAATTTGGGTGTTGTCGGCATAGTTTGTAAAAATGGCACCCAGCTTGTCAAGAAGTGCACAAAGGGATCTGATGTACAAGTTAAAAAGCACAGGCGAGATGGACAAACCTTGTAGTACTCCACAAAGGATAGGGGCAGAAGAGGAAAAAGCAGATACCCACTGTATTCTGGATTCCTGGTGTTTCAAACAGGAACAGAGCCAATCTACAGCTTCCTTAGAGCAATGGCCCTGGTCTTTTAGGCAGGTAAGAAGTTGTTCATGAGATCAAAAGCCGCGGAGAGATCTAAGAAGATCAGCATCCCGGCCTTCCCTCTATCCATGATCTCCAGCATTTGTGTCTGGAGACCCACAAGGGCAGTCTCAGTGCTGAATGATGGTCGAAAACTAGATTGTCGACTGTGTAGAATACAGTTGGACTCCACAAAAGATTGTAACTGGGTAGTGGCGCGTTTGCAAGTACTTTAAGAAGAAAATGACAACTGATAATGGATCTCGAATAGCTAGTTTCTCTAGGGTCAATGTTGGGTTTCTTGGGATGGGAGTGGTTGTAACTTTTTTGATGCAGTTAGGTATGTAGTTTTCCCACAAAGATGCATTGGCTAGGTATGTCAAGAAGGGGGCGAATAAATCAGCTTTGGGGGAAGAAAATTGTGAGGGCAGGAGGTAGGGTGCATTGAAGACAGCAAGATGGACATATCTTGAGAGAACGAGAATTCCTGGAAGTCCAGGCCTTTGGGAACTAGATGGGCCTGTTTTGTAAGGGGGGATTGTGGTTTTGGGCAGCCCTAATCCTGTTTTGGGCATTTGCAATTTTAGCGTCAAAGGCATCCTGTATTGAAGAACAATCAGACTTAGTGGGTAGAAAGGTAATCTCCCATACCTTGGGTTTTTCCAGAGATTACAGGATTTCAAAAAGCTTCCCTGTGTGGTTGGAGGAGGACTCGATTTGGACATTAAAGAAGTTCTTTTTAGTTTCTAAGATTCGCGATTCATATGATTTATCCACCTCCTTGCAGGCCTTCCTGGCGTCATTAGATTGATGTTTGATCCAGCGGGCTTCTAATGTCCGTTCATGTTTTCTCATGAGTTTTAGTTCCGGGGTGAACCAGGATTGATGAGATGAGTTGTTCTGACCTGTTTGGTTTTCATAGGGGCTGACTGGTCAAGCATTTTAGTAAGTATTTCCTAGAAATATGAGAACATACTATCAGCTGAATCCTGTGGTTTGGTTTTGGTCATGATGTTACTTAGGCAGGGCTGTAGATCATGGTAAGAGATTTTTCCTAAATTTTGCCCAGTGACTGTGTTTATAAGGTTAGGAGGCTTGGGTGAGAAGTGTGGGCTCTAGATGTTGAATGAGATAAAGTGATCGGACCATATCCAGGGACTGGTAGAGATGTAGTTAGGAATTTTCTAGTCACAATACAATCTTGTGTATTATTTGTTGCTCTGGTGGGTTCGTTATTCTGGACTTCATGTTCTATGGAGAGAAGGGACGATTCTACTGCAATGGATTCTTTGTTCAGATATGTTACCTCTCCATCTGTTCAATCTCCCAAAAAAAGGGTGACCTTGTTAGGGCTAGACAGATTATTTAAGATATCGATTATTTCATTGTTAAAATCAGGCACAGGATTAGGAGGTCTATAGATGAGGACAATGTTTAGGCAGGTGTTGTTGGATGGGGTAATTTTAACATGAAGGACTTCACATCCGGTACATTCAACAGGGGCTGGAAAGAATCCTAGTTCAGTTTCCCTGCCATTGTAACCAGAGTTGCGGTTTGTGCGGACGAAGGAGAAGCCTGTAGGAACTGCTAGACTGATGGAAGGGCCGCTTGTATCCCGAATCCAAGTTTCGGGGATGCAGAGAATGTCTACGTTTTTCTCAGTTACCAGGTCATGGCGATCTCAGGCATGGCTGACCATTGATCTTGTTATAAGGAGTGTAACTTTTAGAGTGGGTTCCTTATTTATGAGCATGTGGGCTTTCGTATTGTTTGCAGGGTTATTGAGCTGTACGGGGGTGGGGGGTACCACTACTGGAGAAAGAAGGAAAGAAGGATGTTACAGCCTCTGGCGCCATGTCATTAGTGCAATTAGGAAGGCTAATACCATGAGGTAAGAAGCCAGGGTCCAAATGCTCAACTTCCGTGGTATCAGGTGAATGATAAGGGGTGTTTAAAGGGTATTCTGGAAGGCTATCATACTTTGAAGCTGGTGTGGCAGGCTTTATTTCAAAAGTTGCAGAGTCAGATGGGTTAATGAATGTGCAGTTGGTGCGAGCAGCGAGGTTGAGAGGCTATCAAGTTTGGTTAGTTTTAGTTTGTTTATGTATGCTAACCAGTTAGCCCGCAGAGCTGCCAGTGATAAAGGAACTCCAGGTGGGTAGCCCATATTGCCCATGACATTTCTTGGAAAGAAAAGGGTAGATAACAGGCGTGATGTTCTGGGGAGAGTAGTGGCACTTACATAGGCAGAGTGTCCCTGTGACGTAGAGAAAGTCGAGGACCGGCGAAGACCAGCTTGGGGCTGAAGGGCTGGCACTAAAGCACCTGACAGTTCAGTAAATAGAACCCTGGGTGACCTGAGAGTTGTAGTTTAAAGAGCAGTTCCTATGCTCTCATGTAATCAAGAACAACAAAATGTAACATAGTTCACAGTTACAAATGCTAGAAATACTACAAATGCAAATGAGAGTGCTTTATCTCTCTGCCTGAAAATGTTAAACAATTGAATGCAGAGCTCGGCAGCTGGGAGATTCTGGGGGCTTGGTATTCCCTTGGCACTCCTAATACAGAAATTGAATAAGGGTAACACTGCGGTAATCCGTTGGGGCATGGACGGAAAGACTTCTGCGACCATTAAAGTTGACAAGGGTGTCCGCCAAGGGTGCGTTTTGGCCCCATTACTCTTTTGTATTTTTATTAATGGAGTCATTGAGGAGCTGTTACGGTTAAACACTGATGCACCAATGTTGGTCGGCGAGAGGATTCCTACATTGCTGTATGCAGATGACACAGTGTTGCTATCGCTAACACCCATGGATGCTCACAAACTGTTGGCTACATTTGTTGCATTTTGCAAGACAAATGGCACGTCGCTTAATGTAAGCAAGACCAAATCAATGATCTTCAACACAAATGCCAGGAGGCAATGCAAGGAGTTCAGGCTTGCCTCAGAGGAAGGCGTGATAGAGCAAGTGTCTTTGTATGATTATTTAGGGATTAGAGCTATTGCAAGAATCACCCCTGACCATGGCAATGGGGCTATCAGTGTCACACTAAAGGCATACGAGGCACAGGCAAGACAGGCGTTAATATATGGAGCAGAATTGTGGGGGCAGACGAACATCTCTTCCTTGGTGATCGCGGAAAACACATTTCTAAAGAACACCATGGGCCTGCCAACCTCCACGCTTGCTAGAGTTGCTTAAGACAGGTCTGAAGGGCATTGAGTCGATTTGTAGACTACACTCGGTATTGTATTGGCTTCGCCTATGGTCTAATGCCAAGCTTATGAAATACGAGAAGCACTAATGGACGTTGTACCCCAAATTGGTGGCTCCACTCAAATGGGTGGCTCATGTGAAAAGCTCTCTGGGAGAGTTGGAGCGTAGTGATTATTAGTACAATTCGGGCTCCATTAACACTAATTGGAAATCTATGGTTTAAAGTGCTGCAATAGCGAAGGCCCAAAGCGCCATCTGTGCAAAAACTGTCAGCTCTGTGTACCTGGCACGGTATGTTGTGATTAAGACTCATTAGGCTGTGAGGATTACCACGATTATTTTTTCTTTTTTTTAATGAACATGTTTTCAGTATATATGTTTTTTTTACATTATATTACATGTCACTACAAATTACTCCAATAAAATAACATTAAGTGTATAAAATAAAAAACTAAATTGGCTAAATCAAACCCACTCGTAGCCAGTTCATTGATAATTTTCAACACTAGTCATAAAATACACAAACTGCCCTACTACCAATCTGTCTTTTTGCAGGGCCAAACTTGGAATAGACTCCCCTCAGTTTCTCCACATCTGCACCTGCTACCATCATTAGCTCATCAATGCCCTCAAATATCACAATCAAAAATGTTACCAAGGCCAACGTGAGCGAGAGCTGAGACGTATTGAGCAGTCTAAGCCACAGGTCCACTGATGCCTTCTGTGGAAAAGGACCTAATAAAATAAGCCTTTTGCCCATTAGCTTTTGACAATCCATTACTAGATGTTTTAGAGTCTCTAATTCATGCCCGCACAATCTACATGCTCTTAACTCGAGAGGGATCCCGCGCTTGGGCAAAAATAGTTAAAGCTTTGGGAGACAATTGAGCCTAAAATTAAGGGACCAATTTCACAATTTAGCTGAGGGGAACTTTTTTTGTACATATAATCGAGGTTCCCTCAATGGTAGGAACACTGCCTAATATGCCTTATAACTTTTCAATTTGCTTATGTGGCTCAGATCCGTAATGTTATCCAATCTTTTTAACCTTGACCTTAGTATGGAATCCGAAACAGGACTTCCAAGTTCTAACTCATATATGAACTTCACACGCTTTAAAAAAAAATTTAGACAGGAAGGGATTAGATCCATTTTCCATCAAGGCATTTATATAATAGTCTATCTGGGGATGTTCTGCTTTTTTTAATTTGAAATATAATGTAAGACACTGCTTCATCAATTGCACCCACCAAGACACCAGTCCCAGCTGAGGTCTAATCAGGCTAACTGGGACCGAGGTTGGCAGCCCAAGAGCCCTCTTCAGGATCCATAGTGTCAGAATTGTCTATTCCTGCCAGTAGATAGCTTGCACCCATACAGTTCCACCACAAAAATCTTTTCCCGATAGAACTCTATGAAAGGAAGTAGCGAGAATTCACATAGAGTACTCTTCACTCCCTTAGCCATGGATAGATATGTCCCGACACTTCCTTCCATCTTACTTTCCTCAATTTTCCTTCTGCTCTGAAGGCACTCCACCTTCCCAATCGGTGCATCCTTAATTCTCCATATATAGCTGGTTTTCTTCTTCCTTCTGCTGCATGTCATTACCATGGATTTGGCAGGGTTCACCTTAAGGTGGTTGTTATGCAAATATTCTCCAAGCCCAGTCAGACATCGCTGCAGCCCCGCCGAAGTATAGTCCACCAAGACCAAATCATCGGCCTAGGCTATACAGCCCAACTTCAAATCCCCACATTTTGGAGCATAGCCCTTCGGGACAGTGCTTCCTTCCTTGGGTCAGCCATACACAAGTTGAAGAGGGTATGCGCCACTATACAACCTTGATGATCCCCTTTTGTGACATTGATATCTCTGGAGAGATCACCCCTGCGAGCCTAACTTTAGTCTTGCTGCTGGTGTACAACATCTGGTCAAACCCTGGTCAATGCCACAATCTGATCATTTCTTCTACAGGCGTTTGAGATCAACATTATCAAAGTCTGCTGAGAGGTCGAAACTAGCTACATACAGATTTTTGTGCAAACCATCCCTAATCTCTGAAAGGCAAGCATTAAGAATAATACCACTTTGAAGGGTACCCACTGCTCTTCTAAAACCTGTTTGTAGTGCATTTACGTGATTGGTCTTCTCTGACCAAGTTCTCAATTCCCTGAGAACAATTGTCAAGAATACCTTAGAAATGGTATCTAATAGAGAAATGGGCCTATAGCTTCCCGGGCCTCCTCTGTCACCTTTTTTGAAGCTCAGGATCAGGATAGAGTTGTGACAAGAATCCGGGCAGTCCCCTTTTTGAGCTATCTGCCTAAATAAGTTCACCAGGATATCGGCCCATAGCTGCAGATTGTTTTTCAGCACTTGGTTTGTTACTCCGTCTGGGCCTCTGGCCCAGGAATTATTTAAATTCATAATAATCAATTTTTTGACTTTTCAAACTTGACATCCCATACCTGAAAATGTGCCTCATCTACGGAGTCCTCGAGATATTGCGAGGGATCTTCACTGAACTTTGAATGGAAGGAGTGTACCCAATCTTCCTCCGCCAACCCCGATGTCTGCAGCCCAGTGGAATCTATTCTTTTGGTTTAATATCCACCAAATTCCCTGGGTATCTTTCTTAACCAGCTTAACCAGTGTGAGCTGATTATTATGAATATAATTCCGTATCCTGTAATGTTTGTGCCATGTCCTGTATTTTTGTTTTAGTGAGCTGACAGCCCTTATATCTTCTGTCCTATTCTGCCCCCTTGTCTTTTTCACCAGACTGATTTCTTTGGTCAGCAATCGCTTTTTCTCGCAGACTTCCTTTTCGAATATGTGGCAGTGCCCTTCAAAATGTAGACTGGAGGGTCGTCCCAGCACCCCATCTCCCACTTTCCCTAGTTTCCTCAGCAGATTCGAGAATAATGCCGGCACACACATCTCCCTCTTTTCCTCTGGACATAGTCCTTCCCACCCTGCAGCCAGCTTTTTATTTACTAGTCCCACATTGGCACAGCGCTGGATCAGTCTTCACCCTTTGCCCCCAATTAGAATATTTCTGTCCCCCATGGATTCCATTACCTCCAGTTTTGGAAGCATAGTGACCCTAAACCTCAACAGCGAATGATCACTGTTTAGTTGGAATTGTTTTCTGCTCTTGCAGCCTCACATGTTCTTTATTCTTTGTGAATATGTAATCAATTGTTGGGGAACTATATGCATTAGACCAAGTGGCAGTATCCTGAATTCTACTATCCGCCATAAAATTTGTTGGCGTGAAACCACAGCTGGCCAGAAAGAGACCATTCTCTACCTAAGTTGACCCTTTTGTTCAAGCCACTAAATATGCTTTAGGTCACCCTATCGTCTGGCTCTAAAAATTCACCTGTTGCAATACTATGGTGACAATTGAAATCTCCTCTCAAGATGATTGGCATACCTCCCAGTCGAGCAGAATATTCTCAATTTCTTTAGCAAATTTTTGAAACACACTTGAATTAGGATTAAAGTAAATATTAATAAGGAGGAGCTGTTCCTCATGACCATCCTGCCAGCCACTTACTTTTGTAATCAACAGGCCTTCTATGTTAATTTTCGCTAAATATAAAGACCTCCTCCTTTCCATTTTAACCGTCAACCACAGCCCCCCCCCTCACGGTCTTCCTTTCTGCCCCTTCTTATTATTACTCGTAAAGGACATATAGCCATCCAACTAGGGGGTATTCCTTAACTAAGTCTCCTGCAGGAAAATAACATCTGCCCCCTTGAAAAGAGCACTAAGATCATCGTTTCTAAAGGAATTAAAGCCTATCGAATTCCAACTATAGATGACCAAATCATAATTGTTAGAATACTGGTCGTTTATAAGGACAGATTGGCAGAGAGCTGGGTAACCAACCCCATCCTGCTTTGCCTTTGCTGCTCATGATCAGAGGGGCATTTTATGGTCAACTTTTCCCTTCTTCCGAGTGATGTGGCTTCTTCATTTCCTTTATGGTAATAAGTTTCAAAACCATTTAGTAAAAATTCTTCTTGGCAGTTGCTTACCAGTTTTTCAATCAAGTGTGAGTGAAAGAAGACTGCGCATAACCCAATTGCCAGCAATCAAAACAGATGAACAAAGTCAATGTCTGCAGAGGAGATGTGTTTTAAGGCAGGACTTGAAGCCAATGGGGTCAAGAAGCAACGCCTGTTGAGTGGAATATGTTTTTCCTCCTCGAAGACTGATTCAAAGATGATGTGTTGACTACCCAGTCTCTGAGCAGCAGGACCACATTTTTTAGAGGGTGCATCCTCCCTCCTATACCCCTTATGGGTACTGTGAGGGACCTCCCTCTCTGTGCTTTCCATGAGTGTAGACTTGATGTGATTCCGGGACACTAAGCAGCCCTTTTCCCTCATTGCATTGGGCTGCGTGTCTGGAGCAATTCCTCTTTTTTTGCCCGATGTCCTGGTTGCTCTTCTGTAGGAGGGCTCTTATCCCATATTCATTGGGCCGGTTCAGTGCTCCCTTATTATCACCACTTTCCCCAGCGCCTCCGCTTGCTTTGGGGGGTGCACTGCCTTCTGCCCTTGCACTTAGGCAGAAGCTGGGATTCCGTGTTCTCAACTCCTTTGCTCCCCTTGCTGTTGGGTAGCTGCCAAATGGGCCTCAACAATTCTTGAGAGCCCCTATGTTTATCATGGGACTCAATCTTCATGTTCTTTGTTTTTTTGGCTTTCAGCTTGGATTTAGCAAAGTGCTTAGACTTCACACCTGTAGTTTCGCCTACCTACCCTGCTGCTTGGCCTGTAGACTAAGAGTTCAGAGCGACGACACAGCCGCAACTTGGATATTGTAGCCAGAATTTGCCAACTGATTGGCACACTTCTTGTCATGATAGGACTGGCAGCACACTCCCTCCCCAAGGTGAGTAGTAATCAGTGCCAGGGCAGTTGAGTTGGCTTTGACTTCCTGAGCTATTGTGTCGTAGAGTATAAAACTCCTGTAGAACAATGTTCAAAGCTGCCAGTGAGCTTGGCCCATCCTCTGAAGAGTCTAAAACCCCTACCCCATTAGCCCCTCCAGCTGAGGATACTTGATCCTTGGTACCAAAGGAGAGGTCATCCGGACCAGGTGGTGCTTAATGTGGCCAACACTTCGATCTCTTGAGTTTTAAATATTCCCGGTGACATACTCAAGCACTCCGACTCCGCTTCCGCCATTCTGATTTCGTTTTGAAGACACACTTCCGTCAAGGGAGGCTCGCCTCTAGTTCTACTTGAGAAAGGACCGTAACAGAAATATCCAGATCGATCCTCAAACACTCCAAATCCCTCAAACTGGTCACAGCTATCGATGGTTCAGCAGTGAGGATTTTACTATACATTTTTTTTGCCCCCTTCTGTGGGAAAAAGGTTGTAATTTTTTGCTGAACCGTGCTCCCCCCACTTGAGCTATCCCCCGCGACAGCAGAATCAGAGTGTTATATGTGGGTCTAGTTCTTTTACCAGGGAGCGTCATGACTTCACCATGACGCATCTGTAATAAAAGGGGCTCTGCTGGCACGCACACGGCAGTGCAGCAGAGCCCCAGAAAGCGGCAACTCTTTGGGCCTCATTACACGTTATGCGGTAAACCATGGTGCTATTAGCACCATGGTTGCCGCTGGGACCATACCGGTACCACCATGGAGAAAAGGGGAATTACCACCCCATTCCAAGGTTGGCGGGGCGTAATTCCCCCTTTCTCCATGGCCCTTCCCCATTCCCATTTTTGCCCCATAGGGCTCAATGGGAATGGGGGAAGGAGCTAATTACGGTACCGCAAATTGCAGTACAGTAATTAGCACCAAGGTCCCTTTGCAGGTCCCAACTTTAACGGCTGGTCTACACCAGCCGTTAAGGTCGGGTCCCGCAAAGGGACCTCGTAGTATGGCGGTAAGGGTTTACCGGTACCGGTGCCCTTACCGGTACCGGTAAACCCTTACCGCCTACCGTGTAATGAGGCCCTTTGTCTGTGTGAGTTATTGGGAACGGGTGATCGCCACGTGATCGAGGCCTAATCCGGGTGGCCCCGCCTGGGTGTTCCCAAGGCCAAGCCGCTCCAGCACAGGGAGCCCCCAGCTGAGACCAGCGGTCCGGTGATCCGGGCTACGCGGGGTGCTTCCCCTGCATACACATCGCCGTGTGAACATAGCCCCCAGAGGCAGCGTCGGGTGACCCGGACGCAACTTGGGGCCCACCCGGTGATCCAGGGGAGCCCTCAGCACTGGCGACGAAGGTGCTGCGCCCCCACATACCCGCGGTGAGGAGCCCCCGTGGAGTTTCCCTTGTGGCTGCGATGCGGATAAGGGGGCGGAGCCATGAGGCCGCTTGTGCAGACGCAGCCTAAAACTGGGCCTGCTCCGAGTGCAGGGCTGGAGGCGTCGCATCTGGCCTTGGCACCGGGTGTTGGGGCCGGTGCAAATCGCCTCCACCTGCCTCGGGGGAGGGCCTCAACACTTGCGGCGGCGGCTGCAAGACGAAAGAACCGCCGGCAGTGCCGCGTGACAACACCCGGCCCAAGACAAAGGAAGGGAGCGGAGCTGCTAAAGGCCCGTTCCTGAAAGGAGGGACCGCCGGAGCAGCGCCGCTGCAGTGCCTTCGCCATCCGCTCTGCCCACGGTGGCCAGGGAGCTGGGACCCCATAAACTGCCGGAAGAACAATACATCAGTCAATGTGATTCAGGCCGGGCGCGTAGTGCGGCCAAAAAGGTGGCGTGGCCCAGCGGCAGCCCAACAAAAGAAAGGGGCGTGGCCCCAGCGAGCCCAGGGGCAGCCTGTGTAAGGAAAGGGGCGTGGCACCAGCGCTGGCCCGGCCCCGAGGACAAAGAAAAGGGGCAGAGCCCAATTTGTCTGAGCTCGCCGCAGGGATCAGCGAGAACGGCCCGCTCGGGGCAGGTGATAAGAGGAAACCCCTCGAGCCCCGGGCTGCATCTGGATGAAAATCAAGAACTGGAGAAAAAAAACTGCCTGGAAGAGGGGTGTCATCTAACCCCCGGAGTTTGTACCTGCCCGGGCGCTAGGGGTTGCGGCTCCACCTGGAGTGCTTGTACGCCCCTGGGCAGGAAGAACTGGGTGGCCCCGTGGAAGTCAACAAGTGGGCGCCAAAGGGGTGGCCTTCAGGGCTAAGAACTTGTGTGCCCAGATTGGTAAATAGTGCAGCGGGGATACCCCGTTCTGCCAGCAGCAACAGCCCCCGAAGGGCAGCGACTGCCCGGGAGCATTTGGGTGCCGTCAAAAGACCTACCCACAAGAGGTCAAGCTACCTGAGGCCCAGTAACTGCGAGCACCCCTCAACATCTGGTATCCTGCACAGCATTCAACATGTCAGAGGACGAAGGAACATATCGAGGTCAGCTTGCCCCAATACCCCACTTTGATATCCTGGGTGCGCCTGCAAGTCTGGGGGCCCGGTGGGTGGCCTGGGTGGAGAACCTGGAGTTGTACTTCGACGCGGTGGAGCTCAAGGACGCAGCCAAATGCCCAACAAACACTCTGCCGGACTGGCCGTTCAGAGGTTTTTTAAGACACTAAGGCCAGCAAATCAGTCCTACAGTGCAGCCATTGCGGCCCTGAACAAGTGCTTCCGACCCATGGTCAACAGGGACTACGAACGGTTCAGAATGAGGTGCGCGAGGCAGGAAGAAGGGGAGAGCCTTGATGCATTCCACAGAAAGTTGCGAGTCTTGTGATCTGGTAAACTTTGAGGGGGATAAAATCAGAGCGCAAATCTTCTACGGATGCAGCTCCTCGAAGCTACACAGGCAGGTCCTGAGGGACCCGACGCTGACCCTCGATCGTATACTAGACCTCGGCCGGGCCCAGGAACTGGCGAAGGTGCGGGCCTCAGTCATAGATTCCTCCAGACACCACCTCAAATTGTAGGCCCCCATGCAGCGAGTAAAGATCGAGGAGGTGGCAGCGGTCGGTAAGTGGCAAGGAGGAAAGCCGATGAGGAGGGGAGACAGGCCAAGGAGGGACCCCAGTGCCACGATATGCCATCAGCGCGGGTGGGACCTCCCCCACCCACAGGACTGCCCCGCGAAAGGACACATCTGTGGAAGGTGCAGGAAAGTAGATCACTTTGCACGGGTGTGCCTCGCCCCAACTCCAGCCAGCATGGCAGGGACATCGGGATGGAGTGAGGTGAAGGGGAAAAAGACCCCCAGAGTCACGGCGGTCCAGGTGGCAGAGGGTCCCAGAGGAATACACTACGATGCCGGAGAGGAGGAAGATGAAGAAAATGTATTCTTCCTGTCCTGCAGCAGCACCAGTGGCCAGTTTGATCCCGGAATCTTCTGAGCTCAGGCAGCCTGCTGTCGGGCCCCGTGGTGTGCAGACTGGAACACACCTGTTTTGTTTGCAATGCTAAATGTTTAAGTTTTTATTAGTTAGTAAGAGGTGCTCGGACTGGAATGCACCCAAGGTGTGCTGTGATGAAGTAGGGGCACAGTGGGTGCGCAGACTAGAATGCACCCAGTGGGACCCAGTAGATGTTTCTTGGTTGCAGTGGTTTGATTTTTGTTGGTTTATAATAAAGGAGGGATGTTATGTGTGGGTCTAGTTCTTTTACCAGAGAGTGTCATGACTTCGTCATGACGCCTCTGTAATAAAAGGGGCTCTGCTGGCACGCACACGGCAGTGCAGCAGAGCCCCAGGAAGAGGCAACTCTTTGTGTGAGTGATTGGGAACGGGTGATCGCCACGTGATCGTGGCCTAATCTGCGTGGCCCGGCCTGGGTGTTCCCGAGGCCGAGCCCCTCCAGCGCAGGGAGCCCCCAGCTGAGACCAGCGGTCTGGTGATCCGGGCTAAGCGGGGTGCTTCCCCTGCATACACATCGCCGTGGGAACACGGCGCCCAGAGGCAGCGTCGGGTGACCCCGACGCAACTTGGGGCCCGCCCGGTGATCCAGGGGAGCCCTCAACACGGAGCACAGTGCTGGGGAAATAGCAGTATGTTGGTTGGAGCTCCTAAGATGGTAACGTTTGGCTGCTGCATTAGACTTTCCCTTCATATTATGATTTGCTTACTAATAGTGCCCTTGGTTACTAGCAGGTCAAAGGCTAACAACCCTGCAGGCCCTGCTGTCAAATTCAAAGCAAGGAGCCTTTTCCTAAAAGTCGCTGTGAGGTAATGATCCTGTGAGTGATCTCCTGGGAAGCGGGGGCAATGCTGAATGTCACGCCATTCCGAGCAATTAGTTGCACAATATAATAAACAAATGCAACCCTGCAGATGTACTTGTCCATTAGCAATCTGACAGATAAGATGTTAAGAAGTACCTTATACAACAGCAATGCCAGGCGAAGGGGGGGGGGGCAATGGCTGCTTGTTTAAATGCTACAAACACTTTTCTATTTTCTCAATGTGCACATACCTCAAATGTGCTTGGAGGATGAGACTGAAGATGATCAAGGGGCTCAAGTAAATGATTCACACCGTAGAATGAAGCGGTCTTATTTGAACCTATTACTCATGGATTGTATTATTTTCTTGCATTTCTTGCTTTTTTTGGATTGTATTTATTTGTGTCACCTTGGGGCGAGAGGGAAAGCAGAGGGAGTGGCTATTGGGGTTCGCATTTCATTAAATTACTGTATGAATTTCTATTGTTATATGGAAGGAACCCAGTGTGCTTTTATGGATTGTCTTAAATGTGTTGTGTTGCTTTTATGACATATTGTCGAAATAAAGCTCTTTGAAATGAAAGAAAAGTTACATGAATCTTAGTGTGCTTTTTAACATCTCTGCACACCTTTTTACATTGCATTCTGGGCTTCTGGTGTAATTTGAATCCTAGTGTATTTTTTAACATCTCTGCACTCCTTGTTGCATTGCATTCTGTGCTTCTGGTGTAATTTGAAGCATAGTGTGTTTTTTAACATCTCTGCACCGCACTTATGGTACTAAAGTGTCCACATTGCATCTGTTTTCTAGCTTCCCTTGGCTACGAGGCTGCCTTGCGAGTTTGTGCTCGTACTGTGCTGTGCAGCCCCTCCTCCATCTTCCTCCTATCCTCCGCCGCCCCTATGGCACTCACCATCTCCCCTATCTTTTCTAACTGATATACTATCACCTATCCTCCCTCTCTCATGAAATCTGGAAGAACAAAATCTTAAAAAAGACATCTTGACCACTAACCCTGGCCTAGCTATCAAAGACACCTATGTCAGTGCAACTTCCAGACATATTTTCACTGTTATCCTCTTCTTTGTCCCCTCCCCAGATCTATGGACTCCTCATTGTATCTCTACTGTCTGTCCAATCACATCTTCACCCACATTAATGGTGGCACTAGATGGGAAGTAGTATTGGCTGGCTTCTCATCATCGAGGTGTATCACTAATGTCTATCGCAATGGCACTATCTTGGTTCATAGTCCTCAACCCAACCTCTTCCTCTTTAACCGGCGCTTGCCGTCCCTCGTCAACTTCCTTCTCACACCTACTACTCCTTCTTCCACTCTCTCTGTCCCCCCTCCTCCGAATGGTGTACCATGCCCCTGTACCTCTCCTCGGAAAACCATTAAATGCAGTGACATCTTTCCTCGCATAATGCTCACTCTGCCGACATCTGCCTCTCCTCCTTGAAGACTTTGACCTCGATATCCTCGCTCTCACAGAGACGTGGTTCAATGCCAGCTCAAACTAACAAGGGGGGTCCTGGGAGTCCCTCTGCCAGACATTAGTCCTGGTTGCGAGAGACTTACCCAGAGTCTTTAGCTCACTATCTTTCACAGAGAAGAAATATCCCAAACATATCAGTCTTTGTCCTGCCCTGAGGTAGTCCAGCACCGAAATGCCAGGCAATTCTCCTCTGAACAAGAGTACCAACATCATCCCCAGACACGTGTTTCGGTCTGGTTGGACCTCATCAGTTAGGGAGGAGCTGTGCCTCTCTAAGAAGAGTGAGCAAGGGGTCCACGTCTGGATTCCCCTAGTAACTTAGGGTGAGACCCAAAGTTACTTAAATATGCAAACTAACAAGGGGAGTCCTGGGAGCTAAAGACTCTGGGTAAGTCTCTCGTAACCAGGACTAATGTCTGGCAGAGGGACTCCCAGGACCCCCTTGTTAATTTTCAATGACAGCTCAGTCACTGCTTTTGAATCACTTCTCCCTCATGGCCATAATATCATCTCCATGCCACACCCTAACCGTTCTAGTGGTGAGGTTGCCCTGATCATCCCTGAGTGGGTCCCTTCTTCCCTCATACCCACCCAGACTTACTCTACCTTTGAGAGACTGGTTTGCAAACTGGCCATCTCTCCCACTTCCTCCCTGACCGTTGCCACTATCTACAGCCCACCTGGCTCTACCATCCTGTTCCTCCCTGAAAGGGCTGATTTCGCCTCCTCCTTCCTCTACCCCACCTCTAAACCCCTTTTCCTGGCTGACTTCAACATCCACCTTGACTCCTCAATCACAGCATCCACTTTCTTCTGTGACCTCTGCACCTCACTCTAACCTCTCCATTCTCCCCTCTGGTCCTACCCATTCGGCTGGACACACTCTCGGTGTCATCAGCCAGACTGATCTCTTGCACTCCTCTCCACTCACCATCCCACTTTCCTGGTCAGACCATTCTCTCCTCTCACCTGGGCCATCTCTGCCATCTGACTGCACCACCCAAGCCCTGCCAACCTTGTTCAATAACATTCGTCCAATGAAACGAGTGTGAGCTGCTGCCTTCGCATCTACCTTCATCCCCTCTTCTCCCCCACTGCAGACTCTACCTCTGACTCTGTTCTCAGCAACCTCCATCTTGCCATAACTAACACGGTTGATTGACTTTCTTGCTCCAGCTATGAGGATCAGCCTCAAAAATGCCTCCAAGCGAACACCTGGTACGGCTCTGAACTTGCAGCTCTGAAACATAAGTGCAGAGCTGCGGAACGGAAGTGGCAGACCTCAGGCGCACCCTCTGACAAACTGGTCTGTCGCTTAATCCAAAGGCATTACCGACTCTCCATTTGCTCCAAGAAAAGGGCCCACATCCAGGCTTGCATCTCTGGTGCATCCAACAACACGGCTGAACTCTTTAAAGTCTGCAAGGAACTAGCCAACCCTTCCGCAGTCTCCATCTCACCTCTTCCCTCCCAGGCCCTCTGCATTCACTGGCCACACACTTCAATGAAAAAACTCAGGACATCCTGAGCACCCTTTCTTCTCTTTCCCCTTACCCTTCCACCACCCTCCTGCCATCCATGGCATCTCATCCCCTTCTGCCTTTCTCTCCTGCTTCTCTCCTATCACATCTGATGAGGCCACTATTGTCATCCGCTCTAACTATTAAGGACAATATCGGCTCTCTTGCCCCTGCACTTGCTGATTTCTGCAATCACTCTTTAGCTACTGGGTCATTCTCCTCTTCGGTCAAGCACTCTCTTGTTCGCCCCCTCCTGAAAAAAACTTCTGCAGACCCGTTTTGTCTGTCTAACTACTGCCCCATTTCTATCACCACCTTCCTTGGGAAACTCTTTGAGAAGCTGGTCTTCCCCCAACTGACCCAGCACACCGAGCTTGTTGGTTGCCTAGACAGCCATCAATCTAGATTTCGAGCATCCAGAGGCATGGAAACTGCTCTTCTGAACATCCGCAAAGAACTGCTTGCATCTCTTTATTCTAACTCTCCAGCGAGTCTCATTCTACTTGATCTCTCCTCTGCATTTAGCATGGTCAACCACTCCATCCTCATAAAACAGCTCCACAATACCCTAGGTATCTCTGAGCGGGCACTGGACTGGCTGACATCCTTCCTCAATGACCATTCATCCCAGGTTATTCTGGGATCTTTCTTCTCCCCACCTCCATCTCCACCTGCGGCGCCCCCCAGGGCTACAACCTCTCTCACTGGCTCTTTAACATCTACCTTGCTCCACTGCCTCAATGCCAGCAAGAATGAGATCCTTACCATTGGGACTCCTGCTCCCTATTTCTTACCCTCATTCTGGCTACCCTCCCTGGGCTCTACCCCTTCTCCTTCCTCTAAAGCCAGAAACCTTGGAGTCATCTTCGAATTCTCTCTTTCCTTCCTCTACATTCAGGACCTTGCCAAGAAGGTCCACTTTCAACTCCAACTCCTCAAAGGAATCCTTCTTTTTCTCATTTTCCCCAAGTTCAATGTCTCTAGAGCTCTGCTTCTCGGTAGGCTAGACTAATGCAATAGCCTCTTCCTTAATCTACCCTCTTCTTCTGTACAACCCCTCCAGCTAATCCAGAATAGGGCTGCAAGACTTATCCTTGGCCTCAAGCCCAGGGACCGCATCTCTCCAGCCCTGAAATCTCTCTACTGGCTCCCATTTGCTCCAAGGATCAAATTCGAATCATTCTGCATCATCAATAAGGCTGTCTGGGGCCGGGGACAATGCAATTTACAACTGCTTCTCACTAAATACTCTTCCTCCAGATCGTTAGGCTCCTCCGGAATCAACTCTCTGTGTGTGAAGCACTTCATGAAACAGTAAACTGGTGGATAATCTCTTTCCTCGGCTGGATCCCTCCTATGGAACAGTCTCCCTCTTCCTCTTTGTCTTGAGCCAGATCTCCTTAAGTTCCATAAGCTCCTTAAGACCTTCCTTTTAACCTCCTCGTTCACCCCCCTCTCCCTCGTCTGCTAAAACACCCACTGAGATTGGTGAACAGTCATGGGTACCATGCAGGTAGTTGGGGCAAGCTGGGTGGAGGCTTGGCAGGCCTGGCATAGGCAAACAAAAAACCAATAGCAGATACCTTCTTTTAATTCCTTCCTAGTGTTTGTAGAAACCTCCTGGTTACCACTTCCTGTTGCCAAACAGTAAGTGCATGACAATTCATGAGCTCTCTAGTTTTCGTGTGTGGCTGGCTATATAAACCACACCCAAGATTATTCCAGTGATTCGTGTTGCTTACTGTGAGCTGCATCAGCAACACACTTGCCTTGCTCTGGATCAGCCAGCTTCTGCTTACCTGCTCTGGATCAGCCAGCTTCTGCTTACCAGCTCCGGATCCTCCTGCTTCTGCTTACCTGCTCCGGATCATTTTGCTTCTGCCTACCTGCTCCAGATCATTCTGCTTCTGCTTACCTGCTCCGGATGAACCTCTGTGCTTTCTCCACGCCGCAACTTTCTCCGGTCAAGAGGGGACTTCGACACCGGCACCTGAAGCACAAAGAAGAATAGCATTAGCACGCGCACTTCAGTAACGCTGCGCATACTCACCGAATCTTCCCGCGACGCTGGAATCCAGGTCTGTAGTCCGAGCGCTCAAAGCCCTGCAAAAGAAAGAAGAGACATTATTCATTGCGCTCGCTCCAATAACACAGACTTATTTCACTGTGCTCTCTCTCATAACGCGGTGCATACTTACCAAAGCCTCTGTGCATACTTACCAGACCACCAAGTCTCCAGTAGCGCTGAACCCAGACTGGAGGCGCTAATACCACACGATCCACTCCTGCAAGGGAAAGGAGAGACATTACCAGGCACGCTCGAATCTAAGACGCTGTGCATACCTACCAGTGGCTGACTTCTACACGCAGTGCTACTCACCCACAAAATACCTTGGCAACAAAGACAATACAGACAATTCTGGACACTCAACATCCTCCACGCAAGTTCACTTGTGAAAAGGACTTTCTAGCCAGTGAAGAAACTGGTGTCTTGAACACTCGGCCTCGCTGTGAAGGCATATAACAGCGTGTGGCATCAGAACTCAGCCAACAGACATTGGCATCATTCATATGAGTGAATCGCGCCCCTGCGAATGCAGGATGGAGTGCACACCCCTACTTAAAATTAAGGTAAGCCCTTAGGGGACATCACAGACACAGTAAAGAGAAGGGAAGGGGCCCAGTGGAATCAGGTGAAATCAGGTCTGAGTGTACATCTTGTATTTGACAGGAATCCCTCCGGGTGAAACGGGGGAAGTGAGAACTCGGGGTCATGAAAGGCTCATCCATCGCTCCTGCAGAGACACAGGTGAGTGTGACAGAACACAAAGCCATCCTCAATACCTCTGCCCGAGATGGAAACCTCCGAGGTAGACCAGCTTTCCCTATTGTTAGGCGAACTACGGGCCGAGATACATGCAGCCTGCTCTGAGACAAATGCCTTAAGGCGCAAACTGGTAGCCAACAGGGACAAAACAGACGACTTGGCAAGACGGCTCTTACAGACCCAAGCTGGTGTAGCACCCCTACAAGGTGGAGTCCCTCAGGGGCAGCCTACCGTGGCACCTGTAGTCACACCCGTTCAGGTATTGCTTCCAGGCAATATCCCTTTAGCACCCCTGGAACGCTTGTCTGGGGATCCCAAGAAATTTGAAGCGTTCATGAATCAATGCCGCCTACACTTCATATGCAAACCAGACACTTTTCAGAATGACCAAGCTAAAGTTGATTTAGTCCTCTCTTATTTAGGAGGGCACGCGGCGGACTGGTCTGTCCCATTAGTGCTTAGGGACGACCCTTTACTGAGAAATTACCCAGGTTTTCAGCGTGAACTGGAAAAACTATTTGCCCATCGGACGCAAGGTCAGGCCCTGGATGATGAGCGACAGGGTGGTCAGGATCTTATTTCATATGTCGCCACATTCAATCGTCTAATAGGCGAATCAGGTTGGCCAGAGGAGAAACAAATAACATTAGTTTATCAAGGACTGAGAGGAGAATTAAAAGATGTCTTGGCGCAAGTAGTTAATCCTCCCGAAGATTGTAGTGAATACATCGATCTAACTATGCAACTAGACCACCGGTTACAGGATCGCAAAGCCGACCGAACCAGATCAGAAGATAGACCAGTGTATGTCCAACCAAAAGAAGCGTCCCATCGACAGGCCTCAGAAACACACTCAGAGCCCATGCAATTGGATGTTTTCAGGGGACCACTCACCAAAGCAGAGAGAGAATGGAGGCGCCAGGAAAAACTTTGTTTATATTGCGGCTAATCTGGTTGCTTCCTCCGGAACTGCATGGTTAAACCACCACGGAAGACAATGGGGGTACTAGATAACACAGGGGAAGACACCGAAGCGGAAAACTCCAATGCCCGGCAGATGTAGGGGTTGGTCTGTCGAGCCAGGAACAGAGCACTCAGATCTCACATTTCAGTATTCCTCTGATTCTGTTAGATCCTTCACAGCCCACCCGAATGCATGCCCTTAAGGCTTTCATAGACAGTGGGGCTATTGGGAACTACCTGGACATAAACACTGCAAAGACCTTGGGATTGGCATTCCACCGTAAGGACACCGTTGAAAGCGCGACAGCTGTAAATGGCACACAACTCCTTTCGGGACCAGTAACACAGTGTATTTCTACCCTCACTTTAATCTGCCAAGATGGCCATAGGGAAAGTATTAGATTCACCCTTATCGCTGCACCCCAATTCCAGATGATTCTTGGAATAACGTGGCTTGAGACGCACAACCCAGAGATAGATTGGCGAGCTCAAACCTTACTCTTTTCCATGGAATGCACCTTTTGCTACGACAACAAAGGGATCCAAAAAAGCCCATTATTAGCTTCACAGGAAAAAATAGTAGGGTTAGGCTTGGTGGGCACCTTATCAGTGGAATACCAGGAGTTCCAGGATGTGTTCGCGAAGGAGCAAGCTAATACGCTACCACCACATCGAGCTTATGACTGCCAGATCGATCTGCAACCAGGGGCACAAGTACTGTGCAGCCGCATTTATGGATTAACCGAGGAAGAAAACACTCATCTATGGACCTACTTGGACCAATACCTGGTCAACGGCTTCATTAGACCATCTAAGTCACCAGCCGCCTCCCCACTCTTCTTCATACCGAAGAAAGAGGGGGACTTAAGAACGTGTATTGATTACCAGGCCCTAAATCAAGTCACCATAAAAAATGAGTACCCGTTACCTCTGATACCAGTACTCATAGACCAGATGAGACAAGTGAAGATTTTCACAAGGCTAGACTTACGCGCCGCATATCACCTGGTATGCATGAAGAAAGGGGACGAGTGGAAGACTGCGTTCCGTACCCGCTATGGCTTGTATGAATACCAGGTCATGCCCTTTGGGCTTTGCAATGCCCCGGCTGCGTTCCAGCATTTTATGAATGATGTGTTACAGGAACTTCTTGATGTCTGCGCAGTCGTCTACATCAATGACATTCTGATTTACTCCACCACCCCAAGAACACGTAACCCATGTGCAAGCATTACTCCGCAAACGGAGTGAAAACCAACCGTAGGCAAAACTAGAAAAATGCTCCTTCCACATCACCAAGGTGGAGTTTCTGGGTTATGTACTGACACCGCAGGGAATCAAGATGGACAATAGAAAAGTGGAGGCAATCCTCACTTGGTCCTCACCCACGTCTATAAAGGGGGTACAGAGTTTCCTAGGGTTTGCAAACTTTTATCAACGCTTCATACCTGGATTCTCACATATTGTACATCCAATTACGCCCTTGCTGCGCAAACACCAAAAGTTCGAATGGACACCAGCGGCGGAAGAAGCCTTCCGAGCCCTCAAGGAAAAATGTACCTCAGCCCCAATACTGCAACACCCACAGCCCGATTTACCGTACATCGTGGAAATGGACGCTTCAAGCATTGCCGTGGGGGCCGTATTGTCTCAACAAAATCTTAAAACCGGATGCCTTCATCTCATTGCCTTTTGGTCAAGGAAATTCTCCTCAGCAGAATTAAACTATGCGATTTCTGAGAATGAACTCCTAGCAATCAAGAACGCACTGTGTGAATGGCGACATTACTTACTAGGAGCAAAACACACCATCACAATCATAACAGATCATCAAAACTTGCAATACTTACGCTCAGCAAAAGCTCAGTCTTCTAGGCTGCTCCGTTGGGCACTATCCTTAATGGAATACGACTTTGTGATCACCTACCGCCCCGGAGTTAAGAACGGGAAGGCGGATGCGTTACCCGCATTGGCACAGGAAAGGAAGTCTACAATGCCCCTAACCCGGTGGAGATCATACCCAGCAATAAAATTCTCGGCTTCTGCATCAGCCAAAGAAACACAGAAAAGAAACGCTTATCGCCATTGATGAAAAGCCCCAGATTATCAAGTGGGAGACTCGTTCTGGCTGGCAACTAGACACATTGCTTTAAAGGGTCCCAAAAAATGTCAGCCTAGATACATCGGTCTGTATACAATTGAAACAGTGATTAATCCATGAGACTGGCGTTACCTCAACATATGCGTATACATCCCGTATTTCACGCGTCACTATTAAAACCAGTACACCCAGGAACCCAAACTTCCACACCTCCCACACCCATACAAGTGGGTGAAGAAGCACCAGAATATGAGGTAAAGAACATATCAGATTCCAAACTAGTACGAAAGACCCTGTATTACTTGATTGACTGGAAGGGGTACGGACCCCAGGAAAGATCAAGGGAACCCAGCAGACACGTGAATGCCCCCCGATTGGTGCAAAAATTCCATCGGGACCATCCTGAGAAACCAAAACCCACACACACACACCATTAGGAGGGGTCTTGAGGGGGAAGACTGTCATGGGTATCAGGCAGGTAGTTGGGGCAAGCTGGGTGGAGGCTTGGCAGGCCTGGCATAGGCACACAAAAAGCCCACATCAGATACCTTCTTTTAATTCCTTCGTAGTGTTTGCAGAATCTTCCTGGTTACCACTTCCTGTTGCCAAAGAACAGGTCATTGGGCTGTGTTCGTGCTGGTAGAGAGATTCCCAGACCCCCCTTTGTTTGCATACATTAACTTTGGGTTTTAGCCTAAGTTAACAGGGCAATCCAGACGTGGACCCCTTGCTCACTGTTCCTAGAGAGGCAACAGTTTCACCTCACTGATGATGCCCAACAAGGCTGAAACACGTGTATGGGTTACTGATGGTACTCTTGTTCAGAGGAGAATTGCCTAGCATTTTGGCGCTGGACTGCCCCTGGGCAGGACAAAGGCTGATATGCGGGGAAATTTCTTCTCTGTGAAAAGGACAGTGAGCTAAAGACTTGGTAGAGTCTCTCCCAGGGGTTATTCACCCAAGAACAGGTCATTGGGCTGTGTTCGTGCTGGTAGAGAGATTCCCAGACCCCCCTTTGTTTGCATACATTAACTTTGGGTTTTAGCCTAAGTTAACAGGGCAATCCAGACGTGGACCCCTTGCTCACTGTTCCTAGAGAGGCAACAGTTTCACCTCACTGATGATGCCCAACAAGGCTGAAACACGTGTATGGGGTTACTGATGGTACTCTTGTTCAGAGGAGAATTGCCTAGCATTTCGGCGCTGGACTGCCCCTGGGCAGGACAAAGGCTGATATGCGGGGAAATTTCTTCTCTGTGAAAAGGACAGTGAGCTAAAGACTTGGTAGAGTCTCTCCCAGGGGTTATTCACCCAAGAACAGGTCATTGGGCTGTGTTCGTGCTGGTAGAGAGATTCCCAGACCCCCCTTTGTTTGCATACATTAACTTTGGGTTTTAGCCTAAGTTAACAGGGCAATCCAGACGTGGACCCCTTGCTCACTGTTCCTAGAGAGGCAACAGTTTCACCTCACTGATGATGCCCAACAAGGCTGAAACACGTGTATGGGGTTACTGATGGTACTCTTGTTCAGAGGAGAATTGCCTAGCATTTCGGCGCTGGACTGCCCCTGGGCAGGACAAAGGCTGATATGCGGGGAAATTTCTTCTCTGTGAAAAGGACAGTGAGCTAAAGACTTGGTAGAGTCTCTCCCAGGGGTTATTCACCCAAGAACAGGTCATTGGGCTGTGTTCGTGCTGGTAGAGAGATTCCCAGACCCCCCTTTGTTTGCATACATTAACTTTGGGTTTTAGCCTAAGTTAACAGGGCAATCCAGACGTGGACCCCTTGCTCACTGTTCCTAGAGAGGCAACAGTTTCACCTCACTGATGATGCCCAACAAGGCTGAAACACGTGTATGGGGTTACTGATGGTACTCTTGTTCAGAGGAGAATTGCCTAGCATTTCGGCGCTGGACTGCCCCTGGGCAGGACAAAGGCTGATATGCGGGGAAATTTCTTCTCTGTGAAAAGGACAGTGAGCTAAAGACTTGGTAGAGTCTCTCCCAGGGGTTATTCACCCAAGAACAGGTCATTGGGCTGTGTTCGTGCTGGTAGAGAGATTCCCAGACCCCCCTTTGTTTGCATACATTAACTTTGGGTTTTAGCCTAAGTTAACAGGGCAATCCAGACGTGGACCCCTTGCTCACTGTTCCTAGAGAGGCAACAGTTTCACCTCACTGATGATGCCCAACAAGGCTGAAACACGTGTATGGGGTTACTGATGGTACTCTTGTTCAGAGGAGAATTGCCTAGCATTTCGGCGCTGGACTGCCCCTGGGCAGGACAAAGGCTGATATGCGGGGAAATTTCTTCTCTGTGAAAAGGACAGTGAGCTAAAGACTTGGTAGAGTCTCTCCCAGGGGTTATTCACCCAAGAACAGGTCATTGGGCTGTGTTCGTGCTGGTAGAGAGATTCCCAGACCCCCCTTTGTTTGCATACATTAACTTTGGGTTTTAGCCTAAGTTAACAGGGCAATCCAGATGTGGACCCCTTGCTCACTGTTCCTAGAGAGGCAACAGTTTCACCTCACTGATGATGCCCAACAAGGCTGAAACACGTGTATGGGGTTACTGATGGTACTCTTGTTCAGAGGAGAATTGCCTAGCATTTCGGCGCTGGACTGCCCCTGGGCAGGACAAAGGCTTATATGCGGGGAAATTTCTTCTCTGTGAAAAGGACAGTGAGCTAAAGACTTGGTAGAGTCTCTCCCAGGGGTTATTCACCCAAGAACAGGTCATTGGGCTGTGTTCGTGCTGGTAGAGAGATTCCCAGACCCCCCTTTGTTTGCATACATTAACTTTGGGTTTTAGCCTAAGTTAACAGGGCAATCCAGACGTGGACCCCTTGCTCACTGTTCCTAGAGAGGCAACAGTTTCACCTCACTGATGATGCCCAACAAGGCTGAAACACGTGTATGGGGTTACTGATGGTACTCTTGTTCAGAGGAGAATTGCCTAGCATTTCGGCGCTGGACTGCCCCTGGGCAGGACAAAGGCTGATATGCGGGGAAATTTCTTCTCTGTGAAAAGGACAGTGAGCTAAAGACTTGGTAGAGTCTCTCCCAGGGGTTATTCACCCAAGAACAGGTCATTGGGCTGTGTTCGTGCTGGTAGAGAGATTCCCAGACCCCCCTTTGTTTGCATACATTAACTTTGGGTTTTAGCCTAAGTTAACAGGGCAATCCAGACGTGGACCCCTTGCTCACTGTTCCTAGAGAGGCAACAGTTTCACCTCACTGATGATGCCCAACAAGGCTGAAACACGTGTATGGGGTTACTGATGGTACTCTTGTTCAGAGGAGAATTGCCTAGCATTTCGGCGCTGGACTGCCCCTGGGCAGGACAAAGGCTGATATGCGGGGAAATTTCTTCTCTGTGAAAAGGACAGTGAGCTAAAGACTTGGTAGAGTCTCTCCCAGGGGTTATTCACCCAAGAACAGGTCATTGGGCTGTGTTCGTGCTGGTAGAGAGATTCCCAGACCCCCCTTTGTTTGCATACATTAACTTTGGGTTTTAGCCTAAGTTAACAGGGCAATCCAGACGTGGACCCCTTGCTCACTGTTCCTAGAGAGGCAACAGTTTCACCTCACTGATGATGCCCAACAAGGCTGAAACACGTGTATGGGGTTACTGATGGTACTCTTGTTCAGAGGAGAATTGCCTAGCATTTCGGCGCTGGACTGCCCCTGGGCAGGACAAAGGCTGATATGCGGGGAAATTTCTTCTCTGTGAAAAGGACAGTGAGCTAAAGACTTGGTAGAGTCTCTCCCAGGGGTTATTCACCCAAGAACAGGTCATTGGGCTATGTTCGTGCTGGTAGAGAGATTCCCAGACCCCCCTTTGTTTGCATACATTAACTTTGGGTTTTAGCCTAAGTTAACAGGGCAATCCAGACGTGGACCCCTTGCTCACTGTTCCTAGAGAGGCAACAGTTTCACCTCACTGATGATGCCCAACAAGGCTGAAACACGTGTATGGGGTTACTGATGGTACTCTTGTTCAGAGGAGAATTGCCTAGCATTTCGGCGCTGGACTGCCCCTGGGCAGGACAAAGGCTGATATGCGGGGAAATTTCTTCTCTGTGAAAAGGACAGTGAGCTAAAGACTTGGTAGAGTCTCTCCCAGTGGTTATTCACCCAAGAACAGGTCATTGGGCTGTGTTCGTGCTGGTAGAGAGATTCCCAGACCCCCCTTTGTTTGCATACATTAACTTTGGGTTTTAGCCTAAGTTAACAGGGCAATCCAGACGTGGACCCCTTGCTCACTGTTCCTAGAGAGGCAACAGTTTCACCTCACTGATGATGCCCAACAAGGCTGAAACACGTGTATGGGGTTACTGATGGTACTCTTGTTCAGAGGAGAATTGCCTAGCATTTCGGCGCTGGACTGCCCCTGGGCAGGACAAAGGCTGATATGCGGGGAAATTTCTTCTCTGTGAAAAGGACAGTGAGCTAAAGACTTGGTAGAGTCTCTCCCAGGGGTTATTCACCCAAGAACAGGTCATTGGGCTGTGTTCGTGCTGGTAGAGAGATTCCCAGACCCCCCTTTGTTTGCAATAGTTTACACATACCTCCACTTATATGGACAGGCACCTGCCTGTACCGCCAGAACTCCTTTCCCAACTTGAAACTGCTGGTCAATCCTAATTCCCACTGAGGATTTGTATTAAGGTCTATAGACCACCCCGGTGGTCCCCCTGCTCAGCAGACAAAGCAAAGATATTGTGGAAAAACCATCAAATACTGGGCAATGCGTTAGCCAGATTTCTTATTAGAGAATTATAGAAAATGTCTTCATTGTACTGCCCAGCGTTTGATTAGTTAATACATTTGAGTTTCTGCAGGAGTTCCAAGAGGTTTCCTATTGCTAAAAAGGATGTTGACTTGTCATTCAGAGCACCAGGTCCAAACCATTGGTTCCGGGCCTTGAAGAACACCTGGTCTCACCCACTGTACCTCTTGTTCTCCATTACATTCCCCATTCACCGAAACTACCATTTCCTTTGTGACTGTCTGTTGGGGACCATTGGCTTGTTTGCAGATGTACACAGTTTTTAAATTCATAGGGTGAGATCTCATAACCAAACTGGCTTAAGGGCACATATTCTCAAATGATTATGTCAAAAACAAATTGAGCAAATATCCACAATTGCTACATCAGTTCTATCTAAGTTAATAAAATCCACTCTATCCAGATCTTTTGTGGTTATAGCGCCCAATGTGGGAATTTCTGCTAAGAGGGAGAGGATACTATATCTTTTCATAATCACAAATCTGTTTTCATGGAGGAGACATTCAACCAGGAGTTTCTAACTCTTAGATTTACAAGTTGCTTTGGTCGTGTCTTTATGTAATTCAATAAGTGCCATACTGGTCAGATTTAGAGGGTAATTACTCTACTCTCTTTTGCTTCACATTGTGAACCCAAAGCTCTTTACAAAATACTCTATACATCCTCATTTAAATACACACACTTCTCAGTTTCAGTCTTTCTCCTCCCATATACCATATCCAACCTTGCTGCAGCGGCATCCAATTTCTGATAGCCATTACTACCTGCACACTGATTCTGCTTGTCTCTCCCCGCCGACAGCCCCGCAATAGGGTCAGTTCCTACGCAGCGTTCAAACAAATTTGCTCGTGCAAGCCTCTAATCCCCGATTAGGACAGGCATTTGATTTACAGAGATCAGCGCTCACCAAACTTACATACTGTTTGCCCCTTACACCAAATTGCAAAGCATTTAAACCATTGTGTTTAAAAAACATTATCATTCAAGTTGGACACACCAAAGACAGGTAATTCTAAATGACTACTCTGCTTTTGCTTATCCATATGTGAGACGGTTTGAGCATAAGAGCTAACATTTAGAGGACCAAATTTAGGAGTATAAACATCCATTTGGCCTTCTTCATCACCATCCTCCGAAGTTGATTCCTCTAAAACCTCCACTCCAAATTATTTTATCGTTTTGGACACAAAATCCATAATTTTCCAGCTACCTTGCTCGCCAGTCGGAAGAGTCAGAGATTTTTTAAAAAGATCTTGAACTGCCACTCTTTCCTTTACTTGACTTAATATTTGTTTGTTTTTTCACTTGCTTTCCATTTGTTTTTGCACAACATTTTTAGTAACTCTGTTTAACTATTCACACGTTATATTCCACCACAATTACCTGAGTCTCTGCCTTCTCAGTCCCCAGCGGAAGACCATTTGCATGACTGAGGATTGCTGCTTGTTGATCTATAATTGGCGGAGCTGCAGCACAAATATCCTTTCTCACCTTATTACTAGAAATAGATGCCTCTGGATTATTACCATTATCTCCAGATACTGGCTGGCAAGCCCCATTTATACCCTCTTTGTTGTTCATATTCTTCAGCTTTATCAAAATCAAATCCATGAAGGAGGAATGAGTCTTGGTATCATGTTGTAGAATCTCAAAGAGGTTAAAAAGGGCACTTAAAATCATGTTGATTTTCTGCAGGACTGGTTACCCTGCAGCTCCCCAGGGGTACGGTCTATATGCCTTATCATGGATGAAAATCTTCACTGTTGGGCTGGTGCTGGCGTAGATGTATATGACGTTACCGATGATCCCAGCTCGGAGTCCATTGCTTCTGAGAAAATAGGGGGAGTGTTCAGATAAAAATCCTCAGTTAGTGGCTGCCCAATATGATTCAGCTCCTGTAGTTCTGGGGTAGCCACCATTTACTGATCAGTCACTACAGTTTGCAGAGAGCATTGCACAGTCAATGGATCACTGGGCTTTCAATGTAGCCTGTTTACCCCGATGGGCATGGTACTGGGTTCCCCAAGTCACAGCCTTTATGGATTGTGTTAAAAAAAACAGTGTTCATTTTAGTTATTGATGATTCCCAGTTTTTGTCTTCCAGCCGCAACTACACTACACACTCCCTTCACATTTTTCGCATGAAACTCACTAATACCAATGACTGCTTCCTTTTGTTCCACGGGTGAGGGAGGCAGACGTATTTCCATTGCCAGGCTCAATGCTGATGATGCCTCCAAATGTTATGCATTGCTGTTCCTAACCACTTCCACCACACTCCTTAGGTCATACTTAGATTTAGTACGGGGTTCAGATGGGTAACCCATCATTTCTTAGTTAAACTCAGCACTGCGTACAGCCGATAGGAAGCAGATACCAAAATGTCCCTTGTATACCAGAGCTCACAGAGGACGTACCCAGAGAAAAGACAGTTACAAGTCACACTTTATTTCCAGAGCACAAGTGGCTTACTCTGCGTCTTCTGTAGTCTGCCGAAGTCTGTGCTTGCAGCCATGCTTTCATGCCGGCGCTTCGCGCTAGCTGGGCTACTTAAACACACCACCCACCGTGGATGTAAAAGGGAGTCGGGCTGGCGTCAAAGAATCCCAAAATACCGTCCTCTCAGGATAAACTCTGCTGAAGCATGTGCTTGCAGCTCTGATTTTGTGCCAGCGCTTCGTGCCAGCCGGGGTATTAAACACACACCAGCCTCCGTGGCTGTTACAGGAAGAGTGTTACCAGCTGCCTGCAAAGTACCAAAACACTGTCCTCTAAGGATAAACTTTTACGGTATATGCTTGCAGCCATGTTTTAATATAAGTTCCCGTTTGAATATCTTATTTCATTTAAAAATCAACTTCATAGCAAGCAGATTTCTATTTCTCTATAGTATAATCTTATTTTATACAGTAAAGCAAAGTATTATATGGATT